>NC_069131.1:20134727-20492383 GCF_026914265.1 Mya arenaria | reverse complement strand
ATAGGTTTACTTAAAACTATTGTACTTTCAAGGAATATTTTCCAAATCTCAGTTTATCAAACTGATAAACGCCTCTCAAATCTTACGTGCAGGTGTTCATATATTACAGTGAAATATTGTACGTTCCGAATTTTAGATTGTTGCAGATAATTCAAATTTATTTAATCGTTTTTCCGCATCTTTTTTATTTTGAAATAAATCTCAAATCTAAAGTTTACGTTTTGATGTTGGAGTGAGGTATCATTTTAATATGCCCCCACCCAATCGGAAACCTAAGCATATATTGCCATTTCAACGTAATACAAGCATATGCTGCGAAGTCTAACAATATGCGATCAATGCTCTTAAATAGTATTTTTGGGGGAATTCTAGACATTTTTAATCCCACAAATTATACAATTTTTGGAAAAATAAATATTTGTAGAGTCTCGCGCTAGTGTCTTATACACTGGTTTTCTTCTGTACTCTATGTCCCCACTAAATTGTAGTTGTCGCACAAACTATGAGGTTATCATGTACTCAAATCGGTTACTGTAGTAATGGCAGATAGTAGTTTTTTTGCCGTGGCTTTTAAAAGCTGTTTGTAGCGAAGTAGAAATGGGATGGCATGCATCTGGCGCATTGTGAGGTATAGGGCGAGCAAGTTAAAACTAGTATATTATTATTAAATACCCATCATTAATGACTACTTATTTTGATAAAAAGCTACTGCACAGTACACAACACCATACATTTATTTTATTTATTAATCTTTTGTTCAATTTTCTATTTTGTTGTAGGCCCGGGCCGGGCCACCGATGCCTCCATGTAGCTACGCCTATGCACGTGGTTCTTTGCCCGTGTACACGTGAACACTGTCAAGCTCAAGAATGGGGTGTTTAACAAGAACAGTAAGTGCATTAAAATATTAACTACTGCGTCAAAATGGTGGTCAGTTGTTCAAATAATTAAAAACAGTCGAAAACAAACATATACCCATACAAAATTGTAAATATGTATATATTGTTCTTCCGAAAACACAAAAAATAGCTAGATTTGGATTTTTAAATACGATTTGCACTTGAAACACTGACAGAAAGTTATGAATAAAACAATTTCAACACAATGCAATACAAAGCAGCTAAGTCAGACAGAACAATAAGAATATCATATCAGATTTTGCGAATTTTCCGGGGCGTTCACATCATCACGTGATAAGTGGGCACGCGTCGTTTGGCGTCATCATGTCGAACACTTCGTCAAGTGATTGCGTCAGATATGTTCTCTAAATAAAAGAAAGACACAACCTTATTAAAAACGAATTAGCGCTGATCAAGGTTATGTTTCGTTAGAAGATTGTATACGCCGATTTTAGGACAAAATTGCCACTGAAAGATTATAAAAAATACCAATTAATTATACTGAGTGATAGTTGGATGAAATGCATTTAAATCTTAATAATTAAGAATGAACCCATCTTAATAAAACCTCATTGGCTGACACATTATCAGCTCAAAATCTGACGCAGGGTTTATAGGATAAATGACAGTGGACGGACCTTCAAACACCAGCGAAAGTTAAAATTCTTACGCTTAGTACTTTATGATTGCCTATCTGCAATTTGTCTGTAAACATAGACGTTTATTGCATCTCTTCTTGTATTGTACACCTGATAAAAAAATCGTTGCAAAAGTTGAAATAAAAAACACAACAAAATTTAAGCGACGAGAATGAAAGCGCAGTTCTATTCTATGTGTCAATATCGGTGTATTTAGTTGATTCATTTGGTCAAACATAGAAACACATTCCGTGTCCGTCAGTCAGTTGACACTGCTATATCTCAAGAAGTATTCAAGCTTTGTTAATTAAACCTGATGTGTTGATTGAGGGCGAATAGTACATTATTCATATCGTACTATTTGTGTTTTTGACAAGACTTCTGGTACTTATGGAAACGAATAAAGAGAGAGAAAAGATATAAAAACGTATAAAAACTACATGTTTGAAACGAAGAACGGAAGTCACAACGTAACATGTGCCATGCATGTCTTTTTATTGTTTAGAAAACAAAAAATGTGGTTGCTGTGGCAACTTTATAGTGAACAAAAGTGAAAATACCACCTCTTCACAGAATCTTGGCATAATTTGAAACAAATAAAAATTACATTCTTCGAAGTAAGTAAGTATATAAACAGGTGCTTAATTCCCTTTTTGTCAGATAAAAAGTGTGGTGCTAAGGCAAATAACAGTCTGTTTACTTAATACCGCATTTGCTCAATAAGTATGCTAACAAGGTTAATAGGTTGTTTTTTATATTTCATTTTTATAAGGTTAATACAAGGACAAAAAAATATGACATAAAGTTCATTGGATTGCCCAATTGACGACATATTTATACCACTGTTGAATCTAAACGTTATTTTATTATTGGTTTACAGCTTGTGAAGTCAACTTCTCCAGTAATCATCATGGATAATAGTTACTCTTGGTCACAGTGTTTAATGTAATGGAATCCAGATCAAATATCCTTATCTGACGAATAACTCTAATAACAAAAGTGTAATGCACCTTTTGAATTACAGAAAAGCTAGTTGCCTTATCGTTTCTATTTGAAAAACAAAAACAAATATTTGTCAATTAACACCACAGGCTTGCTTTATTTTAAATAAAATTTCGTTCATGTTTAGTTCGACGTTGAATTGCCCTTTACACAGGCCATATATTCAGTTTCAACGAATTTTATTCAATACATTTGTGTTGGAGAATATCTGCACAAAACATGTTTGTCCTTGAGCCATCGTCAACCGATATGTTGACCTACAATGCCGTGTATTTATTAATTATTAAGGGCATGTCACTGTGCAAGAGTTAAAACCATTTTATTTTTATTTAGAATTTAGGTTCATGTCACTGAGCAGAAACTATTTAATTTTATTTAGTGTGGAGGGTCCGGATTCAGCATGCATTATGAAAAACATCATTTGCTGCGTGTGCATGGGTAATACGGAGTTGAGAGTACTTCCTGAGTATGCTTTGTTTTAAGCTGTTTAATCAATATTACTTGTGACTTCGTAGTGATTACATCTGTTTTAAAAAATACATTTGCAATTTTGAAAGCACGAAATGAATTATTATGTTTCGATATTTATTTGAATATCTTTCTTAATTGAAGACATCAAGAAATCCAAATTCATTTTTGATGTGGACCATGTTAATACAAATACAGATATATATTGTTGTCAATTATTTCCGAAGAAAAGCAAATGCTTTTTTGAGTGAAAATTTAAAATGAATTTCTTCAAAGAACCTTGCTTGCTCCTTATCACACCAAAACATTTTGCAATGGATGTATGTTTTTCTCTTGAACATTGTTGTTCATTAAAACTAAAGAATGAACGTTTGAATTTCTTTAATGTTAGTTCTTCATCATCCTATTTTTCTCTGTGTTAGTGCCTTAATGGATATTTTTCATTGTCATTTAGATATCATTTGTCCATCTGTTATGCTTATGTTCTAATCTCACCGAAGTTTATTTCATCCGTGATTCTCACTGTAGTTTCAGTTGTATGACTCTAACGGACTGTTCAATGCTGATATAAATGTTGATAATAAACATTGTTAAAGAAAACGAATATTCATTTTATTCATAAAAACGCAATACTAAGAAAACAATACCAGTAAGTCAAATGAGATCACCCAATTCATGTTCTAGGATATCGTACACAGTTTTGATTTTGTATCAGTTTGGCCACTAGGTTTCCGCCTTTCTTCTTGGGTCTGTTTTGACGCCTGGAAAAGATTGGTAAGAAATTATGCTTAATACTAGTAATCCCAAACGAACTTTTATTTAACCAAACTGGCAAAGTTATTGTCAGATTCATTTCCGTTCATTTAGTGTAATATGTTTAGCCTAGAAAAAAAACTGAGGCTAGAATTAAATTCATTTGTACAAACAATGTAACTATTATATACCGTTAACTACGAACAGAAACAACAGCGTTGTACAATATCGCTAGACAGTAAATCTACGAACGATAATTGGACAACAATCAGACAGTATAATGTTCATGTCACTGTTTCGCTTTATATAAAACATCTTATCAATTTGAAAACCATATATTCGAATGTCAATACAATGTATTCTGAGGATTGGAAGCAATACATTTGCATGTGCTTCTTTTTTAGCTTAACTTTAAACCATTTTGCGTTCATCCATCTAAAAGAATATCAGCACCATTGCACCAACCTCTGCTCCTCGGACCTCTACATTTTCCTTCCGTTGCTGTTTAAACCTTTCTATTTCTTCTTGCTGTTTATTAGTTTTAGCAAGCAGTTCCAGCCTCTCTCTTTCCAACGATTCCTCCTTCTGTTTGTGTTCATTTTCAAGTTCACGCATTCTTCTGTCAAACTCATTGTCTTTTTGTTCGGTTGTCTGTTTAAGATCACTCCTCAGCGGATCCATCTCACTTTGATTTCTCTAAAACGTTATGGATATAATCCAGTGTTTGAATAATTTATTCCAAAATTATCAAACTGAAATTTACCTTCCATAATAAAAATAAACTAAGTGCCATAACTCCATATATGATGTGGGTACTTCAAATATTCATAAGCATGATTTTGAAATTATAAAATTTTATAATGTTTAGCCTAGAAAAAAACTGTGGCTAGAATTAAATTAATTTGTACAAACAAGGTAACTATACCGTAAACAATGAACAGAAACAACAGCGTTGTACAATATCGCTAGACGGAACGATAATTGGACAACAATCGGACAGTACAATGTTCATGTTACTGTTTCGCTTGATGTAAAACTTTCATCTTACCAATTTGAAAAACATCCTCTTTTCGAATGGCAACATTATGTACTCTGAGGATTGGAAGCAATACATTTGCATGTGCTACCTTGTTTAGCTTAACTTTAAACCATTTTGCGTTCATCCATCTAAAAGTATATCAACAACATTGCACCAACCTCTGTTCCTCGGGCATCTACACTCTCCTCACGTTGCTGTTTGAACCTTTCTATTTCTTCTTGCAGTTTATTAGTTTTAGCAAGCAGTTCCAGTCTCTCTCTTTCCAACGCTTCTTCCGTCTGTTTGTGTTTATTTTCAATTTCACGAATCCTTTTGTCAAACTCATTGTCTTTGTGTTTGTTTTTCTGTTTAAGGTCATTCTTCAACCGATCCATCTCACTTTGATTTCTCTAAAACGGTATGGAAATTGTCCTGTTTTTTGAACAAACAATTCCAAAATATACCGTTCAATAATGAAACCTGATTTTATAAGTGAAATAACGTATATATGATATACCTATTTCAAATAATCTTAATAATGATTTTAAAATTGTTCAAGTTGTCTATATATGTATCTTATATGATTACTTTAACGTTAAGACAAATCACCCTCTCTCTCTCTCTCTCTCTCTCTCTCTCTCTCTCTCTCTCTCTCCCTCTCTCTCTCTCTCGCTCTCTCTCTCTCTCTCGCGCTCTTTCTCTCTCTCTCTCTCTCTCTCTCTCTCTCTCTCATGAAGAATCCATACCCTTTGATAGAACTCATGGATATCCTGTGCGTCCAAAGATTGCACTCCGGCGTCTCTTCTCATAAAAGTTCCTTGAAGTGTTCTGTAAAGCTGCCTATTGTTGTTTATACGATCACCGTTAACATCGATACATATCACAACGGAGTACCGTCCTGTTCTATACCCATCTGAAAACATCCAGGTTAAGATGCTGTGACAAATAACAGTTGTAAATAAATATTACATTGATGACTTTACAGCATGTAATTGATCAACACTTGCTTAAATGGCTCCAAACACAAAACGAAGCGTCCTCATATGTATATATGATTTACCCGCTAGATCTCCTTTCTGATTTGTTACCGGTATGAAGACGACGGAGTAGTCGTTTGGAAATATGTTCGGCTTTATATCTTTGATTGCTTCATCAATTTGTAGTCTAAGACGATCCTCTTTTGATTGGGTTATTTCGTAGCCGGTCACATGGCCTAGGGATAGTAAAATTCATATATCCTTATTCAAAACAGCTCACATAAGTCCAAGTCCCTAAAAAATGTTTAGTCTATGAGAAAATCTTTTAAACGAACCAATGAAAACTGGTGATTTCACTAATTTCCCGTTGTTTAATGTAGTTCAAAAGCGATCCTTTACTGTTTTCTGTAAAGCCTGGTAGGTGTATTAAGAGGTTCAAACCCCTATCAAAAGTTTCAAAGCTTACCGTCGACCGCAATTCAAAAGTATATTTCGTGTTAACGTTTACCTGCATTATTGACGCCTGCGAAAAGCGTTCCATGTGCATGGCTGTTCACAAACGCTGACACATATTTCGCCACACTGGCACGGAAGTCAATGTCGATAAACCCTTGACCATCTTTAAACTCTGTGCCACGATCCTCTGTCCCTATGTGCTCTCCAATCCTTATAAAGAAAACATTCACAGATTTTGTAAAATCGTCGATGCAGTTATAACATCATCGGGATGAGGCCGATGCAATTATAGCATAGGCCTCGTGCCAATACGACTGACATGAGGACAAATAACAGAGCCAATGTCAAATCACTTTTGTATTGACAATTGTATTAAATATCTTCATGCACTGAAGGCTGTAATTTAATAAAGCTGTCAGTCTTCTTCAGAGACTGCATGAAAACGTTGCTCTCCAGAATTTGATTCCGTCACTTGGTGGGGCACAACCACAGACTCATCTTTAAGACTTGAAAGTAATTTTCTTCGGTTTCATTCATGTATTCCATGGTTAATAATCATTAGCTAGCAGCTCTATCATTTCCTCGCCAGACGACATTCTTCCGCATTTATCCGAGTGAATGTAAACACTTGTATATTAAAACGTACACAGCGGTTACATACAACTAAATCGTGTTTTTTTCTGTATACGCTAAAACTATGAATTAGTTTCGTGCTCAAACTGCCGACGAACGTTTTAATACTGACTTTGAAAAAAATGGTTGCTGTTTCTTAACTTCCGGCTGCGAAACTATATCGTTTTTTTACCCTGTTTAATAAACCAATCGAATTCTTAAAAATGCGGGCTTTATATTCTATATCACTTTTCGACGCGGGGCTGCTAACTGATATAGATATTGACACTGTTATAGATGGGGCCTTAGTATTATTGGAGGAGGCAAATGCTGTGTTTAAGTGCTAATAATTAATAGTTATTTAATAACATTTGATATACGTCATCGTCGGAATGACGTTGAATACCCACAATCGACCATTCTTTTACTGATCAATTGACTTTAACCAAATTGATCCCATAATAATTGGTATCTGATATTGGCATTACATGTGATTGTTTATACATGTATGCGCTCGTTCTAAAATTCATTCTTTGAAGCATGCATACTTAACACAAACTGCCAGCTTTGAAGGACCGTGTGTCTGTTGTTTCTGCTGTCGATGATTGGAGACTATCGGAACCATGTTGCTTCAAGTTTGTTCAGCTGTTGTTTCAAGTATTTGTTTGATTATATTTGATTTGCCCTCCAAAATACATATCAGTTCCAATTTATATGTACAAAACACCAACGAACCTTCAAGAAGTAGTCAGAAGGTCATGTCGTACAAAGTTTACATGTCTGAATATCGATTTTAGGCACTGAATAACGCACCATCATATATCAAGCAGACATTTGTTTGAGCGTACCAACTACAATTTAAGTTAAAAGTTTGGTTTAAACAATTGCTACTCTATATTAAAAATGTGTACCTGAAACTCGACGGGAATTGTGAAGAAGGTTGAGACTGCGCCGGCAGTCGCTGATTCTGACCCCATCTTCTGTTCCTTTTTCGATTTCTGCCCATTTTTCATCCACTTCCATGAAAACCCCCAGAAGATAATATTTTAATACATCCCAGTTAAACCCGTTTGCTATGCTTGTTCTGTTTCAGATTAATAATGTAGTTCCGACAGAGTGCACATACATGGCGTTCACATTTTTAAATCTTTTGTTCAGGTGTACAATAGACACTTCGACACTAATTATATTTCATTTCAATGAGAGTTATCTTGATCAATGTTAAAGGTAATTTGAAGAATAATACTTCATAGATTGATAGTAATACATGTTTTTGTTCCAATACAATTCACAATGAATGTGCCAATTGCACCAATAACAAAGGTTGGTTTAAAACGTTTCAAGTTTTAGGATTAAATAATTTAAGTATACTTAGTAACAAAAAGTGCATTGTATATTCAAAACTATGAATGAAACAGCATATTGAAATACAGAATTCTTACAGAACCATATTTAAGAATAGGGCATTATGATACAATTACAGGTATTTAGTCTTATGTTAAGAAAATTAGTACATTATTGCATACTCATTAAGGCGACTATAAATTAATTGCTAGATTTTCACCCCCGCTCATCACCTCTTTTATCCGCCGCTACTCAAATGTTATTGATTTGATAAAAATGTTGAATTTGGGTTTATATTTGCGCATCGGTTCAGTACTGCCCGGGAACTGTGTTTATTCATATCAACTGGTGTCGATGTAAACATTCACCTGTGAAAAAGGATAATTGTTACAGTGGTGTTCGTGGTTCGCCTAAAAACTCATGTGAATGATCCCTTATGCATTAAGAAAGAGCATGAATACATATTCAAAGGTTAAAGGGACTGTACCCCAGACTGGCACCTAAAAAAGTTGTTTTCTGTAATGATTCTCAGGACAATTATTTAATCAAATATTTTATTCTTTGATATAAATATTTTAAAATAAATACCAAAATGTAAAAAAAAATCGATTCGGAGATCGGGTTCGAACCGCTGTCGCCAAAGTTGCAGTTCATTGTTGTATCCACTGTGCTACGAGAGCTTACCATAAACAGTTGAAATATTTAAGCTATATACCTAACTTGGTAATATCACGTGATAACAACGACCAGCCATTCACGCATAAGAAATGAAATTTACTAGGTAGACATACCTAGTAATCTTTTTTAATGTAAAAACACGAAAAAAAAAATGCGATTAATAAATTAATTGTAAACAATGTGGTACTTCAGTTAGTTTCAATGCATTGTACACATCGATACCAAGTATATGTCAGTTTTCGACAATTTTCTTTTTTCTTCGATATTTCATCATACGGAGTACAGCCTCTTTAAAGTCATCTTAGAAAAAATGTAATGTTACTCCTCGCCCCAATTTAAACGAGAATTTGAATGAAAATCTAGCAATTAATTTATATTGGCCTAAAACACTCATTTGATATTTGATCGAATTCAAGTATATCAAGTCAGACGTAAACACTAAATATTCAATTATTTACGTATAAGCTGTGAACTACGAACTGCATTGGGTTGTATACATAATATATGACACCGTATGACCTAGGTGTTATAGGCGTTCACCTGTACATATTGATAATAATATGTATTTAATGTTACAAAAATATAAATTGAAAACTCATTTGATCATTTATTGTATTTAAACTATTTAATACAATAACTTATCCTTAGCATTACAAACAAACATAGCACTAAAGTAAATTTATATCACATATAGTCAGCTGTTTTGTAAATTTATACACATTAGATTATGACTGTATTTCAATCTTGAAAAGTAAGAAAAATCTAATTAAACAAGGCAGATAAAGATTCAACCATAGATCAAACTAAATAAATTCTAGCATTATTTTTCTTTTAAAAAGTGAAGATTTTGAAAGAACATTTTCACCATAAGTTAAAAATTATTTCTCAAATTTAAATATAAATATATGGATGAATATACGCCTTCGCTATCTTCATTTATAATGAAACGTTGTTATCGATCCAAGTATCATAATGTCGACCCTTGTCATTGTTCACACATCTGAATTAAGACAAAGTCATCGCTAGTTGCAAAAGGATATTTGGTCAGATAATGCTCGAGTTTAGTATGCATTTGTTTATACATGTAGACTAAGTCTTTAAATTGTTTTTATAGTCCGCATAAAGCGGATCCTAGCATTTGAAAATACAAGTTGAAAAGATGAATATCAGTCTCAATTCCTCGATAATTAAAACAACTACCATTTTAATCAAACGCTTTAAATTAGACACACGTTACTAATGTTAACAATTTAATTTCGGTTTGAGGTTTGCCTATACCACGTTTAAGGTTACACTAAACTAATTTACCCTGTGGTTGATCAGAAACAAACAATTACACTCACTATATAGAATATATATAAGAAACGCAATATATTATAAGCTTAACAAAATATCAATCATGACAGTATCGGCATGACGGTAGATTGCAAAAATTTGAAAACAACGATGTCATAATTTAGCCTAGAATGGAAAAATAGTTTTTCTATGATCGCTACTGACATAAGAAACGATCTTACACTGAAATCAACAAACCTTCTATAACCAGTGCTTTCTTTCTCTATTTTATTTTGTAGATAATCCAGTAAATACTATTGATACATTTTTTACAATATAGTATTTACAACGATCAAATATAATTACCCCCAACCCTCCACAACCGAACCCACCCCTCAACCCTACTCCTATACACCGCACCGCACCGCACCACACAACACCGCACTCCAACCAACCGCACCACACCGAACCGCACCGCAACACACCTCACACCACCCCACCCTACCCCAGGCCACCGCACCACACCATACCGCAACCCACAACGCCCCATTCCTGACCACCCCACCCCACCACCAACCCAACCCAACCCACACAACCCCTGCACAATGTACCTCACCGCACCTCACCACATCACATCACATCACACCACACCACACCACACCACACCACACCACACTTGACTTGACTTGACATGGATTGACTTGGCTTAACTTGGTTTGAAATGACTTGACTTGATTTTACCTGATTTTTCTGTACTTTACTTTGCTTTTTCTAACTTAAGTATATTAAAAGTCGAGCTAGCGAAGCGAAAGAGAATATAACGGATAGCATACTTGTTCAGACCATGTATATGCATTCTAAATAAGATTGAAAAGAGTTTTAATGTCAGTGATGAACACTTACTACACACTTCTCGTCACCATGCATTTTTAGCACGTTTCAGGTTGGTCAATTTTCTAAAACGTTGTTGGCGTACGATGCTTACATGTATCTACGCCTATACACGTTGTCCTATGTACATATACTGTACGGCGCGAGCATTAAGAATTAAACAAGAACAGTAGTTACATGCGCAATATTAACTACAACGTACGCATGGTGCGCTAAGGTTAAAATAGGTTCATAGGGGATATTTGTTTATTTCAGTGTAAAAGCGTATTTTTATTTTACGAGTGTCATAGCCACGAGTAAAATTATAGTTTTTCTATTAGTGAAATCAAATACGTTTTTACACTGTTCATTTATGCTTAATTTCTGTGTTTTATAGTATTTTAATTTTTGAAAAGGGTGTTATTTACGCCACTACCCGTGGGACGCGCCTCACGCAAAATTATACTATTTATAGCTGGTGGCTGTCATTTTTTTATTTCCTGTTTGTTGAGAAAAAGCTCTCTGATATTGTTTTTTAGTTTATTATTCGCTCGTTTTCAGTGCAAAGATTTTATGAACAAATATCAATGAAGTTTTATTAGTGCATCTCTGTTCCAAAAAATAACGAAAACAGTTTTATTTTAAGCGGGGCATAATTACATAACATGAAAGAAAACTAATTATTGATTTAAGGATTTTTTTTTATTACAGAAAATACATATATGTATAACATCATTCGTCTAAATAATTGTTTTTGAAATCTAAACCAAAACCTAATATTCATTTGAATTAGTATTCTGTTAAAATGGTACATGGTTGTTTGAAATACGATATGCATAAAATAGGTCGATATATTGACATAGCGCTTAGAAATAAAACAGAATGATGTAACAAAATTTCTACACAATGCAGAACAAAACAATACAGCAGTCAGACAGAACAATGATGACATCACATCAGATTTGAGCCAATGGAATGAGCCAGAGGACGATACACGTACATTACAGTTCATCACGTATCCTGCTTTTGGCGCCATTAAGTAAATCACAAACTGATTGCAGACGAGAATTTGCGAGAGCCTTCACCTCGTCACGTGATAAGTAGGTACGCGAGTCGTTTGGTGTCATTAGGTGGAAAACTTCGTCAGGTGTTGGTTTCAGATCTGTTTTCTGAATACAGGCAAAACAATCATTATTCAAGTAAACTGTAAGAGTTTCCTTTTGTTTGTATAGTTCTGTCTATTGAGTTCATGTTCTTTTCTGCATAACTCAAGTACAGTGTATCAAATCGCCACCTTAGTGCAAGAACTCAATATCTGCTTCTATTTTTATATGCAGTTATCACGTTATTGCAATAAGATGACGAAATACAGTATATTTGACGATACTAACACGAGGTTTAATTTAAGGAACAAATTGCAGGGTTAATGTCATTATCGGGGTATGAAAGCAATTGGGCTGGTCAAAGTGTGTGGAGTCCGAAGGACTCCACGCGTACTTTGACAAGCCCTGCAAAAAAGGCAGCCCTGCCAAAAGGAAGTTTAGGTGTAAGTATACCGAATATATCACTTAAGAAAATGATATTTGTCTGCTTTAGGACTCGGACTGCACAAGCTCGTATAATCAACTATTAGAAATTCAGAATTAATAGGCACTGGACACACACACACATACACATTGCCTCAGATTGAATATTTATTTAGTAACACAAACTATTGAGTAACTGTAAAATGAACTCTATACTAACATGTCCATGCGCATCCTCATAGAAGTGCCGGAACAGGTCCTGGTGAAGTTGGTCCGCGTCTCGCATCAACAGCAGCAGCAGACGCCGCAAGGTGCTGGGTACAAGTGCTCGATCACTCAGGTGCTATAAGGACACTTAATCGATTGGAATTTGCTTTATACCTACTCTTTTGACTTTGATTGTAGCAAAAGTTGTCTTGTACTAGCTGCTATAATGATAAATTGAAATTTGGAGACTCAACATACAAAGTTATTTCTTGAAAGTAATTTGCGCTGTGCCCATGAAAGCTTAATTTGTTGAGATGTTTTTGTCTTATTCCCACAAATGAACAGCTTGTGGACGCTGCAATCTCTCTTATGTTTGAAATACAAGAAAATCAATATGTTTTGCGCTGAATAATATGTGCGTCATACCCGTTCGCCTTCACTGTAAGTCCAAATAAATGGAACATCTGCCAGAGAAAGTTTCTTCTTTTCCCCTTCTGTAGCCTCAGACTGATCCGTTTTCTCTTTCCTCTCCTTTTTCCGTCGTTTCCCCTTTGTCGCCTCTTCTTCACAGTCCAGTGATTCAAATGCCTGGGATGGGGCGAACTGCACAGTGTACGAAATGCCTCGACCGAACGATCGCACTTGGTGGAGGTAACCTTTGGGGAAATTCATGAAAAGCTGATTGGTTTGTTTAATAAAATTAAACGGTAGTGTATAAAAGGTCTGGCAAGGCGATAATCTTTCTTAAGTACATTACAAACCAACGTTTGAAATTGGACACATCTGGGCCGTTTTTATAAAACTTAGTGAGTATTTGTTCAATAAGTTGAAAGTATTCACCAAGTTTTGGTAAGGTTTTGGTCCTCCCGAATCGTATCAGCTTTAAAATTAAGCCGTGCGCCTGTCAAAAAGACCTATCATTCACATCAAGATATTGTGACGTCATTTAAATCAATGTATAATACCTGCTGGAACATAGATGCAATCTCCCTGCCAAAGAGTAGACCAGACCCAGGGGGTCTTGGCGATCTGCGAGTGCTTGTAAGCGTTGATCATATCCATGTCCATTGGGGAGTGGCCAGACCCGGAATTAGGATACTGAATAATATTAAAACCATCGTATTAGCTTGTCACAATGATGCGTTTTAGTACATGTATTATACTACAGGATAGAGAAAGGTGGGGCGTCTAACAACTTCACACGTGCTTTATGTGTGCTCTGTAGAAGGGTCGAATGGGGATTTTAGGTGTAGAAAATATGGCAGTTATTGAAGAACGAAGAAAACATATGATGTTTATGAACTAGTTAATTACGCTAATTAAACAATGATCAGCTGTTGGGATTGAACGTAGAGTTGGTAAGAGTGGTAAGTGACACTGTTATGAGATTGTTAGTATGTGTGTGCACAAATTAAAGGGTAATGCGACTCTGTTGCAACAAACCATTTATTTTGTGTGTGTACGTACCAACATTACTTTAGGTATTTAGTGGTCTACATTTTATTATGTAAACTACCTTTTAACTGGAATATTTACCGCTTTACTTGAATAAAATAATATGGCTTACAGCTGATTTACTGAAAAAATGTATGAGAAAACTTTGCTTATCTAAAATGTTGACCACTTATAACAAAAACGAGGCGACATATAAGTTATTCTTCAAAACTATCATTTATTAGCTTCACGGCAATGAAACTGAAACTGCTATTAGTTGAGTCATCTGATCAACAATATACGCGGGTATGCAAAAAGTGTAGACTACGCTTGTGATGGTAACAGGTTTCTTAATTTGTATAAATTATTTCCCATGAACTTTATATCGTTTGATTTAAACCAGTGACCCATTCCGTGAATCCGAATAATCGGCCCGACGGTGGAATTCTTTAGACTTGTTTCATACCCTATACAGGCTAAATGTAAAAATATAATCAAAGCTGCGTACGGTCGGCTCGAAGTTGAATACGCTTTGGTGTTTGCTGTCTATGAGTATGAAGTCTTTGCGTCCATCCAGTACACAGTGGATGTTGTGGTCCCCGTGCGAGTGGAGGAGGGATGCGGTGCCGCCGGAACTCATCCAAAGTTCAGCCTCGGTGAGCCTCTCCTTGAACGTTCCGCATGACACCGCTTCTGGTAACTGAGGAACATGTATACATTTTGTCATTAAATGTGACTACTGTATGATCCATAGTTTAAAAAACAAAATCGTTGATACTGAAAGGAAGACCGGTAATGCGCTTCCAATATAAACTACCGTTCTCAACATTCCAACTTTTGTCAAAAGTCTTTGTTAAATGTTAAAACTGAAATAATGTCCCGTTAATTCGAAAGACTGTTACCATAATTTTGAGCAAAATACCACAACTATTCCATACCGGCAGTTCGGCTCTCATATCCTCGTGGACTGTTGAGGCGAGATACCAGTTTTCGTACATGTAGTCTAGAAGAAACTTTCGGAGGAGCATTCGCCGGCGCGTTCTATGTGGAGCTCTGTTCATCACCTCTTTCTTGACGGTAATTGTCATGTTCAACTTGCCGTATCTGCAGTATCAAACATTTGTTTGTAAGTATCCAAAGCCGGAACTACCACACAAAATAATGTGAACGAACGAATGCCATTGTAATATTTACGAGAAACGCGTCTTGTTAATCAATCTAATCTCACCGACATTCTGAGGCAGGTAACAAAACTGTTGCTAAAACCTTTATATTATACCTTCAAAAATATATATCAATGCACGTTTATTTTAAGTTCTCCTCTGTGTCCAGAACGAGAGAACAGTCTATCTCTATTTATTTCATAACTGTTGAATTGTCGTCGAAATTATTGTATGACTTTAATATTAAATACGAAACCCGGAAACAAATCAGCGATTTCTGATGCTGTATCACCGAGTAACCTAGTGCGCACGCGTTGATGAACTTCCTAAATATTATGCGAGAAGAAATCGGACGCTCGTGTTCGAGTTCAAATGCTTTTGTGAAGAATAGTACACATGTATTGTTATCTTGTTTTTTTAAAATGTTGTTAAGGTATACAATAAAAGAATTACTATGTAAGCTGCTGGATATATGAGATTGTGCTACTTCTCGATCCCGCGCGACGTGGACTTCACGCGTGCGACGAGAAGTGATACAAACGTACAGATCTGGCCCCAATTTCTCGAAACTTCTTAAGCTTAACAGGCTTAAGTAGCTTATTTCAATTAGCCAAAATACATACTTAAAATTGATTTTGAAAAATGAAAATCGGTGAATTATCATACAGATTGCGAAATTGTGATTATCATACAGATAATTCCTATATAACGTCTAAAAAATCTTTTAAAGGTAAATAAAACGCACATTATAGAAACACATAAATAGAGAACTTAGCTTAAACCTGTTATAAGAGACTGAAGACGTTTAGAGAAATCGGGACTAGGCCCCAATTTCTCAAAACTTCTTAAGCTTAACAGGCTTAAGTCGCTTATTTCAATTAGCCCAAATACATACTAATAATGGATTTTGATAAATGAAAAATGTTTTTTTTTTCTAATTCGCATACATATTTTCTTATATGATTTATAAAAACTCTTGAAGAAGTAAATATAACGCATATTACAGGACAACAGAAATAGTGAGTTTAGGTTAATCCTGTTATAAGGGACTTAAGAAGTTTCGAGAAATTGGGGCCAGCTGATCAAGAAATGTCCTTTATATCATGTTTCTTTCGTCAGTTTCACAACAATTGTGTAAAAATCATAAAGATATATATCATACTATTTTACATTTCGTTAGACAAATAGGAAAAACGGCATTCTAAAGACATAATGAAATCTTTTTTGCTCACTTCCTAGATAAGTAGAACTATTTGACCATGTTGAGTATAGATAAAAAAGTATCCGTATGTAAAAAAATAATAAAAACACATTCTACTATATTTTGTTAAACTGAGGTGGGAGAAAAAGCATCTACCGTCACCGCTCGTGTAAGATAGGTTCATCCCAACCCCTTGCGCAGTGTTTTGCGGGAACTCGGTAAATCTCGCAGAACACCATACGCCCGAGTTTGGACGAAGCTATTTAACACTCTCGGCCATGGAAAATACTTATAATCTTATTTTCCCTACTTCTCTTTCAAGTAATTATCCTCTTCCCATAGTTCCGTGACGGGTTCATGTTTTAGCACGCTCCGCAGCACGACGGGTCTAACGTTTTTCACGTAACGCATGTAGAACGTGGGTGCCGTTAGCGGTTCCTTCTCCTCTCTGACTTTACCTTCGGGTTTCCGTTGCCATCCTAGTGATAATAAGGGAAGCACGTTGCCGTCAGTCGCAAAATATGGACGTAACGTAACGAGTATATATCGAGGGGTGAAAGCGAAAAGGTTCTATTTGCTTCTTTTTTTAATGTCACTTAGAACCTTTTCGCTGTCACCCCTCGACATATAGCCAGTAGATGTCTTCTTATAGGTGTTTATTTACATTATTGTAATATGAACCTTCTAATGTTTCAGTAAACATACAAGGGAGACTGTAAGAGAGACATGGCCCAAAACGAAATAATAAATGAAGACAGTGTAAGCGTAATGCACCAGTCAATTGTAACCACGCCCCCTCCAGGTCCGGAGAATAGCGAGGACAAGTCCGGGATAACTTTCCGCACTGCAAAAACGAACTGCTGGTCAAATCCTCGCCAAATGCCCCAGCACCCCGGGGATTCAGGTTAGACCCTTTTCCCGCTTTTTTGGCGCAAAGACAAAACCACCGAATATAACCGGCACTGCAGGGCCTCCTGGAAGGTAAGGTAAAAACACGGCCCCTTTCCCCGGCTATCCCCGGTATAATCTCGGACCTGGGGCGTGGTTACAATTGACTGGTGCATAATGGTGCGCCCAAACAGACGATAAACGCGAGACACACAATATCACAGGGCAAATAGTCAGACTATAAGAACGTTCACGTTATTCGTACACGTAAAAGATTGTAAGTTATACACAGAGTCTCTAAATTCGTGACATTTTTTGAATGGAGACCTACCTAGTGGTCTGAGATGTCCCTCGGGGATCCCTGTAATAGTCTGGATGTTCACAGGAGGGAAAACAACGTCTGTCTTGAGATCCTTCACAAAACTCGTCTTTGCCGAAACAACGGTTAACAATACAGCCGCTATTACAGCGTACAAGGTAACTATGTAGCTGACATCCATTTTGTTTCCGAACGTCTTAGCGTTCACAAAATATTACGTAACTTCTTTTCTTTTTTATCTAAAAGGCTTTAATAAACTCCAATGGCTTTATAATGTATTTTCGCTGTTTCTCTTAAAAGGTTGTTTTTTCCTTTACAATCCAAGAAATAACTAATTCGCTAGAAATAGTTAAATAATTAAAACTTAGAAGGTATTCCTGTCCCTAATATTTTACTTTATGCATATTTAAAACATTTCTTCACCAATATCTAAATTCACGTAAGTTTATATACTGAAATGTAACATCCACGCAAAAGTGTTATACGTGTACCATGCACATGATGAAAGCCCTTGATAAAATAAGAGTGGACAAAAGAAGGCATTGATCCGATGAAAGGTTTCATGCAACAGCTTGGACATTCAGGCATTTGCGGACTAAAGGCGGGGAAATCAATCACTCACATGTGTTACGTGGCCCAAAGACACTCGGTAAAACTTCTCTACCTGGGTGAATTATCAATATTAGAAATAAAATCGATTTCGTTGACTCTTTTGGTTAAATTGTTTTTACATGTGTTACGTGGCCGAAAGATGCTAGATTAAACTTCTTTACCTAGCTGAATTATCAATATTAGGAATAAAATCGATTTCATTGCCGCTTTTGGTTGAGTTGGTTTTATCATCCTTATCATTTAGAACTATCGTTTAAAAACTATTCATGAAGAAAAAGAAGTTCAAGTTCTCTGTTTTATCATAATTCTAAGGCTTTGTTAATTATTAGATACAGCCGAAACCCGTTGGCTCGAACTCTCTGGGCTAGAATTCTTCGTTTGCTCGAAATAGATGAAAGGACCGATTTCTTTATACTGAAGGTAAACATCCGCTTGCCTCGAATTGTCCGAGGCTCAAGGTATTTTCGTCGGTCCCTGGTAGCTCGAGGGAACGGGGTTCGATTGCATTTTCACATCAATCATCAAGTAGTCCAAAGGTATCCTTTCCTAACATATCGTTTTTAAAGATGCACTATTACTCAAAAATAAGATTTAACACATTTAATACAATGGTTTTAATATACCAAAAAGGATGAACAAATTTCGAAAACAATAGATCTTATGGAGGATGCCGAGTTTGATTTGAAAGGAATGTGCAGAAAACGCGGTATTGCTACCTTATGAGACTATAGTAGATCGCAGTAAATCTTTTAGCATTCACCAATCATTTTGCGTTTTCAGCTATAACATTGTTATTAGTAATTAATATTTTCCATAAATGCATTATTTAGTAAGTTTTTGACGGTGTACCACTCAAAATTTATACTTGTTTTACATGTGTATGTATTGATTTTGAATATAAATGTCACTTTAAGTATTATTATGGTCAGGAAGTTTTATACATTATGATGTAAATATTAAGGCACCGTGACAGCCGTCGCGTTTTATCAAGTGAAGATTTTCTCATCTTAAGGTTGATATATGGTTATCAATGGGTACTTTTATTGAAAATATTTTATTTGCGTTTACATTGAAACGCCGGATTTAGAAATGGCGATAAGAATACAATAGACCCTGATTTAGTGCACTCTTCATGAACAGATCACAGATGGTTTATTTTAAATACACTCTTCACTTTCGTGCATTAAAACGATTTTAAGAAAAAAAGTTGAAATAAATGAGTGAGTGAGTGAGTGAGTGAGTGAGTGAGTGAGTGAGTGAGTGAGTGAGTGAGTGAGTGAGTGAGTGAGTGAGTGAGTGAGTGAGTGAGTGAGTGAGTGAGTGAGTGAGTGAGTGAGTGAGTGAGTGAGTGAGTGAGTGAGTGAGTGAGTGAGTGAGTGAGTGAGTGAGTGAGTGAGTGATCGAGTAAGTGAATTATTGAAAGAAAGCATAAACGACCTAACGAACGTAAGAACAAATGAAAGAACGGAGGATGAACTTAATATGAAAAACTTATATAATTAATATCCAAGTAAATAAATACGAGAAAAAAGAAGCAAAACAACCAAGCATGTTTCTGGCGCTTTATTGTTAAACAAGTTACATATTAATGGAAAAAATAGATTAAAAAAAAACAACAACCTTATTTACAGACGGTAAAAGTCAATCATCCAATATACATGTTGAAATAATCCTGACCCTTAAAGATGCACTCTTACTCCCAAATAAGATATACTAAAGTTAATAATATAGTACTGTTTTGATATTCCAAAAAAGTTTAATATATGTCAAAAACAATGGTTCTTATGAAGGATACCAAGTTTAATTTGAAAGAAATGTGCAAAGAACATGGTATTGCTACCTTATGAGAATATAGTTGACCACAGTATATCTTTTAGCATTCACCAATCATTTATTGTTTTTGCGCTTTTTGCTATTAAATACACGGTTACAATCTTATTGTCAGTAATTAATATATTCCATTAATGCATTATTTAGTAAGTAGTAAAAGGTTTATCACTCAAATAGTTATGTTTGTTATGCAAGTGTATGTATTGATTTTGAATGGGAGTGTCACTTTAATGTAATTGGTATGGACCATGAATAATATGCTTATTAAGAAATGTAAGACAGCATGTGGATCCACAAACTGAGATTGCGTTCATTGAAGTATCGTTTATAGATACAAATTCAAATTGCGTTGCATGAAGGATATTTCTTCAGATAAGCTGGAGTCTGTTCCAATATTATAACACTACAGCCAAATAACGTGTAGGATATCCGGTGATAAACAAAATACTACCGAGAGCGGATTAAGAGAAGGGCATACCCGGCGCGCGCCCCCTCTTGAATCGTCTAAGTTTACTTTCTTATTTCAATATGAGAGAAAAAAAGTGATAAAATACGCTAAAAATGTTCCAATTCCGACTACAAATTGTTTATTTTAAGGGAGTCACCTCATACCCCCCTGCAAACAGTTTATGCCGTATACTTTCGGTTCCGAGGTAGGGGCGTATGCCAAAAGGTTGCTCCCCTAAGTTACGCCCCCTCTACCGTTAATTGCTGGATGCGCCCCTGACAACGACTCTGTTTAAACCAATGACCAATGACAAAAATTAAATTGACAAACACATGGAAGAAAGATAACGCATGCAACACTGAGTAGGTAGAGTTGAACTTGTAAGACTATGTCCGTGATGTCTTATTATGCGCACGTATAGTGGAGAGCCACACCCATGTCTGGTGCTATGTCTGTAATCACAAACTCGTTCCCACTGCAGCACGCCTCTCGGGCCAGGTAAAGCGCCTTCTTGCGGGTACCGGACGACATGTACACTCCAAATCTACAACAACAAACGATAATTGAGTGTAAACGTCTTAACTATCGACCATTTGAATTCTTGATGATTATTCAGTATGCTATGTCATTCGACTTTTGATAAATATAAATAGCTTCTATATACACAAATTGAATTTAAGACATTCGCATTAACAACATTCTTAACAAAATACTTATCGAATATGTTGTTAGACATTTTTCCGAATAGGAAATGCATAAATGACCAAAGCTGCTGAATTCATCACATTGTTCAAACAACGCTTTAAACAAATATTATTATAAGTTCACTGTCAGGACTTCGTCGGCAGTAAATTCTATACTCTTGAATCTATGTATGCCATAACACTTTAGTCAAACGCAGTTATATATGAAATATCAATCGTACTTGGAGCCATAGTTGTCGCCATTCTGTAGATCAATGTGAGCGACATCACCATCAACCAAACGCTCAACACTGTAAGCGTCCCCACTCAGAGCCGACGTTCTGAAAGTTTTGAGGCGCTTCTTATTGTAAATATACGAGTCGGTGGGTGAGTCGGTGAGTGATTGAGTCGGTGGGTGAGTGAGTGAGGAGTTTCAATGTTACATTAATATCATTTTACTTGCAAATTCAGGAAAATGTTTTTTTTTATTACTGCAGTAGATCTTACTCAGAACCGATCAATGCCTCTATAAGTAAAAGGTTTTGAAACAAAAATATACAAGCGTCAGATGATCACAAGATAAAATGAAAGCGAAAAAACGCATGCTGGGTCCAACAACGTGTAGAACATTTTAAAACACGTCCTTAAAACTGAACGGGGGGGGGGGGTGCGGAAGGCCCTCCTGTTGGTTATGTTTTCCTTAATCATTAACTTAGTAACATGGACAAAACTTAGCTAAAACGATATCAACATAATCTCATTAAAAACACACAAGGTTTGTGAATGTGTTTATATACTAAAACAACAGTTGATTTTATCGTGAGTTGAATCTTTTACTTGATTAATAACTGCAATATTCACTTTTCATTTACGCGAAGAAAAAGGTACATTGTTGCGATTTTGAAATCTTAATAGCGACGTTTAGTAAAAGGCGTTAATAAAAATACTCTGAAATGCAACATTATTTGTTTTATGTCGATACACAATGATGCTGGTTTTATACTTCGCCGGCCGGAAGGCGGCAAATCTATTTTTATTCCGTTTAGATTTTGCTCATTATTTGACACGTTACTATTTTGGCCCCAATTTCTCGAAACTTCTTAAGCTTAACAGGCTTAAGATGCTTATTTCAATTAGCCAAAATACATACTTATAGTGATTTTTTATAAATGAAAAATGATTTATTGTGATAATCGTAACGATAATTCCTATCTTAAGTATAAAAACTTTTAAAGGAGTATATAAAACGCAAAATATTGAAAGACAAAAATAGTGGGTTTAGCTTAATCCTGTTATAAGAGACTGAAGAAATTTCGAGAAAAATGGGCCAGGTGATTACATTAAACTACTTTTAATTGACTCGATAAATTAACGCTAGTATTTGTTTTAGAAATAGTTGTTTATGTTACATATTGGAAGTTGGAACAAAAATAAAACACAATGTTATACATGACTATAAATTTCTCTACGCTTTGAACGAAAAAGCAGCCGATTTTAACGAATGCATAATAATCAATAACTGGTCATTGATATAAAACGCAGAATACATATATATTATATAAAGCATCGCAGATAACGTAGGTAACATACACAAAAACGATAATAACATAGTCGGTATATTTCCTCAAGTCAGTAATTTATAAATGTACTTTTAATACTTATGAAATACCTCTTTTGATATACATGCACAGTTTTCCTGTGAAATTGATGCCATACATTAATTTTCTCTTGTTTCATATTTTATGACTTTGTAGAGTCTACAGCTAGACAAATGTTATGATATCAGAGTAACACAATATGATAGCGGGTAAACAAGTAAATATATCAACTTCAGTCACTCCGATAAGGCATCATCCGATACACTTGTGAATAAATGTGAATAAATGTCCTTATTATACATTAAACATCACTTTACAATCCAATATATCCATGCTTTTTAATTTAAATAATGTATACATTTTTATTACGATTTCAAATATTTCGAAATTTGACTAAGTTGCGCGCGCAGTTGACTTTGCAGTATTGGAAACAGAACTACTTTATAAGATTTTGTATTATTCTTTTGCATGGAACATTCTAGTATTAAACCGCCGCCGTCCTGTACTTGAAGTTGAAGAACTGAAATATAAAGATGCACATAACATTAAACTCAGTACAGCTTATGATTACTTCAGTTAATAATAATAATAATAGTATGACAGCTACCAATCATGACATTAAAACCTTTGAATTGAGAGTTTCAATATGTCCAGAGGTAATAGTGTCCATCTTTCACAAAGAGACCCTGGATTCCATCCTTACCAACGGCATGTTATCTTAGACTTTTTAAAAAGACACAACTACTGGTTTGTTTAAACATAGTTATTACAAAATCACATGTGTGTATCTTATCAGCCTTCGTGAAACTTCACAATTGAGCTAAACAGTATTGGTATAAGGTATATAAATACTTATGATACTTAGATTACTTTATTTTGAGCAGACGACACACGCCAACTCGCGGCCTTGTACGTATGGCGGGCACGGAAGTGATCCACATTGTGCCTCCGTCAAGAAGAGGATGTTTTGGTTATCATTTGTCCCGCCATGCGGTATGAATTCAGGATGTCCGTCCATACAGATATGGCCATACGATCCCTGACTGTGATATGCACCGGCCATGAGATATCCTGTATATTCCAGTGTCCATCCGGGATAACAGTTTGTCCGTCCTGGGATCATGATGTTAACTGGTCGTTGTATGTGGCATACAGCACATGGAACGTCTTGTTGATGCACGTCGTAGGGGAAATAGTCCGTAGCGTGCGGAAGATCAATTTCCGCCCCATATATTCGAGCCCTGTAGTCATTGTAATTGCCATCGACGTACCTACTCCAAGTTGGATCACTTGGCAAGCATTGTTCGTCACTGCCACTTCCTTCCTCAGTGTAATGCTTGCCAGCAGTGTATCCTACATTAAACAAAGCGGACAATGTTGGCATAATGTAAGGATGAGTAAGGGATAATTAATTTACAAAATGAAAAACGCAGCCCAAACAGAATCTGGGGAAATTCCATAGTGCAAAACTGGTTAAAAGCCCGTTGAGTCCTACTCAGTTGAAAGCTAGTTTCTGGGTCATGCACTGAGATGTCACGTTAAGTTTAAAATGGAATTAAATGATTTCAGTTCGTATTTTAATTAGCTACCTCATTATCAATATGTTGTCACGGTGCTCTTATTGCTTCACAACGGAACTAAAAACAATGTAATTTCATAATATGTAATTGCATAGAACTGTTGAACATATATCCTTATTAAAATAAGCAAAAACATACATAAAAATAATAATCTATTATGATCGATACTCCTTTCAAACGATTTAAAAAAATGTTAAATATACAAAAAGGTGGATCCACATGTTAAATAACAACATCAGTTATGATGCTCCTAACCATATCTCACCAATTAAACTCATATATTCGTCAATTATTTCGTAATCATGAAACAACAACTATAACTGTCATAGCTGTGTGAAGTTGGCTAAACATACGACATTGGACATTGGACATTCAAGATCGAATGTTGTGCTGGCACGACATTGGACATTGGACATTCAAAATTGAAAGTCGTGTTGGCACGACATTAGACATTGGACATTCAAAAATGAATGTCGTGCCAGCACGACATTGGACATTGGTCATTGGGATTTCAAAAATGAATGTCGTGCTGGCACGACATTGGACATTGGACATTCAAAATCGAATGTTGTGCTGGCACGACATTGGACATTGGACATTTAAAAGTGAAAGTCGTGCTAGCACGACATTGGACATTCGACATTCAAAATCGAATGTTGTGCTGGCACGACATTGGACATTGTCCAATGTCGTGCTAGCACGACTTTCACTTTTGAATGTCCAATGTCCAATGTCGTGCCAGCACAACATTTGATTTTGAATGTCCAATGTCCAATGTCGTGCCAGCACAACATTCGATTCTGAATGTCCAATGTCGTGCCAGCACAACATTCGATTTTGAATGTCCAATGTCGTGCCAGCACGACATTTATTTTTGAAATCCCAATGTCCAATGTCCAATGTCGTGCTGGCACGACATTCATTTTTGAATGTCCAATTTCCAATGTCGTGCCAGCACGACTTTCAATTTTAAATGTCCAATGTCCAATGTCGTGCCAGCACAACATTCGATCTTAAATGTCCAATGTCCAATGTCGTATGTTTAGCCAACTTCACACAGCTAACTGTCATATATATTTGTCAAGTACAGTCGAATCAAGTCAATATTTATTGATTGTCTTATACTAATTACAACGAGGTAATATGAGCTACATATATCTTTTGACCGTCGAACGGTCATTCTACACATTATCGAGACGTAAAATTGCTGAATTTGGTGAGCTGCAATTACGCTATATATATTTGTTATTATATAATGTACCTTTGTACACCAGATCGCTTGTACCTGGACAGACATTGCGTCCCCATCGTGTGTAAGCGGAGCCCTGGTTTGCTGTAAACATGTTAACACGTTTGTAGTTATAACGACACTCTGAACTGATAAGATTAAAATACAAAATTACATATTTACACCTCAACTTCAATTCCTTAAATGAACTGCCTTTCTGCAATTGCGTTTATCAATCGATGAACGCAAACCCTTCTGATTGTTAGTGTTTGTATTGTGTCAGCAGGACCCGTAAAATATAAATCAACATTTTAAAAAGTATTATTTTTTAAATTTTAAATGAATATTTGCCATAAGTGTTTGAATTTCACGTTTAAAAGTGATTTCAAGTGGCTGATATTTTCCTGTGTTATTGTGACGTCATATGAAAAAATGCTTCCGGTTACAGTCGGGTCGTTCTATTTACAGGATGGGTAGGATAGAGTTACTGAAAGGTTTTCTTAAATGAAATGAAGTATTTTTTTAACAATTATTGAATAAAACAATAAAATATTGGTGTAAATATAAGTAATGAATTGCGGGGTTGATGTCATTAACGGGGATATGAACGCAATTGGGCTGGTCAAAGTACGCGTGGAGTCCTTCGGACTCCACACACTTAGACCAGCCCAATTGCGTTCATACCCCGATAATGACATCAAGCCCGCAATTCATTCCTTAAATATTTCACTCAACCTTTTATCCAAGTTTTTGTATTAATAAGTTCTTTAAATATACATAACATCAAAACTTAATGTTCTTACAAAGTGCTTGTACTTTCGATGTCAAATCTGCCACGGATGATTTCAACGAAAGGATTTCTGCAGTCATTTCTTCTGTTGATTCCATAAGATATCGTTTCCCCTCGGTCTCAGCTTTATAACCGTCCACGACGAAAATGCAAATCGCAACGCAAACGACTTTAAATCGCATTGTTATGACAGTCCACTCGAGAATAAGTGAAATATACGCAATAGACTGACCAAGTTATGAGTTTGTAGTCCTGATAAGATTGTCTTTATGTAGTATTAACTGATAACCTTATGGTTTGGTGTCATTAAAAATGTTCAGATGCCTGGTTTCGAAGATGTACGAGCTCAGTACGCATAGTATACTGGGCTACTCAAACCGCTGTCAGACATCAACCGCTGTTTAAATTCCCCGCTCCCCCCCCCCTCTCTAGTCAACAAAAAAAAAAAAAAAAAAAAAAAAAAAATACTTGATATACATTTTAGCTATTGCTTCAATTTATTGTGTTTAAAATTTAACTTTATGTATTAGTACATTTTAAATGTAAACATGTTTGTTTTAGAGCTATATTAAAAATATTTATTACCAATCATATACAAATCGGTTAATGAGAATTGATGACTGTACCTGTGTTTTGTTGTGCCATAATAACAGCCACTGCTCTTTCTCAGTGCTGAAGTACTTTAATATGACATTTAAATCAGCTATATAGCTTTATTTTACTTATCTATATATTGTGATACACCTCAACAATTAAGGCATTTCCTCCGCATTCATTAAATTATACATATACTTACGAAAGCTTACAGATCGACATAGACGCAGTAACTGTAACTCTGACGTCAAAGGGAATTCCTTCGAGGGAAGCGCTTGGACACCTCACCTGGAAAAGCAATGATCATGTTCGAAACAAAAAGAAAAGTTTCGTCAAAAGTTTCAATTGTTTAAATTTAATTGAACTTTAGTTATTAAGTTTAATTTAGTTAAATCGCCCAATAGACTCGAGTTCCAGTGAACTCTTATTGCACTGACCGTGCCTTAAAAAGGCGGTAATCCATCATTTAACGGTAAAGCTATGTTGATGATGATATGGTTTGTATGTGGAGTTTGTAATAGTGAATGTGGTGTATGTTTGTTTTGGGTGTTTGTAATTGTGTATGTGATGATAATATATTTGTGTATTTAGTTCATTGTCTTTTGGGCCCGTGCCTCTTGCCCCTAATCAAGGTTAATTATTGAGTTTTGGAATGTTGGGCGTGTCCCCATATGTTTCATTGTATTATTTATGATGTTGGAATTAAACAGATTGCAACCAACATTTCAATTCGCACGCATGTTTAGGAAAATAACGACCAATTACATTAAAACGAACATAAAAATCAACTAGTAAATTTCCATTACGATGTATCACCACAGAACATGCTGGCTTATACGGCACTCATTCCTTCAATCGATTCAAGCACACTGTCACATATATCATACAAATAGCAAATATTAAAAAAACCCATATCAAATGGTTCTGAACTTCAGTGACTTTGATAGAAGAAGAATCCAAAATTTTGGGTATACGGCATCCATTCATTTTCTTCAATTTAAGAATACTCTTATATCATTGAAGTAGCAAATATCTAAAAAAATATTTATAAACTTCAGTGCCTTTGTAACAATAAGAATTACAAAAATGGATATACGGCACCCTTTCTTTTTTTAATTGAAGCACACTCTCGCATATTTCATTTAAGTGGCAAACATTTAAAGCAAGTGTAGTAACTTTAAAAAAATAAGAATACACAACGTGGGTGTAAGATGATGACAACGTTTCTAAAAAAACTAAATGTTATCTCCAGTTTCATTCGTATAATTGTAACAATAACCATACTAAATATATTCCCGTACCTGCATGCAAGCAAACCGTGAAGAACCGAGAACACTTCCATTTTCATTGATAACTCCCGAAGTAAAATTTCCAAATGAGCCGGGTACAACATCCATGCGACTGCTCTCAGCAGAAAATAAGGTCTCCGCGGGCGCGTTCTTAAAGTACAGTCACCATTATCGATATTCATTCAATGTGTGAATATATGACCGTTTATTACTCATCATTTTCAAAAATAAATTATTCGGAAATTAAGCCATTGTTGATATTCATGTTCAGTCAATCAAAACGTTATTTTTTTGTAGTTGTAGCAAATCTATTGGATGACCCGTATACTCAAAAAGAGCTTTCGTCACCATACAATCATGTTGCATAGGGAATATGGACGTACCTGTGCCACAATTTTTATAAAACATGCTTTATTTGACCAGGAGTATGGTGGAGCATCGTACCAAGATAGGTCCTCGTACAACTCGTTCTCTGGTAGGGTTAAGTGTAGTTGGGGACGTAAACCTTCGGGCAGGTCACTTCCTGTAATACGCGGGAGTGCTCAGGGTTACACTATGAAATACTCAGATTGCCCTAAGCTGCCTAACATTTCTAGAAAGAGGATAAGAAATGTTTTTTGTTCCAGTGGCCATACGTTATGGATAACAATTATGTTAACTGCGAAATTTTAAATATACTTTTTCTAAATTGTCAATTCAACGTTTATATTTCGCGCATCAGCTGTTTCGTTTCTTGCTTTAAGCTCCCCTACAAGTCAAAGCCTGTTTTTGATACAGTGGCAATACGAGATGGATAAAATTTGTGTTAACTGCGAAAATTTAAATATCCTTTTTCTAAATTGTGAACTCTAATGGCCTATATTTCGCGCATCGGCTGTTTCGTTCCTTGCTTTAGGCTCTTCTACAAGTCAAAACATGTTTTTCTCGCTCACAAGTATCAATAGCCACGTGATCATGTTTAATCGAAGCGATGCCTTAAAAGCTTAGCCTCAGACGGCTGGACTCGGGTAATTAAATATCAATAGGTACATACGACAAGTACAAGCACAAAGGTATTTACCTATCTGACATCTAGAACCGATAAATCCATTCACACAGTCACACGTGTCGTTGGCGATGCAGACTCCTTCGTTTTCACATCGTGGATCACAGGTAGGCAATAGTGGTCGTAACTTCTCTAAAACTACGAATATATGAACACATATTATCTATGCAAAAATATACATAATTTATATAATTATTGACTTTGAAAAAACTATATATTCATTCTGAGCGACTATGTAAGAAAGACATTTCTTAAGGAAGTGAATATCAACTAAATAACAAAGTGATTTTGTCTTCGGGAGAGGTAGCCTAGCAGTTTTACTTATACACTGGATACTACAGTGACAAACCTAGACGCCTGACAGTGTAACCATTATTCTGTTCAAAGGCACACGATTCTATGCGGTATAAACATTTAGCGAGAAACATACAACGCCACAATGCAAACACACACCATATTACTTACGTTCAAATCTTTCAATGGGTGCGATCTCATGGCCACTTAAAACTGACCCGTTTACATATAACGTAGATTTGGTTCTATATATATCATTTGACTTGGCCTTTAGCTTTCGTCACTAATATCTTAATAATTTGGTATTTAGAATTAATATTTGCAATAGAATGCACACTAACACACAATATATTAAAAAACAAACAGTGACAAGCCCCGTAGTCGAAAATTCAAAAATAAACCCTGTTTGCGAAACGTTTGCCATATACTAGCTTTTTTGCACCCTCGTGGCCTCAAATCAGCATAAACTCAACAAACAGTGGCTGTAGGTTACTAGCACTGTCAATATAGCGCCTCTATTTAGTATAAACTAAACGTACTTGTGCTGTAAAATACAAGCATTGGCAGTCTCGTTCCTCCTATTCGGCATGAACTAAATTAACGTTTGCTGTAAACTACTAGCATTGGCAGTCTTGTATCTGCTGTTCGGTATTAACTAAATATCGTATTCTGTAGAGTATTTACATTGGAAGTTACGTGTGCCCTATTTAGTAGGAAACAACTATAAAACGTTTGTTGTAGATAACTTACACTGGAAGTCTCGTGGCCTTTATTCAATATGACTAGACAAGCATTGGTTATATGATATTTTAATTGTCATGCACGTGCCCTTTATTCAGACTGAGTATAGAATAGACATTCATTTCCCATAGGATACTTATCGCCTTTACTCAGTACAGTGGCGGATCAAGGATTTTCTAAATGGGGGGGGGGGGCACAACTAATTATAAACATATCAAACATTTTTGAATGCATTATTTTAATCATATAATGACATGGAATTAACATTTGTCTTCACTGTCATTAATGTTTGGCAGATCAATTGAATTAAAAAGATATCATTTACTGAGATAAACCTTTCAAAAAACAACAAAGATATCTAGCCGTTTTGGGGAATTAACCAGGGTCGACGGATTAACAGGCTAAGTCGTTAACCACTCGTCCACCTGAGACACACATATGTAAGTTTAAACTTAGTGCTATATAAACCTACAGTATATTGATTGCACTTAACGATACTGTAGGTACTTCGGATGTCATTGTTTTAAATTCAAGTTAACTGAAGTAAAAACAACTTGACAAAAGTTCCAAAAAGGGTTTCAAATAAATTATTATGTATTAATGTACAAAGGCTCTAGCATGATTTAGAGAACTAGAGACTTACGTGTATCACTGCAGCTATATTTTTCTACTTTTGATTAGCTGTCTGTGTAAAATGCGGCGCCGATTTTTTTATCGAACGTTCGGAGCCCGATGTCATTTTCAAGAGACTTTTTCGTTTCGTATACTATATTCTACTCGATAATCAGGTTGTTTATTTGCTAAAATGCTTATATAGAATTTAAATTGTGACAAAACAACTTATTTGTACAGTTAAATCAATAAAGATGTGCCCCCCAAAAAACATTACTTGCCGGCCCGCCGGCACATAGGGCCCGTGCTAGGGCCAGTGCCCCCCGGTAGATCCGCCTCTGCAGTATGAACCAGACTGTCATATGCTGTAGAATATGTAGATTCTCAGTATCGTGCCCTTTATTCAGTTTGAATACAGGTCTACATTGGCAGCCACGTGTATTATTAATGCTTTAACTGAAGTAACATTTGATGCAGAATTCCTACATTGGTAGCCTTGTGTCTTATGTATACTTCAACTAAGCAAATATATGTTGTTGTTGAATACTTACATTTGCAACATCTTGTTGTACCTATCCAATCTGGACAAGTACATACGGACGATCCACCGTTCTCAGAATTGTCAACTCCGATGTCCAGTTGATATGTGCCATTGGAGCAGGTCTCAGACACAAAGGAAGATCCTTCAATTGGAAAAAAGCTGAAGTTTGAACTGTATTAATTTCTGGTTACGAAATGCCGTACGTAGTTTTTGCATAAATAAGTCAAGCCAAACTTGTTTTATCATATATCATTGGTTTAGTTGATTCAAATACACCGAGTGTGCCATGTTGGTACTACGGTATTTTGAATGTCTGGCTCAAATTTGAGCTTTTAGTTATATCCACCATGTTGATTTCTTTGCTCAAAGGTCTAGTCTTATTTCACCAGATTAACAAGGTGGATATAACTAAATGAATCACTCTATCGCTTTCCAATGTTGTATTTTGTAGGACGTTTATAAGCTTTGAAATATAATCATTTGTGAAATGGTTATCTCATAAGTATCATAATGTAAGTAGTTGAACATAACTTAAACAAGAACTCTCACAGCGATGAATGTCCCCGAAATGCCATCCACCTCAATGAATTATGCAATTATTTACATATCTGCATCATAGAATAGCAAACACATAAACAAGAGCTTTCACAATAATGAATTCCATCGAAATGCCACACAGCTCAATGGGTTATGTAATTTCTGATATATATTCGTTCAAGAAGAATAAACATAAATTATAAGCATATGTCAGACCACATGATGGTTAACTTCAGATGTAAGGCAGTAATGAAGTAAAACGTAACTTCGTAAGGACCGTCGTCCTTTTGTTCCTAAGACATGTGTAAAGAATAATTAAAATCCCTCATGTATTACGAAACTACAGCCGCGACATTAATTTAAACTGTTTTATAAGTAAAACTTTTATTATATTAAATAATTTAATTAATAGTAACGTACCTGTGAGTCCTATTTGGGACACACAAAAAAGTAAAAGCGTTTGCAGATACCTGTCCATAGTCGACAAATAGCTCCCGATGTTTTACCTTCCCTTTCAAAATAGATTTGTTACGAGTGCATTTGGATATATGGCTGTAATAAATTCATTCAAAGACTGTACACACGTCTTAAGAAGAAACTATATTAGTTATATAAATTACTCCTAAATTTGTAGATCATTGATCATGTTATGTGTACGACAGTTTAGCGCGTGTAAATAATCTGTCAAGTGATAGCGTGACAGTAAATAATCAGCTTTGCTACTTAACAAGATATTCACGTATTACATTCATACTTTCAACTCAGTCCAAGTTCTTATTTGCATAATTCAATTCCTATTTGATGAATTGACAAAAAAGGTATAAGCACAAAGAAAAGAAGAAGAAAAAGGGCAAAATAACAATTTCCGGGCGGCCAATCTAAATTAATTGCGAGATTTTCATCCAATTTTATTTAATGAGCGCGGTGGTAACATTTGCTTTCATTCTTAGATGAACGTTATACCGATAAATATGTATTCTTTTTTATTGCATAATGGAACATATACATGTGTTTCTAGACGAACCACAAACACCATCGTTACAATGCTCCATTTTAACAGGTGCATGTTTACATGGACACCGACTGGTATGAATAAACACCGTTCCATAACAGTACCAGACCAATTCGCAAATAAAACCCCAGTTCAACATATTGATTTGAATCAATACAATTGTGCCGCGATTACCCGTTTTGTATGCATTTCTTAGTAATGAGTAATTTGAAAGAAGTCATACTGAACAAGAACGTAAGTTTTTTTCAACATGCGAATTGTTGTAAATTGTCTTCTAGTTCCAGCAGTGAAAATCGAATTATCAAGAAATGCTGTTGAAAACGTGAAATGTATATATATGCTGTTGTTAACGTTAATTTCTTCTGAGCTAAATAAATGCTTTACAAATTTATCATGCTTATTATATTCTATTTTATAGTTGGAATTCTCTCTGACGATAATGCATACAACATTAAAGTATTATTCAAAACGATCTTTTCAAAGTGACCCATGAGATAACCCCGTTGAAGCGTGATTCCTCACCTTGATATAATCATAAGTTTGCTGCATATTTGTGCGAATCTATCTTTACTGGGTCTAAAAATTGAACACTCAGTTATGGAAAGGAACAACAAACCATATATCGACAAGAGTGATGTTCCAAGAGACTTAACAATTTTGTAGAAACAAACAAAGTCTTTTTTGAAACGAATAAGGTGTGTTATTTGTAAGCATAACATTGTATAGTATGTCTATAATAAAAGTAATTGATCATACGTCAACAGTTTGCTGCTAAGCTCATTAACTCACAGAATGTTCTTCTTAACACGTCTTCTTATTAATTTTAGTGAATGATGAAATACACACACTAAAAACAGGTATTCAAGTATAAATGTCTTATTTATTATCTATCGAAGTGATCGTTTACAAAGATTATTTGTTTTTGAATATCAACTTTAGTCGAATGGACGTATATGTACATGAAATATTACCACATGAAGTACTGCTGTTAGTCCTACTTGATAGAAATGCTTGCCTTAGAATAAGTGGGAAATTACCGAACAGGACAATACTAAATTGATAAACTCGAACAGAAAATGGGAAAGTTTTAAAAGATGCTTAAGAGCTTGTGGTAAGTGATTGAAGAGTGTAACAAGCGGATAGACGAGTACGTAGCCACGGTGGAGGACAAGCTGGGCGAGTTTGCTATTATGCTGGTCTAATGGCCAGCATAGATCCAGACTTGAGAATGAGAGGGACACTCTACTGGATGATTTAGTGTGTATTTAAAGCCCAAATTAATGCTTACTAATTGTGTGCTTGCTGGGATACAGGAATATGCGAGACAAGAATCATTTGAGACGACAGGGGCACATTTACGAAAACAAATCCATCCATGTAGGTTGCGAAGGAGACCGCCGGGTTGAACGTGTCCACTGCTCACCGAGCGAGCCGACGACACGGATATACTGGTAAACGTGTTAAAAGTTCCAAGTAGCAATTTTTCAAAACTACATTACTCTAAACACTGCGGAAAATGGTTAAATATACGGGCATGTACTGAAATCCGTACATCCAACGTGTACGGTAAATGTACGGGATGTTGAATATACGGGTGTGTTCGGACCCGTATATTCATAAAACTCATAGATCTTTTATTCTCAATAGTCTTACAATGTCAGCGTGTGCCGGCTCACTTGTACTTTCTGCCATGTTGAAGGTGATGGATGGGGTAGCATTTTATCACAATATATTCACATCATGGTAGACTTATATTCCACTTGGAAACCCAGAATTTCTCTTAAACATCCAAAGTACTATTTTTTCTTAGAAGTTTTCGAAAATTAGCCATCATCGCGTATCATTGCTTTTGGTTGGTAATTAATAATTTCCCGAAAACAGCTATTCTTCTCAATGGAGCAATTATCATCTAAAAAACATGGTGAACAAAATGTTATTTAATAACTATAACGATCTAGAACTTTCTCCCCCCCCCCAAAAATAAATAAAATAAAATAATGAATTAGTCTAATTTCCCCCAAAATAAATCAAAAGATTAGCTTATTGAGAAAGACTGTGCGTCGTACCCCTTTAGTTTATCTAATTCTATCCTTTATTCAATCAAACGAATCTTGACAAAATGTACATACAAGTAGAAAAAGGTATATACAAAGGGACCATATTGTAGGGGCTTGTTGACAAAAATGTAGGTGTTTTTACTCGGGGCTTTTAGAGTTTGGGGCTTTTAGACTAGGAAGCTATTTATCTGCTGTCTATGCTACTGTGATAAAAACAGTAAGTACAAAAAAGGAATGTGAACATATAGTTACTTTGAACTAATGCACCATATGAGAGGATATATATGTACCCTTTTATCATATCACATGTTTCTGAAATAAGCTATATATTATGCCTTAAGGAAATAAAGTATGTGTTGTGTTTTTATGTGTAACTTAATGATATCTTCTGCACAGCTGTTCAACCGGGTGTATTTTATGTGAATACTGCTGAGGTTCCGCAGCAGATAACCGTAGTGTCCAATCCAAATTTTCAAACGGCTCGGGAGAAGAAAGGCACTCACCTATGACACACCGAGGACAATCATGAGGTTGGTTAGGTTTAACATGTGTTCGGCCCTTACATAACTCATCCCGCTGCACGTTGTACTTCTGATTGTATTTGTTTATACAATCAATAGGACGCCAGCTTTTTGAGTAATGATAAATATGAATATTTGTAAATACATTACCGCGTATATGTGATATCTATTAGTTTTTAAAAAAGTTTCTGATAAATCAACCTTAGACAAACGGGGATACTTCATATAATTTGAATTGTTGTGTTAATTCCAGACGATAAGGGCGCTATAAAAAGCTATAAAACGGGAAACTGCTGTCTCAGCTCTACGTATTTAATTACTTTATCACAAACTCACAATATAAAATGCTTTTACCAGACGTGTTATTGTATCAAATACCGGCATGTTCGAAATGAAAAAAAAATGTATTTGTTGTTTAAGCATACTTATATTTATGTTTTCGATTTCTTTTTAATAAATGGCAAACTTTAAAATATTTGTGATCGAACCGGATGTAACCCTTAAATGAAGAACCACAAAAAATATTTAGGAGTACCAAAAAACGGGGTATTGTATTTATATAATAATTTTATTATAATGACTTATTTAAGAATAATGAGAGATTGCATGCAGTTTTTTTTGTGGATTTTACTAAGGCGTTCGATTTTTTGGTGAGATATATCAAATGTTCTGAAATTAGGCGTGTAAGGAAGTTTAATTAATTTTTATAAAATATATGTATGCAAATGTTATAACAAGAATTAAAATTAATTATGAATAAGTAATAACTATTTTACATGCTGCTTAGGTGTGATACAAGAAAACAAGTTTCTTCTTTTAATTAATTTATGTATTTTTTATATGCTGAATGGTTTCAATGGTTATATGCTGAATGGTTTCAATGGTTATATGCTGAATGGTTTCAATGGTTGTATGCTGAATGGTTTCAATGGTTATATGCTGAATGGTTTCAATGGTTGTATACTGAATGGTTTCAATGGTTATATGCTGAATGGTTTCAATGGTTATATGCTGAATGGTTTCAATGGTTATATGCTGAATGGTTTCAATGGTTATATGCTGAATGGTTTCAATGGTTGTATGCTGATGATATAGTATCTATGGCTGAATCTGAAAATGAGTTAAAGAAAGATTTAGAGTTACTTGAATTGTATCGTGATAGATGACAGTTAAGTGAAATCACTACCAATTCAATTCAATTCAATTCAATTCAATATCTTTATTTCCTCCTTGTAGGAGATATGCATTTTATATACAAATAGAAATGTCAGTATTCAAAATTCTAATGGATCATTACAAATATGTACAACATGTGCCCAATTAGGGTGATACGTCTACCATATGTACTCTTTATTGAGCCACATATGTGTCACATTCAACTTACACACAATGAACACATTTGTACTGAAATGATATCAGTAAGAATGTCATGTTCACGTCATCTTCAAGTAATGGCTGTATCGGAGCACCCATGAGCCTTAACGCAAACATAGTTTGGCTCAAGTTCAATAACCCTGAAACAAAGTCACTGACACAAAACAAACTGTCGCTCAGTAGTTGAGACCTCAATAAGGCTGACAATTCGCATTCGCTAATAACATGCACAATTGTGTCCGATATCTGGAGGTGGCAGCGTTCACAGACGAGCAAGTCCGTCCATTTATTTTTACGGCACCATATTTTAGCAATCGCATGCATCATGTTCCTATGATCAGTCCTGTTGCACACTTTATATACAACAGATGGAGTGATGGTTGGCTGTAGTACCCTGAAGTAGGCAAAGTCGGAGTCCGTCATTACCCTATGTTTCCAACTGTGAGCTTCCACCGAGTACACGAGCTGTCTGACAGTCCTTATACTTGATTCTTATATAAGGCCGACTTTTAAGAAATAGTCAAGTACATATTCAAGAGTTGTTTATACAACTGGTGGCACGTTTGTAACAACTTTGTGTACCCTGATTGTTAAAAAACAAACAAACATGAACTAGATATGTTTGATAAATTAATTCTCTACATCTTAAATTATGGATCCGAAATTTGGGGCTTACATTATTCCCTTGTTCTAAAAAGAGTCCATCTATTTTTGAGCTCTCAGGTGTTAAAATTCAAACTCAGAATAAATTTCATCTATGGAGAGCTTGGTAGAACATCTTGGTTAAGTAGAAGTGATATAAATGTTATCAGATATTGATTGTAAATTAAAGGATATGTTAAAAGATGTTTACTTTCACTCACATGTGTAGTGACCTATAAACAAGACCAAACTGTAAGTCATGGGCACAATCTGTGTGTACTTAATTATAATCTATAGGCTTCCATTATGCTGGGTTAACCAAGGAATTGGTGATAAACACATATTTATATCTTTATTAAAGACCAGAATAAATGATGTATTTATCTAAAATTGGAATGACAGAGCTTAATAATTCATAGCGAGCAAACACTTATACATGTTATATATTATGTTTTGCAAATTTATGTTAAAAAATTACTTGAAAAATGTTAATATTATTAGTTAAATTTAGAAAATGCCTATGTAAAATAAGAGAATCATCGCAGAGACTAGAAATTGAAGCATGAAGATAACATAGACCTGAACCTTTAACTTACCCAGATAGAAACTGTCCTTTGTGCTATGTATAAGTAGATGAATTTCATTTTATTCTAAAACGCCTTTTGTATACATTCTCATTCATCAGGGGTGGTATTTAATAAAAATATTTAAAAGATTTAACTTAAAATTGGCCTTATCCTTAAATGGCGAATCTAAGATCAAATCTTAATATTGAAGTAAACTTATGATATTCCTTAATCTTACCTTTGGTAAGAATAACGTATCCTTAAGATGTATCATAAGGGTGATCTAATATTGGTTATCAAGCCGGCTGGCTCTATTTTTCTATTCATGGAAAAATTCGTTAGTTTCCTAGTTCTTAATATAGTAACGGAAGTCGAGTGCGCGAACGTTATAGGCAGCATAGCTAGAACACCATGGCGGAATCTAAACCACGTAGTCCTAACTTTACGCAGCAAGATTGTATCTTATTAACAAGAGTAATGGGGGAAGTGTCAGCTTTTGACCCATGCATAACAACCACGAGTTGCAGAAACATAAGTATACTTGAAGTAAGAAAACTTTTGTAGCTATACTGAGAATGCACGTGTTCATATATAAAATGTACACGTGCTTTGTGTGTACACTTGTACATGCAACATTGACTTAGATATTTATTGTTCCATAATGTTGATACTTTAAGATTAAATAACATGGTATTTCGAAATTCACACAAACATTAATGAAACATTTGTGTACATGTAGCACTGCTGGTCAACATAAACGTCATGTACCTGCAAGGACATGTAGATTTCAACTTTTCCAGAAATTTCTTCAGAAACAAAGAAGGGTTTGTGGATAAAGATAATGAGGATTCACAGCGATACCTCGTTCTTAAGTTAAGATTTGTTGTAAGGTAGGTTGTATGCTTCCTTACTATTTCAGGAGGAATCTAAGGTTAAGCCGAATTTAAATACGACTTAAGTATTTCCTTGCATCTTAAGTGAAATCTTTCCATTTAAGCAAATCTTACATTATCCTTAGATTAAGATCGACCTAAGGTGTTTTTCAATACCACCCAAGAGGTACGAGAATGTTTGTATAACGACTTGAGAAACACATAATTTTATTTATATGAACCACTATAGAAACAAGCTTAGTAGTCGAAAGTTTAAACATAGATCCCGTTTAATGGCAGAGGGTAAACGCAAAAAGACATATAACACAAACACAAACAATCACAAACCAGAAACATGGAGCGATAGCACAAAACTTCACAAACCACACAATACATATACCCTATATAAATATACTAGTTGTGGTTGTCAAGGTTTGTTAGGTACCGCCTTGGAACGGCAAGTAAATACCATGTCCGTTTAGCTACTACACATGGACAGTAAATCGACACATTTCATGTATTTTTTCGGTGTTGATTTTTCAAAACGAACTGAATGAAAGTCGTCTGGTAAAAATATCACGTGCATATATCAATCAATATCAATATTGGTACCACATAGGACACTGTTGGTATCGCTATTCCACGAAGACTCGAACATACACAAATGATAAGTTTTGAAAAAAATAGAATTGTTTATTACAAATCCCAATGAGATTAACAAACCCATCGTTAATGTTTAAGAGGTATCGGCATATGTAACACAGACTACGAAACTCTCGTATGAGGGAGAATTTGGTATCTTAATAAAAATATCAAACCTATTGTGAATGCAGAAATGAAAAGATCTGTGTATAAAAAGCACCGAAGCAAATATTTTTGTAAATTCTTGCTAGGAATCAATGATTTTATTTTCCTATCAAGAATGAGTCTCATAGTTGAATTTTACATTCTACATCTATACATTTCTTTTATGAATACATAATTTATATAATGTATATATACACCATATGTCCGTGATAATATTAATCTTTTCTTACAGAAACTTCCGTATGGTATATCAAAACCTTTCATAGACTCGCAGAGGACGTATAATGTTACATCACATATTTTCTATAAATGAAGTAATAAAATAGTCTTCTATTTCTGTTTAATACTTGCAAAATTAACATAATCAAAAGTTAATTTAAAGCTTTCCTTGCCATTAAAATAATATTTTCAAGCAGAGCATATTGTTTCTTTATCAAATTGTCCTAGCTTGATATTCCGTGACACAGTTGTTACAGAGTGGGCTTGTTTCGTTTAATTCTAAGATATTACTTTTGTCAACCCCAACAACATTTAACATTGTGTTGATCAATTAGATCACGTAAAAAATAAACATCAAATTATGAGTTAATGCATCGAAGTTTACAGCAAAGTTCTTCATTAGTATGAGTAAACTCTTCATTTATTATATATTGTGGTTAAAAGAAGTCGTCTTAAAGTTAACAACCGCATTATTGTATCATGCCATTATGTTTTCGAACAAACAATATCATGATAAACTACTCATGATTTAAGTTGCTGGAGTAGAGCTATATTTCTTATATTTGTTTTACCTCATCTTAAATGTTGTTACTGCATTTGGTAGTTTGGTTATGTTATTAGGACAAATGTAAGTTAAATACAACATTTTAATATTGTTATCATGGCAATAAAAGTACACTTGTATACAACATATTAAATCAAAAATGTAATTTAAAGTATCTAGCCACCAAAAAACATCAAATATAAATATCATTTGAATGGAAGAACATTACGACAATGCGAAAAACAATATCCACTTAAAATCATATTTGTAACCATGGCAAAAGTTTCTTGACAACAGTCACCCAAAGGTCTTGAAAACGGGAGATTTCCCAATCAGCGTTATCGTTTCCTACTTATTATCCCGCCATACTCAATTGTATAGAATAATATATATGAAACTCATTTGCTATTATCAATAACGTTTACAACAACAGTAAGTTTCAAATCACCGATCAGGTTGAACATATACAGTAACTGATTTTCTCTCTCGTATGTTATTTTAACAAGGCAAATATAGTGACAAAAAAATGGAAGTTTCTATGTTTCACTTAATCATTTTGCAATTAATGTTAGGCACTATCGCGATAATGTAACCACTTTTTGTGAACAATTTATTATACGAATGACAAGAAGAAAAAAAAGGTTTATAAATGGGAAAAATTTCTAATAAAAATGAGGATAAGACTAGCCAAACATTTTAGAGTTTTACGTTATCAAATTAATCATCATAAATTAATTGTGATAAAATACTACTTTCAGAAGTGTGATTTAGCGAAAGGAAAAAAAAAGATTAAACAAATATATCTGAAAACTTCAAAATATATTTTGTGATAAATTGAAAACTTTTAAAGCTTCAAGTTATCTAATTTATCAACAAACCGTTTGTTTTTTGTTGGGGTCATAAGAAGTAGTATCTTCGAATGTAACTAACCATAAATTTAACAAATGTATAACACACCTAAAATCTTTAATAATAAATCTGTTTCCATATTGAATTGTTAATTCAGCGTATTATGACAGAAAAGAAATGTAAACATTTCCATAACAAACAAACATCATATTGGTTACATTTTGTAAAAGAAACAAAAATACAGGTTAACACGATAAAAACATATCATTTCGAGCCGAATTGATATTCACAATTGTATTATGTGAAGAAATAGTTGTTTACCATGAAGCAGACGATCGTAATACCAGAATTAAGATATTTTTGTTTTATTTTAACATTTGTTTTATTTGACTTTTCTGTTTATAAATACCTTTATTTTGCAAACAATTTTAAGAGCATTATTGTATTTTGTGTTTTTATTTCAGTATGAGCCTTTTTTACAAACAATGGATGGTATTTGCAAACGTTTTTTTCTCATAAACCAATTTGGTAAATAATTTCTGAGGTACAGAATATTTCCCTATCAAACATGATTCAGTGTGTTAACATAAAAAGCGGAACTCATCTTATGAAGATTATTTTATCAGCACGTTAAATTTACCAATCATACCTACTTAAAAAGCCGTACAGGTGAGACAGTATGTGACGTACGGTAAATAATATAGCGGGTACCGTCTCCTACATAATCTGTTCTTTCCAGTGTAAGGATGCCTTTCGGAACTTTTCGGACATTTTCGATCGAAAACAACCTCGGATGTATGCCGGTACATCAACAGAAGTAGTTCGTAATTTTTCAATAATAGTATTTATCAAATGTACTGTTTTAACATGCTTGCTGTATATCTATGTTTAAAGTGATTACCAGTAAATTGAATAACTAATTAAGATTCCCAAGAGTAAAGCCATTAAGTTTAAATACTAAATTGAAATGACCACGGGATCTGCTTGCAGTGTAGGTAAATGTAAAGATTTCTGACATTGTAAACCGTACATATACATAGGTCTTTTTGATAGAAAAATACCAAGGAGTTCCGAAAGCACGTATGCATGTGTTTTTCTTTCATAATAATCTTTATTTCAATATAACATTATAGTTAGCATACGTGTTTTTATCCTGCTCGGTGATTTGAATTGGACGTTTAATGTTATTCGAAAATTTCCTATTTCTAATATCCATTTCAAAGCTACATATTAAATTGGGTATCGGTGAACACAATTGTATAATAAAATAATATATAGTTGAACATGGCTTTTGGTCGATAACTGTCCCAATCAGAAGAATAATTGCCCGAGGGTGATTATTTTCACTGCTGCTAAGTGCGGGCGTGGGAAGAACGGTGCCTATATTGCTCTCGACATTTTGACGAAGGAAGGAGAAGCGGACAGGAGTATTGACGTTCCTGGATGTGTACTCAACATACGACAGAATTGGCCCTACATGATCCAGACACTGGTATCTATCGTAGTAAAGTTTTGACATAAATCAGTAAGTATGCTCAACATTCGCCAGAATAGGCCAGTCTCTATGGTAGTATAGGTTTGACGTTAATAAGTATGTGTTCTCTACATGCACCAGAATAAGCCGAACATGATTCAGACACTGGTATCTGTCGAGGTATAGTTTTGACGTAAACCGTGCTTAACATGCGCCAAAACAAACCCATCATGATTCAAACACCGGTATATATGGTAGTATAGTTTTGACATAAATCAGTTTGTATATTAACATGCACAAAATCAGGCCCAACATGATTAAGACACTTGGTTTCTATTGTAGTATTGAAGTAAATCAGTATGTATATTAACATGCACCAGAATAGGCTCAACATGATTAAGACACTTAGTATTTATGGTAGTATAGTTTTGACGTTAATCAGTATGTATATTAACATGCACCAGAATAGGCTCAACATGATAAAGATACTTAGTATTTTTGGTAGTATAGTTTTGACATAAATCAGTATGTATATTAACATGCACACAATCAGGCCCAACATGATTAAGACACTTGGTTTCTATTGTAGTATTGAAGTAAATCAGTATGTATATTAACATGCACCAGAATAGGCTCAACATGATTAAGACACTTAGTATTTATGGTAGTATAGTTTTGACGTTAATCAGTATGTATATTAACATGCACCAGAAAAGGCCCAACATGATTATGACAATAGTATATATGAGCCACGTCGCGCGATTTTGGGCCTTCGGACATATTTTTGCTATAACAATGTTTTAAGGTATTTGAATGCCATGTAATTTCAGAAAGATATTCTGAAAATTTCATGTTGATATCACTTAAATTGCGTAAGTTACGTGTTTACAAGTGAGATCATGTATTGCGCATTTTGAATACTAAATTTGACGTCATCCAAATGACGTCGTAATAAAAGTGCATTATTCAAATGACGTGCAAAATTATTGTATCAATATTACAACTAGCTTATAATTTAAATTATTTTCTTATCACAGAATCTTTAAGGAACATAAATAAAAATAAAAATAATGAATCATTTTTGTATTTTTAATACATTTGGCCGTTTTAAACACAGACTATCAATCCAGTCAAAATATGTCGGGACGAATTCCATGGTTGCTATGGAAACATGAGTGAACCAATGGTCATAAATTATCGAGAAAATAATGCACCAATGACAAACCTTAAAAAGAAACAAGTCAGGAAGAAATTGATTTACATAGAAAAAAATCATTATTTTTGGCATTTTTTATTAATGATTATTTCATTTGTAATAATTATGTCCGAAGGCCCAAAATCGCGCGACGCGGCTCATATGGTAGTATAGTTTTGACGTAAATCAGTATGTATATTAACATGCACCAGAACAGGCCCAGCATGATTATGACAATAGTATATATGGTAGTATAGTTTTGACGTAAATCAGTATGTATATTAACATGCACCAGAAAAGGCCCAACATGATTATGACAATAGTATATATGGTAGTATAGTTTTGACGTAAATCAGTATGTATATTAACATGCACCAGAAAAGGCCCAACATGATTATGACAATAGTATATATGGTAGTATAGTTTTGACGTAAATCAGTATGTATATTCAACATGCACCAGAACAGGCCTTACCTGATTAAGTCAATTGGATTTTTTCACTGCAAACTTAGGAGTGAATATATAAACTTTAAAAAGTACCCTTAAAGTAGTTACTTTCCTTTCATCAAAACTAAACATTTAGCTTTGAAACAGAAAATGTTGCCAAATCCACACATTCCTGTACTTCCGTTTGGTAGTCAAATATGGTAAATATCCATATTAACACGTTTGTGGACCAGAGAAGACATTTGCGGCTTGCAATAACGAACACAATTTTATACATTCTGAACATTTGCTGTTGTTATTTGAAAAAAAAATAAAAAATTGCTAAACATATCATTCACGAACCGAATATTTTGTAAATGTTTCTCTAAACTTGCGCTATATTCTTTAAAAAAAATGATATAAAAAAAGCTTACAGCAATTTTTCTAAATGAAGCGAGCTGTATTTTGCTTCCTGCAATAACCAAATGTGACGTTACAAACCACGTGGTTTGTCCGCTCTGAAATGAGCTGTTTGTGAAAATCCTTGTTCGTCATCTTATGTATATATATAATAAAATAAAATATAAAACCAGCCTATTGTTTGTTTCCCCTCCCAAGACCGAGGTATATTTAATGTAGTTCAATCGGTGGACAAATATTACATGTATATAGTACATGAAGACTAGATCGAACAAATTAAGATAAAAAAGAATACTGACAAATTTGCTGTTGTTATTATATATTTATCAACAGTAAGACAATAGAGTTACAGACGTACCGTTTTTAAATATAATTGTTGAAAAATGCTTCTAATTGTATTTCCTTTCACAGAAAGGCCTTCATTGGGTACCGTCTCCGCAATATCGTAACTATTTATGTCAAACATAAAGAAATGAATAAAGTTGGGTTCTGGTTTTATTATAAAAACAACATGATAATATTAACAAAAAAGAATATTGACTGTCTTTTACGAAACAGTTTTAGTAAACATACATTATGTGTTGTCTAAAAGCATACAAAGGGCGAAAAACAAACATGCGTATATCAAGAATGAGAATGCTATAATTTTAAGACAAACAAACACAACATATTAAAAGATTATACTAAATATTTACTTGATATATTGTATACTTCATGCTATGTTTCCCATATGTATTGATACTAAACCCTATTGGTATGGTACAATGATAAAACTTAAATCAAAACAGCATTTCTTATTAAAGGTATTTGTAAAAGATATGTTTGATGGTGGTCTGGAAGTCTATGTAAGCTGAAAATCCAATGGTTGTTATAATATATATGCTTTAAATATAAATGACATGTTTCTATACTGGAAAGTCAATACATTATAATATAGTGACAAATAAATAAGTAAGTATACCATTCCTTCAAATCAATAGACAAATAAATGAATAAGTGTACTATGCAACAACATGAGTTGACAAATAAATGATTAAGTGAACTCTACATTTAGATCAATAGACAAGTAAATGAGTAAGTATACTACTCAGACGATGCATTGACAAATAAATGAGTGAATTAACTAAGTGCTAAGATGAATTGACCAACAAATGAAAAACTTTACTAAACATAAAAGGGACTAGATACTAGATGGTCCCCTAATCGCCATAAACAGTATTTCCTCAAAACAAAGAACATAGAAACGTCAATGCGAGCTAGTTTGAGGCCGAAAATACATCATTTAAAATGATAAAAAGAACAAACGCAATGATCGTTATAAAATTATTATAAATTGAATTCTACATTCTACACAATATATCAAAACATGCTAAAGGGTTTAACATTGACAGGTTAATGGTTTTCATTAACAATTTCCAATTTATTAACTCTGTGCTCATTGTATGACACATATTTACTTCTAAACACAGCTTTAAAGTATTCGAACAGTTAAAAGCATATCATAAGCTTAAGATACATGCATGAATATTTTATAAAATAATATAACAACAAATATTAAAGTTGAAATAATATCACCTCTTCAAACTACATTTGATACAGTATAATTTAATTTTGATGAAAATCAATACGTCCATGCGTTTCTGATAAGTGTTTCTATTACGAAATCGGTCTTGGAAATTAAACTGTTATTGCAATGGAATATTCCTGAACCATATTTTCGATATATATACAGACAAATCGTATTATCGATTACAAATCAAAACAAAGGGGAATGATTTGTCTCATTGTAACTACACTTTTATTGATATGAAGTAGGCTCCTGAAGAAAGGTATTAGTATAAATCTCATATCATGGTTTATATTTGACTGCTTGGCATGTAGAATTGATAAACATTTGTTAAAATGACAATTCAATAACAAACTGGGAAACATGCCATGCAAAAATTACTATTGGGAGCTATGTTAAGTAAATCGAAACTCATTGGCCATATTCTATCGAAAACAAACTCGGAGGTATGCCGGTACATCAGTAAAAGTAATTCGTAAAAGTAAAAGTAACAATAGTAAATAATTGTAGCGTTTTATTTTTCAATAGTATTACTAAGTTCAAATTGATTCCTAATTGTATTATTGCATAACTAATTAATTATTCCTCAGATTAAACTGCTTATTAGTTTTACATGCAAAATAAATATTACTACGTAATCTACGTGCAGCGTTGTTACATGTAAATAATTCTTACAAAAATTGGAACTTTTCGGCCATTTTCCATCGAAAACAACCTTAGTCTGATGTATCTGGACGTATTACATATAAATACGTACATAACATTTTCAAGTATGTGTTATGGTGTATAACAACATAGACTGATGACATTAAAATATACACGTGTCAACATGCTTTACATCATTGATAATATTACATGTGACACTGGCATTAACTAAGCAAAGGAATTTGATTTAAATAATTAAGGTATGCTTCTAGCGGTAATTAGTAGCAATATCAACACAGCTGGAGAAGTACCGTTGTACAAGGGAACCATCTGTCTCCAGTGAATACACTTAAGTTGGTTTGTTCGAAGTGGAGTACAAAAGTTAATGATAGCCAACCAGAGTTGAAGATATCATTAAACAAGATCGGGATAAAAACAGCTAACGTAGTGTCCAGATTATCTAAAATTTTCGCAGCAATTCAAATTGTACCTGCCTTCATGCAAAACCTAGTAGTTGTTTGAGTTTACATTATCGACATCGAGGTTTTAAAAAAACGGCGGCAACCTGATTAATTGTTAACAAATATCACAAAAAACATAATCCAAAGGGACATTTTAAGATGAGAATCATAATATAAATAAGTTCTTATGGGCGAAGGGAGCAAATGAGACTTAGAATCAGAACTGCGAAAGGAAAGATAATACTAATACTTAAAGATGAAACCTTAATAATATTCGCCATCAAAATAGTAGGAAGTATTTTACATAAGTTAACAAGACACCGTTACTTTTCAGTAACGCTATGAATGCAACCCAGTTCATTGCTTTATCCATAATACGTTAGCTGGCCATGTTGAATATGCGTCTTCTATCATCAGTTCCTTAAAGTCACCGACACGAAACGGGAGGAATTGATTTTTGTCAAAAAAGTCAATGGTAAACGAACCCTCCTGCGTATTATTGGTGTTTTTAAAGAGCATCCATTCCATCAGTACATAACGTACGTCAATGTCTTTAAAGAATTTCGCAGCGCCCTGAAGTGCCATCGCTTCGTGTTGCTCGATATCCATTTTTATAAACAATGTACTTGAACCAACAGTTCTTAACATATCATCTAATCTTATTGTTATAATACTGTTGTCCTCGTCTTTTGGTTTTTGTATATCAGAGATTGCTATCTTTGAACCACCAATATTGTTTTCGTTTGGCACAAGATATACATATGACGTTTCATTAGACACACCGTTCCATATAAGTGTTACGTTTTCCGTCAGCCCACCAAGATGCAGTGACGTTGCCAGCATCTTCAGGTTCTCCTTGTTGGCATCAACCGCAATCACTCTTCGACCATGCTTGGCTATTGGAATAGTAAACGCACCGATGTTGCAACCGAGGTCAAGAAAAGCCATGTCCTCGACCGGTTTCATTAACGTCCACACTGTTTTGACATTTTTATACTCCCATGTGTGATCTTTAAGAATCCTTTCCGATATCCATATATCGTCACTAGCATTATATATACAAATAGGTGACATTAGTTTATCCGGTGGTACCATTAACGTAGCTCTGTTACAATTACCCAAATACGAGACGGCATTCACAACAATGTTAAACACTCTTGGTCGTATTCTGGAACTATTTTGCCAATCATGTATATAATTAAGTGAACTCCCATTAGACAATTTTGATATGTGTAAACAGAATAGCACCATACTACACACAACGAAACAAAAACATCCCTTTGAACGTACAACGGAGCGTAAGTCAAACATCTTCAGCTTTAAACAAACTTACTTTTGTATTGAACAAATTGTAAACAGAGTTATCACAGGCCGAAGTATTTTTTAGACACTCTCCCACTGTGTTGTACCGGTATTTTGAACAAAAACAAACAAGCGATACGTGCTTACTCATTTGATGAGACTTTTAAGAAAATGAGTGTTTACCTTGCTATGAACCTGTCAAGTTTGTTGTTGTCCATGGGATAAGGCGTAACAAATACTGTGTTTGTTTCCGGTTTCATGGCCCTAAAATAGGGTAGGTAGTTAAGATATTTTTTTGGCAAATTGTTTCTAATGAGTTTTCTGTTACCAAAAAGTAAATTATATGCTTAAGAACAAATATTATACAATATTAGCATCACTTATATCGTTAAAAGCCAAACACACTTCATGATTTTGATTTTTAACAAAAAACAAATGACTTATCATATTTATCAAGGAAATAAAAATAGTTAAGGGTCGTAGCCGAAACATAAAGGATTGGTCAGGGTACCGAAAACAAACAATATATTTATACGCCTAAATCAACTGCAGTGAAAACGACAGGGGCGAGCTGAATAGCCGCAACAATTACATTGACCCCGTTTAACGGCACACGGTCAAGGCCTTACATACACTAAACAAGAGACACACAGCGTAGATAAAAAAACGTATACACATAACATTCAAACAACACAGACAAACCGCATTCAAACAAGATAGACATGCCCCATACAAAACAACACAGACAAACCGCATCCAAACAAGATAGACATACCCAATACAAAACAACACAGACAAACCGCATCCAAACAAGATTGACGTACCGCATCCAAATAACATAGACATACCCCATACCAGACAACACAGACAAACCGCATCCAAACAAGATAGACATACCCCATACAAAACAACACAGAAAGAAAACGCATTCATGATATATATGTTTATTAGTAAACGAGGGGTTGCTGCTTTGGAACAGTCATTGAAACAGAAGCTCACATGGGTTATACATTAAATTATGTCCAAACATGAACAATTCATAATAACAAACTAAAAACTATAAGCCAAACGAAATCCGGCATTAATTTACAAACAATGAATCATGTATTGACAAATAGCATAAACAAAAAAAATACATTCAATTTGCATCGAACAGATGCAAAGAAATGACTCCAGTCGGACCAACAGTGTCAACACCAAACATGCATACGGTGAACATACAAAGATATATTTCCAACTTTGTTCGACGTAATCATAGCGTTGTGTAAAGCTATGAATGAAACAGTGTTAAGGAAAAATGGAAATACAATATATTGATTACTTTAAAACGTATTATTTTAGTTGACAGGTTTAGCTATCAAGTAGAGGCCATATTCAATGTAGTTAATTTCTTTATTCGTAACTATGAAAGGAATATATTGGCGAGAACATATAGTGCTGCTTTAAGAAGGAAGATACCGTATAGATATGAAATGTTTGAGAACTTGAATTGTCAACTTGTCACTGTTGGATTAATTAGCCGTAGGATCAATTTCAACAACATTTTGACGTTTAGATCACAAAATTGTATTCATATCAATAGTATTTGACAGCTAAGTTTGATGAGGTTAAATCTTCTTATCGGCATTACTTGACCGCTATGAGTTATTTACTGTCTTATTATAGCAATTTATACTAATACATCAACTGTTATCAGCCGGAATAGCTCAGTTGGGAGAGCGTTAGACTGAAGATCTAAAGGCCCCCGGTTCAATCCCGGGTTCCGGCACGAACGGAACAGTTCGGCGGCTGATCTTATTTTTGAGCACTAGAATATGTAATATAATACATTATCGCGGTTTCAAGTCACCTAACCGCGGTATTTTCTATTCACATAATAAACCGTGATTCGTTTAATATACTCGCTCACATTTAATCAGTCAGCATAACAGAACGTAATGGAACTCATCGTAACGCTAATGAATGTACAGGATCGTAAAGGAACGTAGGAACGAAGGAACCTAGGAACGGTTATCTGAAATAACCCAAACACAATTATCAAGCACTTATATCATATAAACAAAACAAGAGATTCACTGAGTTTTTTCATGACATTCAAAAATACTTAAAGTTACAAAAAAGGCTCTGAAGTTGTCTAGCCATCAACAATTGCCTAAATTAACCTTTCCTTCATTTATAAAATGCAAAAAAATGTAACTTACTAAACAATGGTACGTATTCCGATTTATTTAACAAAAAACAAACATCCATTCATGTCTTTGCACTCGCACCTCACTTACTGATCAAAGTTACTTCAGCCCGGAACCCGTGCAGCTGCAAGCCAATCAAAACCCAAAATAAGCCTTTGGTAGTTATGCTAAATGTATTTTGTATACGTATCTTGCATATCCCGGGCAAATAAACTAAACAATGGGTCTGATTAATGTCTGCTATCATTATTACAATGAATCGTTCTCGATATGAGCTATTAATCTTATGAATTTAATAAACATATTCTTAGCTGCGGCGCATACATATTAGACGCTCAGGCTTTAGGAGTATATTAATTGGATGTCATCGCATGAAAGAGAAATAATATTTGACAGCTAAGTTTGATGAAGTTAAAACTTCTCTTCTTCATTATTCTCGATACTAGTTCGCGGATGCGAAACCGTGGCTCCAGCACTCTTAGAAGCTGTTTATAAAAAGAGAAAATGGCACATCCAAGCTTGAGCAAAAAACAGCGGACGTCATAATAAAAGTAAGCATAACTTGACATTTTACGTAATATGAGGAGTTTTGTGAGAAATTGGGGAATGCAGTGCCTTTAAATTATTTTTAATCTTCAAACGTATTTTGGTTGTTTTGTAAACATTCTGTTTATGGAGTAATAAGAACGATCCCAAATGAAACGTATGCATGATTACAAACAAATATGGTACATTTCATCAATTTTCATCTGATTTTCACTAACGAGGGTTACATTTAAGAAAGAAAACAAGTGTTATCGAGTGCAATATGTCAGGAAAGAAAAGAACCGCCTGTCTTCCGTAAAATAACTGTCTATGTACTGATATATTGGAATTGGCTTTTCAGTAAACTTATATATAGGACAATGTTTGTCACTTCTGATATATTCTGATTTTTTTTTGTTTCGTTGTGTATCGTTTTGTGTTATTTTTTTACACATATCACAATTGTCTAATGGAAGTGCACTAACTATACACATGATTGGCAAAATAGTTCCAGAATACAACCAAGAGTGTAAAACATCGTTGTGAATGCCATCTCGTATTTGAGTAAGTGTAAAAGGGCGATTTTAGAGGTATCACCGGATGGATTAGAGTCGCCTATTTGTATATATAATTTTAGTGACGATATATGGATCTCAGAAAGGATTCCTAAAGACAACACATGAGAGAATAAAATTGTTAAAAACAGTGAGGACGTTATAAATACCGGTCAAGGACATGGCTTTTCTTGACCTTGGTTGCAACATTGGTTCGTTTACCATTCCAATAGCCAAGAATGGGCGACGGGTGATTGCGGTTGATGCCAACAAAGAGAACCTGAAGATGTTGGCAACATCACTGCATCTTGGTGGGTTATCATTTTCAAAATATCTCGGAAGTAATTCATTTTGTATCATATTTTTGCCATTATTTCTTCTACCATTTAATTGATAGCGGTTGCTTGCGGTAACCGCTGTCATAGTAAATTTCAACCAACTTACGTATTTACGTATTTACTGCAGACAACATAAATGAGATAACCGTCTACATTACCCTATCTCTTAAAAAATAATGAGTCGTAAAAACGGCAAAACGGTGTATTCGGTCTAAATTTGCCTATAAAGGAAATTATTTAAGTTTAGAAACCCTAATGTTCTTAAACAAATTGAGATTTATTTCATTGTGTATACTTCTTCAAACTTAATTATCTCGAATTATCTAGAAATGACATTATTTATGCCAACAAATGACAACCTATGACAAGCACAGCACATATCATTTGTTTTAGAAAATCAGTAATTAAAATATTGGTATTTAAACCTGCGAAAGCAGTCTCAGATTTTATTCAATAAACGTTTTAACCATGCAGAGCTTCTATTTGTGTTTAGTACTAGTCATTCTATGTGCTAGAGATCTTGCAAGACGCAGTTTCGATGTAATGACTGAAGAACAATGTCATCAGCTCATGGAAGAAAGCTGTAACGCATCCCGTAGTCTCGAAGTAAACGCTTGTGACAGTCATTGTGCAGGTAAGAAATTTGACTGCATTTGTACCAAAACTATTGGAGAAAACATTGAGATACATGTTAGGAGGTATCGCTTTGCTGTCCTAAATCGTTTTAATGTTATTAATACTATTCTTGTCAATATACATTTTGAGCAAGAAAGAGCATAACCCTGTTCACAGCTGACATTATATACGAACGATTTGCAGAGCTGTAATAATATGTACAGTGTATATGTACAAAGACAGTGATGTGTAGAAACAGACATATACACTTCCTGTGATAGAACTATCTATCATAATACTTACATCAATATTTGTCGTTGAAAAGTAGAATATGAATTGCCATATGTTACATGCGTTCCTAATTTAATATTTCATTTTATACAGATTGCAGCTGTTCAAAAGAGTGTACTGAATCAATGAATTGCTGTTTCGATGAAATGTACTCAATCGAAAGAGCTGAGACCGATCATCTGTCGTGTACTCCCCCTGTAGTCGGAAATAAACACAGAGAAGATAAGTTTGGACTGTACATGATCACAACATGTCCAGTAAGTCATTAAATATTACAGTCAAATGGTTAAGGCCAATAATTTGCATCATATCTAAAATTCATGTTTTGAATCTTTAAAAAGGTAGGTTGGATAGATTGGAACACAAACCTTAAGTTTCAATGCAATGGATGATGTATGACTTAAAGAAGTTCACATGCAAAACCTTGTCCAATATGTGACGCCGACGCCGACTTCTGGGTGAGTAGCAGAGCTTTCCTAATTCTTTGAATAGTCGAGCATACTGTACGGGAGTTGACAAAGATACCATGAGCAAATATCTTTAACAAAACATTCATCAGTCACGTGATCACATGCATGTGTATTTATACAGCAAACAGAATGTAAACAGTCACCTGATTGTATACATGTTTAAATACCGCAAACAGATAATTCTAGCACACCGGATAGGCATTTCAGGTGAATTCAGCCGTGCTGGAAAACTCCATCTGGCATCCCCCCATGCCAGAGGAGTCACTGTCGCTGTGACGTAATAATTTGAATTTCTTTTATAATACATGTTATGTAATCATAATTATGAAATTATAGATGAGTTCCATTAACATTAACTTAACAAAAATAAACTTTAAAAAACAAAACAAAATAACCCTTAAAAGAGGTAATGTCGTAGGAACTGATTGACGTATGCAGTGAATACAAATTACTGCGCGTCATGACGTCAGTAAACATCATCGGAAGCGCTTTTTGGTGATATGTACAAAAATGCGCCTTTTCAATATATCTTCTTCACAAAATATGTTATTTAATGTATGCTAGAAAAAATATCTACCATGTGTTTCCGTTCCGGATAGAAAAATCCGACCCTCGGGCACGCTGCGTTGCCGGTAACGAGGCTTGCCTGGCAACGCAGGTGCCCTCGGGTCGGATTTTTCTTTCTAGCACACCGGATAGGCATTTCCGGTGACGTCAGCCGTGCTGAAAAATTCCATCTGGCACCCCCCATGCCAGATGAGTCACGCGCTGTGACGTAATACTTTTTATTTATTTTATTATATACTTTATGTAGCCATAATTATGAGATTTCAATAGATGAGTTCCATAAACATTAACTTTGCAAAAATATATCTTCATAACAAAACAACATTACCCTTTAAAGACGTGATATCGAAGGAACTTATTTACGTATGCAGTGAAGACAAATTACTGCGCGTCATGACGTCAGTAAACATCATGGCACGCGCTTTTTGGTGATATGTACAAAAATGCGCCTTTTTAATATATCTTCTTCACAAAATATGTTATTTAATGTATGCTAGAAAAAAAATATCTATCATGTGTTTCCGTTCCGGATAGAAAAATCCGACCCTCGGGCACGCTGCGTTGCCGGTAACGAGGCTTGCCTGGCAACGCAGGTGCCCTCGGGTCGGATTTTTCTTTCTAGCACACCGGATAGGCATTTTCGGTGACGTCAGCCGTGCTGGAAAATTCCATCTGGCACCCCCATGCCAGATGAGTCACTCGCTGTGACGTAATACTTTTTATTTATTTTATTATATACTTTATGTAACCATAATTATGAGATTTCAATAGATGAGTTCCATAAACATTAACTTTGCAAAAATATATCTTCATAACAAAACAAAATTACCCTTAAAAGACGTGATATCGAAGGAATTTATTTACGTATACAGTGAAGACAAATTACTGTGCGTCATGACGTCAGTAAACGTCATCGCACGCGCTTTTTGGTGAAATGTACAAAAATGCGCTTTTTTATGTATTTTCCTCACAAATTATGTAATTTAAGTTATGCTAGAAAAAATATCTATCATGTGTGTCCGTTCCGGATAGAAAAATCCGACCCTCGGGCACGCTGCGTAGCCGGTAACTCGGCAAGCCTCGTTACCTGGCAACGCAGGTGCCCTCGGGTCGGATTTTTCTATCCGGAACGGGAACACATGACAGATATTATTAATCCGGAACGGAAACACATGATAGATATTGTTATTATGTCGGATTTCTTTACAGTTTTACACATGTTCATATTTTATGTACGTAGTAACAGTTAACCTCTGTAGTTTTCATTCATGTATTATTAATTGTATGAAAATCGAACAACAAGTATTCAAATGTCATTATGTCTGGGAAGTTTCAATATAAATTGAGCAAATTCATTAAATCTAATGATTGTTATCGTGTTGTTTTTAAACAAAACGTGTTTTTTAATAGACTATATAAACCAATCTTAAACAAATTTCAATAGATTACCGCCACCGAGCGTGTCGTTGACTTTTATCGTGAAGAGTAAACGCGTTTACTCATTTGAGAAGACCGCTTCTCTGGACTTTTGCATATGAATGATTTCCTTTTATGATAAACGTACAATTATTTTAAGATGTCTTGTGACTCCATGTTATTCCGATAGTATTTGTAAGTTTTGTTTATATGTAGAGCAACAAAATATATCCTTTTCTCCCAAAATACAATAACAAAGAAGGGTTTATGGACTGGAAGTATGGTAAAATTAGCCAGCCCACGTCCGATTACATTTGAAATTAAAAAACAACAAACAACATTAATACGCTGCAACAACTTTTTCTATATTATAATTTTCGCCATTTTCCACATTAGTTATAAGCAAACAAACCCTTTGGAATCATACCAGCATAATATTTTGTCACCGGGTATCAGAATTGTACATTACCTCCGCTATCGGCTTAGTCTCAACAAAGCCAAGCTACTGTACAAACTCCGTCGGCTTTACTTAGTATGTTATTTTTTTTGTTGAATGACACATTGTATCAACAATGCCTTGTACATGCCCGTAGGTTATTCATTATTCATGCTTTGCAATTTTTTTCATTCGCAGGAGTTCACCGATACTTCATTGCTGTAGTTTTGATATATTCTAGAATCAGATTCCGCCGTTTGTATTTCTTAGGAAAGATTTATTTTTTGATTATTTGCAGACCAACACCACTGAAATCAATCCATGCGGAGAAGAAACATTATCATATTGGGGAAGCCTAAGTCCGGTATATTCTTCTGAACGAAAATTGATCTACAAGAATGAGCGATGTGCCCAATGCCACTATGCCAAGGACTTTGTGAAACTTAAAACTATGCTTCAATGTCAATTATATACAAATAGCATCGAAGCTAAATCGCTTGACGAAGTAATGACTAGAGTAAAAATGAACTTTGACGACCAACAATTTTGTTATGTTCAGTTTATGTTGCCACGTGGAACATTTCACATACCAAGAAGGGTCCTACAATGTTTTCCAAAACTTATAAACACTTGCAACGGGTCAGATTCCTTTGCATCACCGGAATTAATAAATATCTGTGAAAAAGGTCCTATGATGCCTGTTATGTCGGCAGAGTATCCTCGTGTTATTTGGTACAGAAACGTTTTTTGTAAGTCCTGCCATGGAGATCAAAACGAGTGTCATCATCCAAAACATGCGTATATGTCATATGACGAACACTACAATCCCTTGGGGTCTGCAGGTTCTTTTACAGTGATGGTAGCGGGCAAAACATCTACCGAGATAAGCATGCCGGTCGGTGCCAGAGGCGCCCATTCGAGACGTGTGTGCAAAACATGGGGCATCAAAAACGTATGTAATAATTTATGATGACGATTACAGAATATGCTTGTAAGAGTTTTCAATCAAAGCTATTATTTAAGATATTACTAAGATTACTTTATATTTTGTGACACGAACTTTGATTCATAACAGGTTTAAGCTGTCTTAATAAGCGCGTTTAAATAGACCAATCGACCAATACTTTATACCATTTGTAGACGCTTTAAATTGCGGCTTGATTTTAAGATTCTATTTAATTACTGTGATATGATAACTATGTATAGAACTATTTTTATATTTATTATTTATGTAATCAAACAATTTAATTTTCGCCATTAAATTGTAGTTTTGTGTCTAAACATCTATGTTCCATATAGAATGTATACGTAGAATATACGCAATATACAAACTCCATTACATTGATGTTTAACTCCAAAAGAATGACAACGTTTAAATGTTATGACATTGCATGAATTAGTGTACGTCTTGATAAACAAATTAGACAAAATCTGTAAAAAAAAAAACGGTTTGTTAACTAAATAAAATACTAAATGTTGTTATTTTTCTAATAGGATTTAATATGACATTGTGTCTCTTTTAGGTGTGTAGACCTGTATTTTGTCCCAGTACTCGATTACTGAAACCAGATGGAACTTGTGGACCTCCCGTTCTCGATCTTAAAGTTTCAAATAATATGATTCATCTCAACTTTACACTGACCCCTAATATAAATGAACAGCTTTTCTTAGATGTGATCAGAAAACTTGACGGCAGTGGGAGGCAATTCCCAGTAAACTTCAATTCGCCATGGGCAAAGAACTGGACATTTATTCCAAGAGTAATTTACTACGGTAAAAACGGAAAAGTGAACAACTTCATGTATACTTTGCTCAGACGAAAAAAACGGGAGTATTATTCTGAAGTAGTGTCCGAAACTGAACGTTTAGTTAACATGCAGTGGCTTATTCGTGTTGATAACAAGGACTTTGTTGTAACACAAACGTTCAGCAGATTTAGGCTTTTTGTTCCGATTTCAGAGTCATCTGGTGCTGGATCTACAGATGTTATACCAGTTGACATTGCATCCGTTACACCACAGGAGAATGCTATTTTACGTCAATATTCAGCGGAAATCAAGGACAATGTTTATTCGACTTATGTCCTTGCAGAAAATAGCCAGAATTATAACTATATAAACCTCGTGTTATCAAAATTTGCATTTTGTGAACAAATTGAGTTACTATCTGATGAAGTTTACGTATTTAAAAACAGTTATATACTGTTTGTTAATTCTTCTGGACAGATTCTGTTCTCAAATGAATTCAACGCATATGTAGATCCAAGCACAAAAGAGACGGTTTATAGAATATGTCTTCAGAAACCGATGATTTCTGGCTCGCCGAAAAGTGCATTTATCGGTTGTAGCTACCTTCTTCTCTTCTATCTATCATTTTATCATCAGTCTTTCTTACGTCCTTCTCTGCTCAAATAATCTGTTGTGCTTAAAGTTTACTTGTTTATCTAAATGAAAACCGAGGTTTTGGAGGAATAGTACGTATTTTACTATTTTCCTGTTTCTATGATACATTCAAATCTGGAGCAAAAAAGTTAAAAAAAACAACACTTCTACTTATGAGGCATCTTAAATCATGATTTGAAGTAGACCTTTCACATGTAATTTTATATTGTGTAAAACTGTCAAATCTGAAAATATGGCAAAACGTTTACTAGAAACTTTCTTATTAAACTGAACAATGCAAGATCGAATTAATTAATAAGCGGACTATGAGTGACTGCGTTTAAAAAGTTCTCTATACTTATAACATTTTAGGGTAAGATGTGTTATTTCAACATTTGACGGAGGGGCTAAATCGTTGTTACATTTTCACTTGTTCTCCTTAAATACTCCTGTACAATTTCGGAAATAAATGTTTTCATACGAATTGTCTTGTTTTACGTTTTGAACGTCATTTTCGAATTATTGACCATTTCATTTTCGTCAAATGGACATTAAATAATTTATATTGATGATATAATCTTAATCTTAAAAAAATACAATTTACAAACATTATTTCTTATGTAGTTAAAAAGAACTAGGGATAAGAGGATCTTATCTGAAAATCACGTAACTGATCGATGTGTACATAATCGGAACTAAAACTATTTGATGCAACGCATTTTTGGCGCAGGTGTACACTTACGTATATACAAATTGGAAGTTTGATACTCTCTTTAACACAAATGACGCTATGAAATATGTTGTACATCAAATAATATCCATAACAAGTCAAACTTAAATCATTCACTAGTGTATTTGGTCATTTACAAAACAAATAATAACCCAAAGCAAGTTGAAACCATCCAAAGCCTTAACTATTTCACTTACGCTTTAACATTACATAACCATTAAATAACTGAGATTGATGAACACTTGCTTGGTGTCCTAAAAAGTCTTTAATATAATTCTCGGGAGAATGGTGTTTACTGTTATTTGCAAAACGATTGATTTTATGCAAAGGTTAGAGTTTATTAAGAAATTTCTTCGTGAATAAGTAACCTAAGGAAGCGGATCGCAGCGAGGTGACCGTGGCTTCTTATTCAAGGATAAATTACTTAAAAAATTCTAACCGACTTAGTGTGAGCCCCTTTTTAATTGCATCAGCTTTAAAATTAAGTATTGCGTCTGTCAATCAATTCAATATTGTGACGTCATTTAAATCAGCGTTGACACTGAAATTGCGCCTTTGCATATGCAAACAGTAGGCGTGGCTATGTGCGCATCCGCAGTTATAGCAATTTACTGAATCCTGAAGAGTCGTCTTCAGAAAAAAATAACGATTCTTCACAAATAAGAAATGAAACATTTCATAAATCTATCGCCCCTGATTGGCTGACAATGTAGGGCAAACACTAAGAACGGATAACTAGTTTCAGAAATTTACGCCAAAATTGACTTATATCAAGACAAAAACTTTGCCAAAACGGTTAATATTTGAGAGTGCAGCTTTAAACATTTATGGCGAATGAACTAAAATCAGAAAGTGTAAACGATTGTTTAGTCATATTTCGTAGCATGCGCATTTACACTGACTGGCTTATAGCAGATTATAAAAAAATAAATAAAAAATAATATAGTTTGAAATTTGTTGTTTAAGTTATCCGACCTGGATTTAGGGGGAATTTGTAAATAAGTCATCCGGTTTTACTTGAAATGAAGAGCAAATATACACATTGTTATAGCTTTATATATGATTATGACATTATTTTATTTTTTATGGAAATCTGCAAAAACACAACTTTCAAAAAACATCACAACTGTATGATTAAGCAGGCAAAGCGATTGAACATTAATGGAGTCAATGCAGGTATCAGCTCACAAGCTTATATGCGGGTCCTATTCCTTAAACAGCATACGTTAGTTAGAAATACTTAATATAGCGTTTGCAATTAGTTTGATAATAGAGGATAATTGTTTGTTTCAGTGTTTGAAACAGTGAATTATCAATTTTTATTTTACTGATAAATCTCAATAAAGCATAAAAGAAAATGAAATTGCTTTATTTAACTTCGAACTTACTCTCAGATCTATAATCTATAAATTTGACCATGATAACATAGGTATGTTTTCAACGTTGTTAACATGATGATAACCTTATGTTTCAATGCACTTGAAAATGTCACGCTGAAAGGCATATCACTCACAAGCAATGGACGAGTATCGGTCCATCATGTCGTGACGCCTTCGCCGCCGCGTCAACATCTTTAATGAAGGCCATGACATTCTGTGTAGATCTTGGAACGTTGTGATTTTTATCCCTGTATGTAAAATGTAGATTAGGTATTGTACTCACATCTGAATGATAAAAGACCAAAAGGTAAAATGCTGTTCTAGCTATACGAATCAGAATGTTTATCATTAAAGCCACATACGCGTAGCAGTAACGTAAAACATATTTTCCTATCGCTATCCTAAGCAATTTATATCACACAATCTTACGATTTTGTTTGTTCTGCTTAGGCTATTGAGAAATAATGAAAGCTAATATTTTCTGTTAGACGATTCCACGTGTGACTTTATCATGAAACCTGCCCCGTTCGCAGTGCCGTATTTAATTGTCAGCGTCATGTCCTGGTAGTTATCATTGCCTTAAACTTTGTGACTGCTGACTTTAACACTACCCTTGACAAGTTCCTGTTGTCAGCTGGGAAACACTATCCTCCGTTTTTAAAAATGAACATATATCAATTGCTTTAAATGTTTGCGATCTAAATAATTAGTAAGGTTTGTCTAGAATTTCATTTCAAATTGCTTATTTTTTTACGACCACTCTTTTACCTGATACACGTAAAAGGTAAAGACCAATGATTAATGATTCATTCACAATACATCACGCCGAACAAAAAATATTCCAAAGAAAAAAAAACCCACATCAACACAGTATTTTGATATCTTCCTACCCTCTGTTTTACCAGTTCATTTTCAAAGCTGACAACACATGGACATAGTTCTTGCATCACAAGTTTGACGAAATCAAACATGGTTTCGTTCAGGGTAGTTTGGCAATCAAAGTTACGGTCATTCGCAGTGAGACTCTGCATTCACATAAGTTATATTACTAGTCATAAGCATATGTGTCTGCTTTTCTGGACAAATAATCAAATGCTTTATTTCCTAATGGAAAATTAAAGAAATGATCACTAACAAAACGTAAGCTTATTGAAATTGCATAACTTACGTTATATTTGTAATGAAAATAAGTATTGGAAAGTTTACTAAATAGGTCTATGAAAACAACATTGATGTAATCAGATGCGTCAGGAGATATAAGATATAATCGTGGTCTGTTCTTATCACCTGAATTAATTATATAAAATGTACAAAGGTTTTCAAAGTTTTCATCCTCTTTTTGAGTCCTTAATGAAACCCTCGATTGAGCTATGTTTGATATTAGAACATGCAACTACGCCTAAATGAATAAATGAATTCAAATGAGTCATATAAATGTCAAACAACTTATGACAATTCAATAACAAAATGGGAAACATGCCATGCAAAAATGACTTTTGGGGGCTATATTAAGTGCATCGAAACTAATTGGCCATTGTTCGCAGAAAACAGCATTGGGTGTATTCCTGTACATCAGTAGAAGTAATTTGTAAAAGTAATAAAAAAATAACATTAAACAATTGTAGTGTTTTATCTTTCCATTATTGTTACTTAGTTCAAATTGATAACAAATTGTATTATTGCATAAATAATTCATATTCCTCAGATAAGACAGCTTACTAGGTTTAAGTGCAAATTTAAAAATACAAGGCGATCTACTTGCAGCGTTGTTAAATGAAAAGATTGGAAATCTTCGGCCATTTTCCATCGAAAACAACTTTTAATGTAGATCGACGGATTACATATAGTTATATATTTAACATTTTCACATCAAAGGGAACATATCCATGATGAAAACCATAATATAAAATAGTCCTTATGGATGAAATGGAGCTGCAAACGGACAGAGAATATGAATAATTCAAGATGAAACCATAATAATAAAATACGCTGTCACAATAGTAGAATGTATTTTACATTAGTTAATAAGACAACGTTTCTGTTTAGATAAACGTCACGTCTGCAACCCAGTTCATTGATTTATCCATAATACGTTAGCTGGCCATGTTGAATATGCTTCTTCGATCATCAGTTCACCGACACGAAACGGGAGGAATTGATTTTTTTAAAGTCAATTGTAAACGAACGCTCCTGTGTATCATTAGAGTTTTAAAGAGCATCCATTTCATCAGTACATACCGTACATCAATGTCTTTAAAGAATTTCGCAGCGCCATCGCTTCGTGTTGCTCGATGTCCATTGTAATGAATAATGTGCTTAAACCCACTGTTCTTAACATATCATCTAATTTTATCGTTACATTACTGTTGCCCTTGTCCTTTGGACTTTGTATATCAGAGATTGCTATCTTTGAACCACCAATATTGTTTTCGTTTGGGACAAGATATTCAGATGACGTTTCATTAGACACACCGTTCCATATAAGTGTTTCGCTTTCCGTCAACCCACCAATATGAAGTGATGTTGCCAGCAGCTTCAGGTACTCGTTGGCATCAACCGCAATCACCCGTCACCCGTGCTTGGCTATTGGAATGGTAAACGCCCCAATGTTGCAACCTAGGTCAAGAAAGGCTATTTTAACATTTTTATATTTCCATGAGTTGTCATTAATAATCCTTTCTGAGATCCATATATCCTCACTAGCATTATATATACAAATAGGCGACCCTAGTCCATCCGGTGATACCTCTTACGTCGTCCTTTTACACTTACTCAAATACGAGATTGCATTCACAACGATGTTTAACACTCTTGGTTGTATTCTGGAACTATTATGCCAATCATGTATATAGTTAAGTGCACTCCCATTAGAACATGTTGATATGTGTAAACAGAATAGCACAATACTACACACAACGAAACAAAAAGATCCCTTTGAACTTACAACAGAGAATAAGTCAAACATTTTCAGCTTTCAACAAACTTACTTTGTTATTGAACAAATTGTTAATAGAGTTATCTCAGGCCAAAGTCTTTTTAATACATTCTCCAAATGTGGTGTACCAATATTATGAACAAAAACAAACAAGGAACACGTGCGCACTCATTTGATCAGAGTTTTAAGAAAATAATTATTGACCTTGCTATGAACCTGTCAAGTATGTTATTGTCCATGGGATAATGCGTAACAAATACTATGTTTGTTTCCAGTTTCATGACCCTAAAATGGGGAAGGTAGGTAAGATATTTTTTATATTTGGCAAATTGTTTCTTTAGAGTTTTCTGTTACCAAAAACTATTAATGATATGTCTAAGAACATATATTATACAACATAAGCATTACTTGTATCGTAAAAAGCCAAACACACTTCATTTGTTTGAATTTGTTAAAGACAAAAAAATGACAAATCATAATTCTCAAGGCAATGAAAAGGTTAAGGGTCAGGGCCAAAAAAAAATGAGTTGGTCAGGAAACCGTAGACAGACTTTATCAAAATGAAGTTTCTTCCTTATCCAAAATAATTCAGCGAAGACGACAAGGGCGAGCTCAATAGCCACGACATATACAATGGTCCCGTTTAAAGGCGCACGGTCATAGCTTTACATACAATAAACGAGAGACACTCAGCGTAGATAAACACAGCGTAGATAAACACAGCGTAGATAAACACAGCGTAAATAAACACGACGTAGATAAGCACAGCGTAGATAAACACGGCGTAGATAAACACAGCGTAGATAAACACAGCGTAGATAAACACGGCGTAGATAAACACAGCGTAGATAAACACGACGCAGATAAGCACAGCGTAGATAAACACAGCGTAGATAAGCACAGCGTAGATAAACACGGCGTAGATAAACATAGCATAAATAAACACAGCGTAGATAAACATAGCGTATATACGCACAGCGTAGATAACATAGCGTAGAAAAGCACAGCGTGGATAAACACAAGAGTAAATAAACACAGCGTAGATAAACACAGCATAGATAAGCACAGCGTAGATAAACACAACGTAAATAAACACAACGCAGATAAACACAGCGTAGATAAACACGGCGTATATAAACACAGCGTAGATTAACACAGCATAGATAAGCACAGCGAAGATAAGCACAGCGTAGATAAACACGGCGTAGATAAAAAAGCGTAAATAAATACAGCGTAGATAAACACAGCGTAGATAAACACGGCGTAGATAAGCACAGCGTAGATAACACAGCGTAGATAAACACAGCGTGGATAAACACAGCGTAAATAAACACAGCGTAGATAAGCACAGCGTAGATAAACAAAATAAATACACCACATCCAAATGACATAGGCATACCGCATCCAAACAAAATAGACAAACCGCATCCAGACAACGTAGACATACCGCATACAAAACAACACAGACAAACCGCACCCAAACAACATAGACATACCGCATACAAAACAACACAGACAAACAGCATCCAGACAACATAAACATACCGCACCCAAACAACATAGACACACCGCACCCAAACAACATAGACACACCGCACCCAAACAACATAGACACACCGCACCCAAAACAACATAGACACACCGCATCCAAACAACACAGACAAACAGCATCCAAACCACATAGACATACCGCATACAAAACAACATAGGCATACCGCATCAAAACAACATAGACATACCGCATCCAAACAACACAGACAAACAGCATCCAGACAACATAAACATACCGCACCCAAACAACATAGACATACCGCATACAAAACAACACAGACAAACAGCATCCAAACCACATAGACATACCGCATACAAAACAACACAGACAAACAGCATCCAAACCACACAGATATACCGCATACAAACAACATAGACATACCGCATACAAACAACATAGACATACCGCATACAAAACAACACAGACAAACAGCATCCAAACAACACAGATATACCGCATACAAACAACACGGACAATCCGCATCAAAACAACATTGACATACCGCATACAAACAACATAGAAATACCGCATACAAAACAACACAGACAAACCGCATCCAAACAACATAGACATACCGCATACAAACAACATAGACATATCGCATACAAAACAACACAGACAAACAGCATCCTAACAACACAGGCAAACCGCATTTAAACAACACAGGCAAACCGCATCCAATCAACACAGGCAAACCACATCCAAACAAAATAGACACACCGCATACAAAACAACACAGACAAACCGCATCCAAACAACACAGACCAACCGCATCCAAACAACACAGACAAACCGCATCCAAACAACACAGACCAACCGCATCCAAACAACACAGACAAACCGCATCCAAACAACATATGCAAACCGCATCAAAACAACACAGAAATACCACGCATTCATCATAATTTTTTATTATATATGTTTATTAGAAAACAAGTGGCTGCTGCATTGGAACGGTCTTTGAAAGGGGAGCTCACATGGGGTATACACTTAATTATGAATACTCAACCATAACCTTGTCCAAACATGAACAATTAATAATAATGAACTTTAAAATATAAGCCAAACAAAAGCCGGCATCAAACGACCAGATACTGACATCGCATGCAAGGAAATGACTCCAGCCGGAGAGATAGTGCCAACACCAAAATACAGACGGCAACCATTATATATATATCCAACTGTGTTTGCCGTAATCATAGCAATGTTTAAACAAATGGAAAAACAATAGCTTAATAACTTTGAAACGAAGTATCATTTTAGTTGACAGGTTTAGCTATCATGTAGTGTCATATAGAAGCCGTATTCAACCTGCTATTTATTTCTTTATTCGTATCTTTCACGGCCAGCTCCACCACTTAACGGTGGTGCAAAGAAAAAGATGACACACATGATAGATACTTATTGTTATATGGTAAAATTAACAGCACCTAGCCTTTGTTTCGAAGTCCGATTCGGGAGAAAAGCTCCTGGCACCACAGTCTGCACAGTATTGAAACGAAATAGTAACCAGCCTACTGTAGAAGTGTTCTTACACGGTACCACATTCTCCGATTTTCGAAATATGTCCGTTAAATGAAATTATCAAATAAAATATAAATCATACTCACGTTTGTTCATGTAAACATAGGGCACCGCTCCACCACGGAAGTGTCGACAGCTCTTTGAACGAAATAAACAGAGTGCTGCTTTAAGGAGGAAGATACGGTCTAGATATGCATTGTTTGTGAAGTTTAAATGTCAAGTTGTCACGGTGAGATTAAAATGCCGTAGGATCAATCTTCACGACATTTTGACGTTTAGATCCCAAAGTTGTATTTACATAGATAGTATTTGACAGCTAAGTTTGATGAGGTTAAATCTTCTTTTCGGCATTATTTTAGATACTAGTTAAAAATGTTGATTAAAGTCTTCACAAAATGATAAACATACATGAAAGCGTATTAGCACTTAGTAGACACACGATTGTCGCATTAATCGAACGCATTGAGTTATGTACTGTTTTATAATACACATTTATAATAATAACACGATTAATATCAGCCGGAATAGCTCAGTTGGGAGAGCGTTAGACTGAAGATCTAAAGGCCCCCGGTTCAATCCCTGGTTCCGGCACGAACGGAACTGTTCGGCGGCTGATCATCTTTTTGATCACCAGAAAATAAAGTTTAATGTATATAAGAGGATGTCCTCGCATGAAAGAGAAATGATATTTGACAGCAAAGTTTGATAAAGTTGAAACTCCTTTTCTTCATTAGTCTTAATACAAGTTCACGGATGCAAAACAGTGGCTCCAGCTCTTGTAGGGGCGGTTTATAAAAGGCGCAATTGTCACTTCCGAGCAAAAGCAAAAGAGCGGACATGATTTTAAAGTAAGCATAACTCGTATTTTACTTAATATCACAATTATGAGGAGTTTTGTGAGAAATTGAGGAAAGCAGTGCCTTTTAATTTTCTTTAATCTTCAAACGTATTTTGGTTGTTTTGTAAACATACTGTTTATGGAGTATAACGAAAGATTCTCCCATGAAACGCATGCATGTTTACAAACGAAGGTAGACAATTGTTCATCTGAATTTCACTAAAGAAGCTCACATTTAATATAAAACCAGAATTATCGAGTGCTATATAAGGTAGGCTGGCACTATTATATTAATATTACAAACATTATTCTATGCTTTATTGGGCTGGACGCCTTATTTACAATAAAATTGAGTTGAGATTTATTTTGTCGTGAACGAATATAACCGCCTGTTTACCGGAAAATGCCTGTTTCTGTACTAATAGTTTGGAAACAGCCTTTCACTGAATTTATATTTAGGACAATGCTTCACAATTCTGATGTATTGGAATCTGCGTGTTTCTGTGCCTTGATAATGGAAACTGCTTGTGTTTGTGCTGATATTTTGGAAACTGCTTGTGTTTGTGGTGATATTTTGGAAACTGCTTGTGTTTGTGCTGATATTTTGGAAACTGCTTGGCTTTGTGATGCTGTATTCAAAAATGTCTGTGTATTTGATGGTATTTGGAAACAATATATTTCTGAGCTGATGTATTGGAAGCTGGTGACACTGTTCTGATGTTTTAGAAACTGCTTGTCATTGAAGTTAGTTATTGGAAACTGCTTGTCATTGAAGTTAGATATTGAAAACTGCTTGTCATTGAAGCTAGATATTGGAAACTGCTTGTCATTGAAGTTAAATATTGGAAACAGCTTGTCATTGAAGTTAGATATTGAAAACTGCTTATCATTGAAGTTAGATATTGAAAACTGCTTGTCATTGAAGTTAGATATTGAAAACTGCTTGTCATTGAAGTTAGATATTGAAAACTGCTTGTCATTGAAGTTAGTTATTGGAAACTGTTTGTTATTGAAGTTAGTTATTGGAAACTGCTTGTCATTGAAGTTAGTTATTGGAAACTGCTTGTCATTGAAGTTAGTTATTGGAAACTGCTTGTCATTGAAGTTAGTTATTGGAAACTGCTTATCATTGAAGTTAGTTATAATAACTGTTTGTCATTGAAGTTAGTTATTGAAAACTGCTTGTCATTGAAGTTAGTTATTGAAAACTGCTTGTCATTGGAGTTAGATATTGAAAACTGCTTGTCATTGAAGTCAGTTATTGGAAACTGTTTGTTATTGAAGTTTGTTATTGGAAACTGCTTGTCATTGAAGTTAGTTATTGGAAACTGCTTGTCACTGAAGTTAGTTATTGGAAACTGCTTGTCATTGAAGTTAGATATTGAAAACTGCTTGTCATTGAAGTTAGATATTGAAAACTGCTTGTCATTGAAGTAAGTTGTTGGAAACTGCTTATCATTGAAGTTAGTTATTGAAAACTGCTTGTCATTGAAGTTAGTTATTGGAAACTGCTTGTCATTGAAGTTAGTTATTGGAAACTGCTTGTCATTGAAGTTAGTTATTGGAAACTGCTTGTCATTGAAGTTAGTTATTGGAAACTGCTTGTCATTGAAGTTAGTTATTGGAAACTGCTTGTCATTGAAGTTAGTTATTGGAAACTGCTTGTCATTGAAGTTAGATATTGAAAACTGCTTGTCATTGAAGTTAGTTATTGAAAACTGCTTGTCATTGAAGTTAGTTATTGAAAACTGTTTGTCATTGAAGTTAGTAATTGGAAACTGCATGTTATTGAAGTTAGATATTGAAAACTGCTTGTTATTGAAGTTAGATGTTGAAAACTGCTTGTCATTGAAGTTAGATATTGAAAACTGCTTGTCATTGAAGTTAGTTATTGTAAACTGCTTGTCATTGAAGTTAGTTATTGGAAACTGCTTGTCATTGAAGTTGTTTATTGGAAACTGCTTGTCATTGAAGTTAGTTATTGGAAACTGCTTGTCATTGAAGTTAGTTATTGGAAACTGCTTGCCATTGAAGTTAGTTATTGGAAACTGCTTGCCATTGAAGTTAGTTATTGGAAACTGCTTGTCATTGAAGTTAGATATTGAAAACTGCTTGTCATTGAAGTTAGATATTGAAAACTGCTTGTCATTGAAGTAAGGTATTGGAAACGGCTTGTCATTGAAGTTAGTTATTGAAAACTGCTTGTCATTGAAGTTAGTTATTGAAAACTGCTCGTCATTGAAGTTAGATATTGAAAACTGCTTGTCATTGATGTTAGATATTGAAAACTGCTTGTCATTGAAGTTAGTTATTGTAAACTGCTTGTCATTGAAGTTAGTTATTGGAAACTGCTTGTCATTGAAGTTAGTTATTGGAAACTGCTTGTCATTGAAGTTAGTTATTGGAAAGTGCTTGTCATTGAAGTTAGTTATTGGAAACTGCTTGTCATTGAAGTTAGTTATTGGAAACTGTTTGCCATTGAAGTTACTTTTTGGAAACTGCTTGTCATTGAAGTTAGGTATTGGAAACTGTTTGTTATTGAAGTTAGTTATTGGAAACTGCTTATCATTGAAGTTAGTTATTGAGTTTCCTTGTCATTGAAGTTAGTTATTGGAAACTGCTTGTCATTGAAGTTAGTTATTGGAAACTGCTTGTCATTGAAGTTAGATATTGGAAACTGCTTGTCATTGAAGTTAGTTATTGGAAACTGTTTGTCAATGAAGTTAGTTATTGGAAACTGCTTGTCATTGAAGTTAGATATTGAAAACTGCTTGTCATTGAAGTTAGATATTGAAAACTGCTTGTCATTGAAGTTAGTTATTGGAAACTGTTTGTCATTGAAGTTAGTTATTGAAAACTGCTTGTCATTGAAGTTAGTTATTGAAAACTGCTTGTCATTGAAGTTAGTTATTGAAAACTGCTTGTCATTGAAGTTAGATATTGAAAACTGCTTGTCATTGAAGTTAGTTATTGGAAACTGTTTGTCATTGAAGTTTGTTATTGGAAACTGCTTGTCATTGAAGTTAGTTATTGGAAACTGCTTGTCACTGAAGTTAGTTATTGGAAACTGCTTGTCATTGAAGTTAGATATTAAAAACTGCTTATCATTGAAGTTAGATATTGAAAACTGCTTGTCATTGAAGTAAGTTATTGGAAACTGCTTATCATTGAAGTTAGTTATTGAAAACTGCTCGTCATTGAAGTTAGATGTTGAAAACTGCTTGTCGTTGAAGTTAGTTATTGGAAACTGCTTGTCATTGAAATTAGTTATTGGAAACTGCTTGTCATTGAAGTTAGTTATTGGAAACTGCTTGTCATTGAAGTTAGTTATTGGAAACTGCTTGTCATTGAAGTTAGTTATTGGAAACTGCTTGTCATTGAAGTTAGATTTTGGAAACTGCTTGTCATTGAAGTTAGTTATTGGAAACTGCTTGTCATTGAAGTTAGTTATTGAAAACTGCTTGTCATTGAAGTAAGTTATTGGAAACTGCTTGTCATTGAAGTTAGTTATTGAAAACTGTTTGTCATTGAAGTTAGTTATTGGAAACTGCATGTTATTGAAGTTAGATATTGAAAACTGCTTGTCATTGAAGCTAGTTATTGGAAACTGCTTGTCATTGAAGTTAGTTATTGAAAACTGTTTGTCATTGAAGTTAGTTATTGGAAACTGCATGTCATTGAAGTTAGATATTGAAAACTGCTTGTCATTGAAGTTAGATATTGAAAACTGCTTGTCATTGATGTTAGATATTGAAAACTGCTTGTCATTGAAGTTAGTTATTGTAAACTGCTTGTCATTGAAGTTAGTTATTGGAAACTGCTTGTCATTGAAGTTAGTTATTGGAAACTGCTTGTCATTGAAGTTAGTTATTGGAAACTGCTTGTCATTGAAGTTTGTTATTGGAAACTGCTTGTCATTGAAGTAAGTTATTGGAAACTGTTTGCCATTGAAGTTAGTTTTTGGAAACTGCTTGTCATTGAAGTTAGGTATTGGAAACTGTTTGTTATTGAAGTTAGTTATTGGAAACTGCTTGTCATTGAAGTTAGTTATTGAGTTTCCTTGTCATTGAAGTTAGTTATAGGAAACTGCTTGTCATTGAAGTTAGTTATTGGAAACTGCTTGTCATTGAAGTTAGATATTGGAAACTGCTTGTCATTGAAGTTAGTTATTGGAAACTGTTTGTCAATGAAGTCAGTTATTGGAAACTGCTTGTCATTGAAGTTAGATATTGAAAACTGCTTGTCATTGAAGTTAGTTATTGAAAACTGCTTGTCATTGGAGTTAGATATTGAAAACTGCTTGTCATTGAAGTTAGTTATTGGAAACTGTTTGTTATTGAAGTTTTTTATTGGAAACTGCTTGTCATTGAAGTTAGTTATTGGAAACTGCTTGTCACTGAAGTTAGTTATTGGAAACTGCTTGTCATTGAAGTTAGATATTGAAAACTGCTTATCATTGAAGTTAGATATTGAAAACTGCTTGTCATTGAAGTAAGTTGTTGGAAACTGCTTATCATTGAAGTTAGTTATTGAAAACTGCTTGTCATTTAAGTTAGTTATTGAAAACTGCTCGTCATTGAAGTTAGATGTTGAAAACTGCTTGTCGTTGAAGTTAGTTCTTGGAAACTGCTTGTCATTGAAGTTAGTTATTGGAAACTGCTTGTCATTGAAGTTAGTTATTGGAAACTGCTTGTCATTGAAGTTAGTTATTGGAAACTGCTTGTCATTGAAGTTAGTTATTGGAAACTGCTTGTCATTGAAGTTAGTTATTGGAAACTGCTTGTCATTGAAGTTAGTTATTGGAAACTGCTTGTCATTGAAGTTAGATATTGAAAACTGCTTGTCATTGAAGTTAGTTATTGGAAACTGCTTGTCATTGAAGTTAGTTATTGAAAACTGTTTGTCATTGAAGTTAGTTATTGGAAACTGCATGTTATTGAAGTTAGATATTGAAAACTGCTTGTCATTGAAGTTAGATGTTGAAAACTGCTTGTCATTGAAGTTAGATATTGAAAACTGCTTGTCATTGAAGTTAGTTATTGTAAACTGCTTGTCATTGAAGTTAGTTATTGGAAACTGCTTGTCATTGAAGTTAGTTATTGAAAACTGCTTGTCATTGAAGTTAGTTATTGGAAACTGCTTGTCATTGAAGTTAGTTATTGGAAACTGCTTGTCATTGAAGTTAGTTATTGAAAACTGCTTGTCATTGAAGTTAGTTATTGGAAACTGCTTGTCATTGAAGTTAGTTATTGGAAACTGTTTGTTATTGAAGTTTGTTATTGGAAACTGCTTGTCATTGAAGTTAGTTATTGGAAACTGCTTGTCACTGAAGTTAGTTATTGGAAACTGCTTGTCATTGAAGTTAGATATTAAAAACTGCTTATCATTGAAGTTAGATATTGAAAACTGCTTGTCATTGAAGTAAGTTATTGGAAACTGCTTATCATTGAAGTTAGTTATTGAAAACTGCTCGTCATTGAAGTTAGATGTTGAAAACTGCTTGTCGTTGAAGTTAGTTATTGGAAACTGCTTGTCATTGAAATTAGTTATTGGAAACTGCTTGTCATTGAAGTTAGTTATTGGAAACTGCTTGTCATTGAAGTTAGTTATTGGAAACTGCTTGTCATTGAAGTTAGTTATTGGAAACTGCTTGTCATTGAAGTTAGTTATTGGAAACTGCTTGTCATTGAAGTTAGTTATTGGAAACTGCTTGTCATTGAAGTTAGATATTGAAAACTGCTTGTCATTGAAGTAAGTTATTGGAAACTGCTTGTCATTGAAGTTAGTTATTGAAAACTGCTTGTCATTGAAGTTAGTTATTGGAAACTGCATGTTATTGAAGTTAGATATTGAAAACTGCTTGTCATTGAAGCTAGTTATTGGAAACTGCTTGTCATTGAAGTTAGTTATTGAAAACTGTTTGTCATTGAAGTTAGTTATTGGAAACTGCATGTCATTGAAGTTAGATATTGAAAACTGCTTGTCATTGAAGTTAGATATTGAAAACTGCTTGTCATTGATGTTAGATATTGAAAACTGCTTGTCATTGAAGTTAGTTATTGTAAACTGCTTGTCATTGAAGTTAGTTATTGGAAACTGCTTGTCATTGAAGTTAGTTATTGGAAACTGCTTGTCATTGAAGTTAGTTATTGGAAACTGCTTGTCATTGAAGTTTGTTATTGGAAACTGCTTGTCATTGAAGTAAGTTATTGGAAACTGTTTGCCATTGAAGTTAGTTTTTGGAAACTGCTTGTCATTGAAGTTAGGTATTGGAAACTGTTTGTTATTGAAGTTAGTTATTGGAAACTGCTTGTCATTGAAGTTAGTTATTGAGTTTCCTTGTCATTGAAGTTAGTTATAGGAAACTGCTTGTCATTGAAGTTAGTTATTGGAAACTGCTTGTCATTGAAGTTAGATATTGGAAACTGCTTGTCATTGAAGTTAGTTATTGGAAACTGTTTGTCAATGAAGTCAGTTATTGGAAACTGCTTGTCATTGAAGTTAGATATTGAAAACTGCTTGTCATTGAAGTTAGTTATTGAAAACTGCTTGTCATTGGAGTTAGATATTGAAAACTGCTTGTCATTGAAGTTAGTTATTGGAAACTGTTTGTTATTGAAGTTTTTTATTGGAAACTGCTTGTCATTGAAGTTAGTTATTGGAAACTGCTTGTCACTGAAGTTAGTTATTGGAAACTGCTTGTCATTGAAGTTAGATATTGAAAACTGCTTATCATTGAAGTTAGATATTGAAAACTGCTTGTCATTGAAGTAAGTTGTTGGAAACTGCTTATCATTGAAGTTAGTTATTGAAAACTGCTTGTCATTTAAGTTAGTTATTAAAAACTGCTCGTCATTGAAGTTAGATGTTGAAAACTGCTTGTCGTTGAAGTTAGTTCTTGGAAACTGCTTGTCATTGAAGCTAGTTATTGGAAACTGCTTGTCATTGAAGTTAGTTATTGGAAACTGCTTGTCATTGAAGTTAGTTATTGGAAACTGCTTGTCATTGAAGTTAGTTATTGGAAACTGCTTGTCATTGAAGTTAGTTATTGGAAACTGCTTGTCATTGAAGTTAGTTATTGAAAACTGCTTGTCATTGAAGTTAGATATTGAAAACTGCTTGTCATTGAAGTTAGTTATTGGAAACTGCTTGTCATTGAAGTTAGTTATTGAAAACTGTTTGTCATTGAAGTTAGTTATTGGAAACTGCATGTTATTGAAGTTAGATATTGAAAACTGCTTGTCATTGAAGTTAGATGTTGAAAACTGCTTGTCATTGAAGTTAGATATTGAAAACTGCTTGTCATTGAAGTTAGTTATTGTAAACTGCTTGTCATTGAAGTTAGTTATTGGAAACTGCTTGTCATTGAAGTTAGTTATTGAAAACTGCTTGTCATTGAAGTTAGTTATTGGAAACTGCTTGTCATTGAAGTTAGTTATTGGAAACTGCTTGTCATTGAAGTTGGTTATTGGAAACTGCTTGTCATTGAAGTTAGTTATTGGAAACTGCTTGTCATTGAAGTTAGTTATTGGAAACTGCTTGTCATTGAAGTTAGTTATTGGAAACTGCTTGTCATTGAAGTTAGTCATTGGATATTGGTAATATATCTTTTAAAATATTTAAACTTAACGGTTTATTAGATAAACAGAACGTGTCGATTCTATCGATATATATTTATAGACAAAAAGTATGAACATTAACAAATTACAATAACTTAAAAAATCTGCACACGGAACTATTGACCATATGCACTGCAGTTTTCCTGGATGAGATATATCAGTATATGGATTTTAAGTCAAAACATCAGACATTTCAAGTAATGCCCCGGACAAGATTGCGCGGAATCGCACATACAAATATGCCCACACACACACACGCACGCACGCACGCACGCACGCACGCACGCACGCACGCACGAACGCATGCACGCACGCACGCACGCACGCACGCACACAAGCACACGCACACACACACACACACAAACACACACACACACACACGCTTACCTTTATTATATCCCTTCGCCTTTGGCGGGAGGTAAATAAACGCTGTGACGGAGCACATGATATACTATCTAAATTGCATATAAATATTGTGATTATGTAAACTTATATACGTACAAATGTATGTATAAGATGCATCCTGCAAATAGTATATCAGTTCTGAACCAAAACTTCTAAGAATCAGAGCTTATTTCACAATTGATATATCAACATTTGTGTAGTGCGTTAATTTCTAGTATTTCTTTAATTTTCGATGAGAATGGTTTTCAAAGGCGTTCTCAAATAACATGCATATGAAGACATAGCGCTCATAAAGGTGCTAAATGTGTAGGTATTAATAAGTATTGAACATCAAGTTGTTAACTGATATTGACATATTGAATCAGCATTGAACAGTCCTAAATTTTGTAATGTTGTCATTGAAGTTAGATATTAAAAACTGCTTGTCATTGAAGTTAGATATTGGAAACTGCTTGTCATTGAAGTTAGTTATTGGAAACTGCTTGTCTTTGAAGTTAGTTATTGGAAACTGCTTGTCATTGAAGTTAGTTATTGGAAACTGCTTGTCATTGAAGTTAGATATTGAAAACTGCTTGTCATTGAAGTTAGATATTAAAAACTGCTTGTCATTGAAGTTAGATTTTGGAAACTGCTTGTCATTGAAGTTAGTTATTGAAAACTGCTTGTCATTGAAGTTAGTTATTGAAAACTGCTTGTCATTGAAGTTAGTTATTGGAAACTGCCTGTCATTGAAGTTAGATATTGAAAACTGCTTGTCATTGAAGTTAGTTATTGGAAACTGCTTATCATTGAAGTTAGTTATTGGAAACTGCTTGTCATTGAAGTTAGTTATTGAAAACTGCTTGTCATTGAAGTTAGTTATTGGAAACTGTTTGTCATTGAAGTTAGTTATTGGAAACTGCTTGTCATTGAAGTTAGTTATTGGAAACTGCTTGTCATTGAAGTTAGATATTGAAAACTGCTTGTCATTGAAGTTAGTTATTGGAAACTGTTTGTTATTGAAGTTAGTTATTGGAAACTGCTTGTCATTGAAGTTAGTTATTGGAAACTGCTTGTCATTGAAGTTAGTTATTGGAAACTGCTTGTCATTGAAGTTAGTTATTGGAAACTGCTTATCATTGAAGTTAGTTATAATAACTGTTTGTCATTGAAGTTAGTTATTGAAAACTGCTTGTCATTGAAGTTAGTTATTGAAAACTGCTTGTCATTGGAGTTAGATATTGAAAACTGCTTGTCATTGAAGTCAGTTATTGGAAACTGTTTGTTATTGAAGTTTGTTATAGGAAACTGCTTGTCATTGAAGTTAGTTATTGGAAACTGCTTGTCACTGAAGTTATTTATTGGAAACTGCTTGTCATTGAAGTTAGATATTGAAAACTGCTTATCATTGAAGTTAGATATTGAAAACTGCTTGTCATTGAAGTAAGTTGTTGGAAACTGCTTATCATTGAAGTTAGTTATTGAAAACTGCTTGTCATTGAAGTTAGTTATTGAAAACTGCTCATCATTGAAGTTAGATGTTGAAAACTGCTTGTCGTTGAAGTTAGTTATTGGAAACTGCTTGTCATTGAAGTAAGTTATTGGAAACTGCTTGTCATTGAAGTTAGTTATTGGAAACTGCTTGTCATTGAAGTTAGTTATTGGAAACTGCTTGTCATTGAAGTTAGTTATTGGAAACTGCTTGTCATTGAAGTTAGTTATTGGAAACTGCTTGTCATTGAAGTTAGTTATTGGAAACTGCTTGTCATTGAAGTTAGATATTGAAAACTGCTTGTCATTGAAGTTAGATATTGAAAACTGCTTGTCATTGAAGTTAGTTATTGGAAACTGCTTGTCATTGAAGTTAGTTATTGAAAACTGTTTGTCATTGAAGTTAGTTATTGGAAACTGCATGTTATTGAAGTTAGATATTGAAAACTGCTTGTCATTGAAGTTAGATGTTGAAAACTGCTTGTCATTGAAGTTAGATATTGAAAACTGCTTGTCATTGAAGTTAGTTATTGTAAACTGCTTGTCATTGAAGTTAGTTATTGGAAACTGCTTGTCATTGAAGTTAGATATTGAAAACTGCTTGTCGTTGAAGTTAGATATTGAAAACTGCTTGTCATTGAAGTAAGGTATTGGAAACTGCTTGTCATTGAAGTTAGTTATTGAAAACTGCTTGTCATTGAAGTTAGTTATTGAAAACTGCTCGTCATTGAAGTTAGATGTTGAAAACTGCTTGTCATTGAAGTTAGTTATTGGAAACTGCTTGTCATTGAAGTTAGTTATTGGAAACTGCTTGTCATTGAAGTTAGTTATTGGAAACTGCTTGTCATTGAAGTTAGTTATTGGAAGCTGCTTTTCATTGAAGTTAGTTATTGGAAACTGCTTGTCATTGAAGTTAGTTATTGGAAACTGCTTGTCATTGAAGTTAGTCATTGGAAACTGCTTGTCATTGAAGTTAGATATTGAAAACTGCTTGTCATTGAAGCTATTTATTGGAAACTGCTTGTCATTGAAGTTAGTTATTGGAAACTGCTTGTCATTGAAGTTAGTTATTGGAAACTGCTTGTCATTGAAGTTAAATATTGAAAACTGCTTGTCATTGAAGTTAGATATTGAAAACTGCTTGTCATTGATGTTAGATATTGAAAACTGCTTGTCATTGAAGTTAGTTATTGTAAACTGCTTGTCATTGAAGTTAGTTATTGGAAACTGCTTGTCATTGAAGTTAGTTATTGGAAACTGTTTGCCATTGAAGTTAGTTTTTGGAAACTGCTTGTCATTGAAGTTAGGTATTGGAAACTGTTTGTCATTGAAGTTAGTTATTGGAAACTGCTTGTCATTGAAGTTAGTGATTGGAAACTGCTTGTCATTGAAGTTAGTTATTGGAAACTGTTTGCCATTGAAGTTAGTTTTTGGAAACTGCTTGTCATTGAAGTTAGGTATTGGAAACTGTTTGTTATTGAAGTTAGTTATTGGAAACTGCTTGTCATTGAAGTTAGTTATTGAGTTTCCTTGTCATTGAAGTTAGTTATTGGAAACTGCTTGTCATTGAAGTTAGTTATTGGAAACTGCATGTTATTGAAGTTAGATATTGGAAACTGCTTGTCATTGAAGTTAGTTATTGGAAACTGCTTGTCATTGAAGTTAGTTATTGGAAACTGCATGTTATTGAAGTTAGATATTGAAAACTGCTTGTCATTGAAGTTTGTTATTGAAAACTGCTTGTCATTGGAGTTAGATATTGAAAACTGCTTGTCATTGAAGTTAGTTATTGGAAACTGTTTGTTATTGAAGTTTGTTATTGGAAACTGCTTGTCATTGAAGTTAGTTATTGGAAACTGCTTGTCACTGAAGTTAGTTATTGGAAACTGCTTGTCATTGAAGTTAGATATTGTAAACTGCTTATCATTGAAGTTAGATATTGAAAACTGCTTGTCATTGAAGTTAGTTATTGGAAACTGCTTATCATTGAAGTTAGTTATTGAAAACTGCTTGTCATTGAAGTTAGTTATTGAAAACTGCTCGTCATTGAAGTTAGATGTTGAAAACTGCTTGTCGTTGAAGTTAGTTATTGGAAACTGCTTGTCGTTGAAGTTAGTTATTGGAAACTGCTTGTCATTGAAGTTAGTTATTGGAAACTGCTTGTCATTGAAGTTAGTTATTGGAAACTGCTTGTCATTGAAGTTAGTTATTGGAAACTGCTTGTCATTGAAGTTAGTTATTGGAAACTGCTTGTCATTGAAGTTAGTTATTGGAAACTGCTTGTCATTGAAGTTAGTTATTGGAAACTGCTTGTCATTGAAGTTAGATATTGAAAACTGCTTGTCATTGAAGTTAGTTATTGGAAACTGCTTGTCATTGAAGTTAGTTATTGAAAACTGCTTGTCATTGAAGTTAGTTATTGGAAACTGCTTGTCATTGAAGTTAGTTATTGAAAACTGCTTGTCATTGAAGTTAGATGTTGAAAACTGCTTGTCATTGAAGTTAGATATTGAAAACTGCTTGTCTTTGAAGTTAGTTATTGTAAACTGCTTGTCATTGAAGTTAGTTATTGGAAACTGCTTGTCATTGAAGTTAGTTATTGGAAACTGCTTGTCATTGAAGTTAGTTATTGGAAACTGCTTGTCATTGAAGTTAGTTATTGGAAACTGCTTGTCATTGAAGTTAGTTATTGGAAACTGCTTGTCATTGAAGTTAGTTATTGGAAACTGCTTGTCATTGAAGTTAGTTATTGGAAACTGTTTGTTATTGAAGTTAGTTATTGGAAACTGCTTGTCATTGAAGTTAGATATTGAAAACTGCTTGTCATTGAAGTTAGTTATTGAAAACTGCTTGTCATTGAAGTTAGTTATTGGAAACTGCTTGTCATTGAAGTTAGTTATTGAAAACTGCTTGTCATTGAAGTTAGTTGTTGAAAACTGCTCGTCATTGAAGTTAGATGTTGAAAACTGCTTGTCATTGAAGTTAGTTATTGGAAACTGCTTGTCATTGAAGTTAGTTATTGGAAACTGCTTGTCATTGAAGTTGGTTATTGGAAACTGCTTGTCATTGAAGTTAGTTATTGGAAACTGCTTGTCATTGAAGTTAGTTATTGGAAACTGCTTGTCATTGAAGTTAGTTATTGGAAACTGCTTGTCATTGAAGTTAGTCATTGGATATTGGTAATATATCTTTTAAAATATTTAAACTTAACGGTTTATTAGATAAACAGAACGTGTCGATTCTATCGATATATATTTATAGACAAAAAGTATGAACATTAACAAATTACAATAACTTAAAAAATCTGCACACGGAACTATTGACCATATGCACTGCAGTTTTCCTGGATGAGATATATCAGTATATGGATTTTAAGTCAAAACATCAGACATTTCAAGTAATGCCCCGGACAAGATTGCGCGGACTCGCACATACAAATATGCACACACACACACACGCACGCACGCACGCACGCACGCACGCACACAAGCACACGCACACACACACACACACACACACACAAACACACACACACACACGCTTACCTTTATTATATCCCTTCGCCTTTGGCGGGAGGTAAATAAACGCTGTGACAGAGCACATGAAATAACATCTAAATTGCACATAAATATTGTGATTATGTAAACTTATATACGTACAAATGTATGTATAAGATGCATCCTGCAAATAGTATATTAGTTCTGAACCAAAACTTCTAAGAATCAGAGCTTATTTCACAATTGATATATCAACATTTGTGTAGTGCGTTAATTTCTAGTATTTCTTTAATTTTCGATGAGAATGGTTTTCAAAGGCGTTCTCAAATAACATGCATATGAAGACATAGCGCTCATAAAGGTGCTAAATGTGTAGGTATTAATAAGTATTGAACATCAAGTTGTTAATTGATATTGACATATTGAATCAGCATTGAACAGTCCTAAATTTTGTAATGTTCCAATAAGGTATGGAAAAAACATATTAAAATAACGGTCTCATGTACCTGAATGATTGATTTGCATTTTAAATCAAGATTTTGGACAATATATGTGATATACATAGATATACATATTACTCAAATTGAATAATTCATGTACAAGTATTTTTCGACATGTTTTTTAAATCCTAATTTGCTCAATATAACTTCACAAACACTGTACTCTACTATTCATCTTTCTCTATATAGGATTACAATGATAACCAATTCACAGTAAATAGATAAGCATCTCAGTTCCAGCCTTCAAAAGGCACCGTACTATTATGACCTAGCAGTATAATGTAATCTTTCGTAATCAAATCAACATTCATGAACATTAAGCGTACAGTATTGCACGCTTATACATCATGCCTTTTCACGAGATTAATTTAGAAGTCCTATCACATATTATAAGACCGGGGTTCTTCATAATTGACTTAAAATTTCGAGTTGTACATGCTATTATAGCTGTGTTTATTACAGGGGCTAAAAGAAAAATATGAGTAAAATTACAACACTCCTCACATTGATGACTCTGTACAACAGATGGGTCATCCTGCCATTCATATAGTTATCTTTAAACATTTTAAATTAAAAGATTCATTTAATGTTCATATTTCATTGCCTCCCATATTACGAAGAAAAACGGCAATCAGATACATAGTAACGATGTTTTGTTCACATAATGTATCAGTTTCTACCAACAAAAACGTTTTTTATACTTTGTATCATAACTATTTTGTCATTTATGCGATTAGTACTAAGATGGAATTATTAAACATTATTATGATTTTTGAACAATTTTGTTAAAAAACGTCTCCCGTATGGTAGATAGTAGGCTCAAGAAATATTGAAAATAAAACTGTGAAAAGTAATCATTGAGTTTGTACAACTTCTTTTAAAATCCACTGTTTTGTATTAATATTCATATAAAATGCTACCCTGATTAATCAGAGTTGCTCCGCCTAATGTCTAATGTTATTCTTAAAACTGCTACAGGCTTTTGTTCATAGCAGAGTAGTGTTTACTATCAGGAGATGTATATCGTTATTAAAGTATATTAAACCATTGAATCGTTTTTATATACACTGACCACCCAATTTCATAACACCCACAAATATATTTGATTTGTTTTTCAGACTTTGAGGTAGAGGGCTTCTTATTAATTTAACGTAAAATCCTAAAGAAATGTATGATAAAAATGTCATACTTTGAATTAAAATTGCTTAAGTCGGGACAAAATTGTCTTCAATAGCCATGCCTATTCATGTAAGAGCGTTTGCTCACACCTAAAGTACATAGCATTTTGGGGTCACATAGACTCAAAAACAGTAATAATGCTATGGAAATATGCTTGATTCTTCTCAAAATAGAACATCAGCTAGCATTTTAAATAGGAGATTTTTTCGATATTTAAAACACACAGTAGTTTTGATAGAAATGTGGTTGAAGGGTTTGTTTGCATTTTGACGCTCGAGAGTCTGGTTTTCTTACACTACATATAATATGCTTAAAATTGACGGATCAGACTTTCATCATTTTAAGATTGAATTAAAAAATTGTCTCCTTCCTGTTTCAACAAAGGCTTGATTCATACAGGTAAAGCGCTTTTATAGAGGTCTGCTTGTATTCTTATTTCTTGACTCGTGAAAAAATCCACCCAACTTTTGCACACTTTTGCGGGTAGGGCCCTCAATATTTTGTTTGTGATTCAGTCATTGACGTCGAGTCGAGACGCGGTGTCAGTTTGTAGTTGGTGTCATTGTTGTATCATGGAGGGTCACGTGATTAACTTTTGGATCAGTAAGTATACACTATATTAAATTAAAACATCCTTTATGAACAAACAATAGTATAAACTGATTAAAAAAAGTAACATGAAGATACAAAAAAACGAGATTCTTATACCGTTAATACAAACATTTGGACACACTTAACTTGTCCCTAAACTCGTATTTATTTATTTCCGTCATATAAATTAAGATTAGTTTGTATTATCTCTAATGTTGAATTCGAAAATGTAAACAGAAAAACAAGATTCATATAAAAAAATGACCTTTCAGTTTAACGTCAATTTATTTACCATTTTACTTCTTCATCCACAAAATGTCATTTGGCCATGTTAAGTAAGCGTCTTTTAACATCAGTTTCTTTAAGTCCAAGGCTCCATAAGGACGAAATGAATTCTCGGAAAGGAAGTCGGTTATAAACGAACCCTCCTTGGTATCATTCGTTTTCAAATAGTGCACCCATTCCATTAGTAAATAACGTACGTCAATTTCTTGGAAGAATTTCCCAGCGCCACCGAGTGCCATTGCTTCGTGCGTCTCGATGTCCATTTTCATGAAAAAGGGCCTGGAACCAAATGTTGTTAACATGTCATCTAATTGTATCGTCATTATAGTATTGTCCTTGTCAAATGGATTTTGGTTAGCAGATTGTTTTATTTGTATACCTCCAACATTTCTTTCGGATGGGACAAGATTTACATATTTCGTTTCATTAGACACACCGTTCCATATAAGAGTTACATTTTCCTCTAGTCCTCCAAGATGCAGAGACGTCGCGAGCATTCTCAGATTTTCCTTATTCGCATCAACCGCAATAACCCGCCGCCCAAGCCTGGCTATAGGAATGGTAAATGCGCCAATGTTGCACCCGAGGTCAAGAAAGGCCATGTCCTTAACCTGTTTCATAAGATTCCAAACTGTGACAATATAGTCCCACTCCCATGTGTGATGTTTGAGAATGGAGCCCGATACCCACATATCCTCACTTGCATCATAAACACAAATAGGCACCTTTGGCCTGTCAGGAACCTTTAAAGTAGCCTTTATACACTTGCTCAAGTACGAGTTGGCATACACAGAGATGTTTAACACTCTTGGTTGTATTTTGGAACCATCATGCACACCCTGTTGATGATATCTCTCACTTCCATTAAAATAGTTCGGTTTGTGTAAAACAAAATACAGTACAGTCCCACACACAATTAAACAAAGAAATCCTTTCAAAATAGAACGCATGTTAAAATGGCCGGATTTGGAAGACTGCTAGCGAGTTGAACAGGCATGCACTGTTATAATGTTATCAGTTTTTAAAAAAAAAGTTTTCTTAGACCGTAATATATTCATAGGGATTGTAAGATAAGGAAACAAATTAGGAAAGTTTTAATTGTAAATGTGAATAAGATTAAAAAGAAAAAAAATATCTTGATAATGTGGGGGTTTCGAGAAAAAACACAAAATGTTGTTGAAAATGTTGAAAATGTGTTTAAATTGGTTGGAAATAAATTTAAACAGTTTACTTGATGGGGGTCCAAACTATGAGACTAAACACATTTGAAGGCAAGATAATAAATGTTGATTGTTGCGTTTTTAATCTTTTAATGCATCCAGTAAATTAATCCGAGTAAGTTTTGAATGCAATAATTGATAAGGTATCTTTCAAATGCATATTCAAAGAAAAATCAACCGAAACGTGTTTTGGCAGTCAAACCTCTTTTGCATTTAACTTAATAGAAATGATTGGTAATATTTCATGAACAAATTAATAAAACATGTTTTTTAGACCCCTTATCCCATCAGCCCCCTATAATGTGTATTAAACGGTTAGTTCTCAGACTGATGTACAGTGTATTACACGGTTAGTTCTGAGACTGGTGTACAGTGTATTACACGGTTAGTTCTCAGACTGATGTACAGTGTATTACACGGTTAGTTCTGAGTTTGGTGTACAGAGTGTAACACGGTTAGTTCTGAGACTGGTTTACATTGTATTACGCGTTTAGTTCTGAGACCGATATACAGTGTATTACACGGGTAGTTCTGGGACTGATATACAGTGTATAACACGGTTAGTTCTGAGTCTGGTGTACAGTGAATTACAGGGCTAGTTCTGAGACTAGTGTACAGTGAATTACACGGGTAGTTCTGAGACTGGTGTACAGTGTATTACCCAGTTAGTTCTGAGACTGATGTACAGTGAATAACACGGGTAGTTCTGAGACTGATGTACAATGTATTACACGGTTAGTTCTGAGTCTGGTGTACAGTGAATTACACGGTTAGTTCTGAGACTGGTGTACAGTGTATTACCCAGTTAGTTCTGAGACTGATATACAGTGTATTACACGGTTAGATCTGAAACTGGTGTACAGTGTATTACACGGTTAGTTCTCAGACTGATGTACAGTGAATTACACGGTTAGTTCTGAGTTTGGTGTACAGAGTGTAACACGGTTAGTTCTGAGACTGGTTTACATTGTATTACGCGTTTAGTTCTGAGACTGATATACAGTGTATTACACGGGTAGTTCTGAGACTGATATACAGTGAATAACACGGGTAGTTCTGAGACTGATGTACAGTGTATAACACGGTTAGTTCTGAGTCTGGTGTACAGTGAATTACACGGTTAGTTCTGAGACTGGTGTACAGTGTATTACCCAGTTAGTTCTGAGACTGATATACAGTGTATTACACGGTTAGATCTGAAACTGGTGTACAGTGTATTAGTATACACGGTTAGTTCTCAGACTGATGTACAGTGTATTACACGGTTAATTCTGAGACTGGTGTACAGTGTATTACACGGTATGTTCTGAGACTGATATACAGTGTATTACACGGTTGGTACTGAGACTGATATACAGTGTATTACACGGTTAGTTTTGAAACTGGTGTACAGTCTAGTACACGTTTAGTTCTCAGACTGATGTACAGTGTATTACAGGGCTAGTTCTGAGTGTGGTGTACAGTGTATTACACGGTTAGTTCTGAGACTGGATGACAGTGTATTACACGATTAGTTCTGAGACTGATGTACAGTGTTTTACACGGTTAGTTCTGAGACTGGTGTACAGTGTATTACGCGGTATGTTCTTTGACCGATGTACAGTGTCTTACACGGTTAGTTTTGTGACCGATGTACAGTGTATAACACGGTAAGTTCTGAGACCGATTTACTTAAAATATATACCTACACATGTGTAAAAAACACATTTAGTATGATAAACCTTTAAATACTTACTTAATAATGCATTTATGGAAAATATTGTGTAATGATAACAAGATAGTAACTGTGTACTTTACTGCTGATAACGCACAAATATCAAAAGATTGGTGGGTCCTAAAAGATTTACAGTGATTACCTATCTTCAAATGAGGTAGAAATGCCGTGTTTTTGCACATTTACACACATTTATTTAACATTCAATATAGATTATTTAATCCCTTTCGGCAATTTTAAAACAACTATACGTATTAATCGTGGTATATCTTATTAGAGGTAAGAGGGCTTCTTTAAAGAAGCATTGCACACAACTGAGTGTCATATGCCATTATAATGACTGGCAAGGCTGGTATTGACCGATGCGTTAGCCGAGGTCCAACTAGGATTATAATGACTGGCAAGGCTAGTTTTAACAAATGCGTTAGCCGATGTCCATATACCATTAAAGTGACTTGCAAGGCTGGTATTGACCCATGCGTTAGCCGAGGTCCATATACCATTATAGTGACTTGCAAGGCTGGTATTGACCGATGCGTTAGCCGAGGTCCATATACACGATAATAACTGGCAATGCTGGTATCGACCGAAGCGTTAGCCGATGTCCATATACCATTATAATGACTTGCAAGGTTGTTTTTGACCGATGCGTTAGCCGAGGTCTCTATACCATTACGATGACTTGCAAGCCTGGTATTGACCATCATCGTTAGCCGAGGACCATATATCATCATAATGACTTGCAAGGCTGGTATTGACCGATGCATCAACCGAGATCAATATACCATTATGATGACTGGCACGGCAGGTTTTTGACCGATGAGTAAGCCCTGGTCCATATACCAATATTATGACTGGCAAAGCAGGTATTGACCGATGAGTGAGACGTGGTCCATATACCATTACAATGACTTGCAAGCCAAGAATTGACCGATGCGTTCGCCGAGGTCGCTATACCGTTACAATGACTGGTAAGGCAGGTATTGACCGATGAATCGGCCGAGATCTATACACCATTATAATGACTGGTAAGGCAGGTATTGACCGATGAGTAGGCCGTGGTCCATATACAATTATAATAACTGACAATGCTAATATTGACCGATTCGTTAGCCGATATCCATACACCATTATAATGACTGGCAAGGCAGGTATTGACCGATGCGTTTGCCGAGGTCCATATATCATTATAATGAATGGCTTATTGATTGGTGCGTTAGCCGAGTTCAATATACCATTGTAATGACTGACAACGCTGCTATTGAATGATGCATTAGCCGAGGTCCATATACCATTACGATGACTGGCAAGGCAGGTATTGACCGATTAGTAAGCCCTGGTCCATAAACCAATATTATGACTGGCAAGGCAGGTATTGACCGATGGGTGAGACGTGGTCCATATACCATTATAATGACTGGCAAGTCAAATATTGACCGATGCGTAAGCCGAGGTTGCTATACCATTGTAGTGACTGGCAAGACAGGTATTGACCGATGAATAAGCCGAGATCTATTAAACATTATAATGACTGGTAAGGCAGGTATTGACCGTTGCTATAATCGAGGTGTATATACTATTATAATGACTGGCAAAGCTGGTATTGACCGATGGGTAAGCCGTGGTCCTTATCCCTTTATAATGACTCGCAAGGCTGGTATTGACCGATGCGTTTGCCGAGGTCCATATATCATTATAATGAATGGCTTATTGACTTGTGCGTTAGCCGAGTTCAATATACCGTTGTAATGACAGACAAGGCTGCTATTGAATGATGCATTAGCCGAGGTCCATACACCATTATAATGACTTGCTAGTCTGGTATCGACCGATGCATTAGCAGAGGTCAATAAACAATTATAATGACTGTCAAGGCTGGTCTTGACCGATGTGTTAGCCGATGCCCATATATCATTATAATGACTGGCAAGGGGGGTATTGACCGTTGCTTTAGCCGAGGTCTATATACTATTATAATGACTGGCAAGGCGGGTATTGACCGATGTGTTAGCCGATGCCCATATACTATTTTAATGACTGGCAAGGCGGGTATTGACCGTTGCTTTAGCCGAGGTCTATATACCATTATAATGACTTGCAAAGCTGGTATTGACCGAAACGTAACCCGAGGTATATATAACATTATAATGACCTACAAAGGCTGGTATTGACCGATGTGTTTGCAAAGGTGTATTTACTTGCGAAACATACTATCTGATTTATTGTCCTTTCTCATAATTACATACTTTTTTTGTTATACCAAATATATTTGTAGTTCTTCAAGATATAATCTGAATCAGATTTATCTTCAATATTTTACAAATGTTATTCATCAGTGTTAAAGCTGCACTCTCACAGATTGTCTTGAAACGAGTTAATTTCGCAAAACTGCAATAAAACCAGCGCTATGAGATTGCTGACAAAAATCAGAACGCAGGATTTCATAAAAAAAAATTAAAATTGATGTTGTATGCATTTTTCAAAGCGATAGTTAGGCTTTTAGAGATAGATTATTTATATAAAAAGAAAAGAAAGAGAAATTTGTTTTCGAACGGTTTATATGTTATAGTGCAGCTTTAAGTTGGGCTTTATGATTGTATGGTACGCTGTTTGGCTCGTAAAATAACAAGCCTTATGTTTACTGACACTTCTAAATGATACAAATGGTTTATGAAGTTTCGAAAGATAACGAGAAACTGCGTCATCGATCGATAAGTACTGACGGTTGAAACAGCGGTTGAGAAATATCAATAGTGTTTCCTTAAACATGCATTCTTTCTCCAAAATAAGATGCACCGCAATTAATACAATCGTTTTGATATACCAAAAAGGAATAATAAATGTCGAAAATATTTGATAGCGCATTTAATATGAGACAATAATTGATCAAAGTAAATATTTTAGCACTCATCTATCATTTAATTGTCTTGCGTGTTCAGCTGAAAATGCACGGTTACAATAGTGTTATTAGTAATTCATATTTTCCATAAATGCATTGTTTAGAAAGTAGTTCAAGGTGAATCACTCAAAAAAGTTTGTTATACATTGTGAATATATAGGTTTTGAATAAGAGGGTCACTTTAAATGGACACTTTATAGAAAGTTCATATTCACACATATTTTATAAAGTTTTAAGCTTTTGTGAAACCATACATATTTAAATATTACAATGGTATCGATGAATAGTTGTATTCGTCTCACATTGAATAGATGATATGAGTGAGGTTTCGGCAATTCATCCAATAAATTAAGTCAAAACAACTTTTAATAAACCATTAGTACATATTCCAGGCTTCCTAGCTGTTGTTTGATCGTAGGAATCTAACTGAGGTTTAAGACCGATGCTTTTTGAAACACAGCTCACTTCATTTTTTGCAAGACATTTTAAAACACAGTCTTAACTCGAACAGAACATAAAAATATGTTTTGACAACCCTTTTCATTGAGTTTATTGGAAATTACACACTTTTATGTAAAATGGTATATTTTACTATGACTAAGATTGTTTTTAGGAAATTGACTAAGTTTCAGAAATGACATTAACGTGCTTTATGAATACTGGCACTTATGTATAAGCTTAAAATATGTTTCCATGGCACATTTTATTTAAAACGTTGTTATAAAGGTTATCTGCTACGACAAGATTATTATTGCATACTTTATTATCTATCGGTGCATTTATGAAAAGGTTATCAAGTGCACTGAAGTATCGTGCAAGCCAATAAAATACAAGCGTCATTATAAAAACTAGCAATATAACTGATTGATGGATTCAGATGGTCTTAACCATAATTAATATTTTATCACATCAACGACTACTTTCGTTTATTGTCGCCGAAGAGAGGCATGTCATATCCCCACAATCCGACCGTCTCTCTATACGTCCGTTCGCCCGTTTGTCCGTCAGTCTGTATATACTTACCCAATTTTATTCAAATTTACAGATTAGTTGAGAAGTACGGAACTCATTTATGTTTTTATCTCAAAAGTCAAGATCACACAGAGGGGTCAGTTGAGCGTTTCAGCGATGCCATAGTAATACTTGTGTTTCAGTTGAACCTTGTGTCTCTTTCAATCGGATTTCGTTTAAATGAAATGAACTATACATTTGCATTGAAATGTTTAGTGCAAAGCATATTTGATCTCGCTTCAATTGGTTCATATGTGGAGGCATTGTAATAACTTGTTTCTCGGTTGTTAATTAGATCTTGATAAATTTTACAGTATTGTAAAGCAGTCACTGAAGTTAATTTTGTTTTAAGCATTTATGATATCCTCACATTTTATCTGTTCCGTCACCTCAAACGTCATGGTCACACAAAGTAGTCGATAAGATTATAATTTTTTTAGTAATAATTCAAGTCTAAACTGTTACGGGTCACTTGATATCGAAATTTGTTCAAATGTCACAAAATTCCACAGCAGCATACGAAGGTGTGTTCGTGTGTCCTGCGTAGCGATATTCCACCTATTGCAAAGGGCAAGGTAACGCATTCATTAGAGTTCCGGCAGCAAACGTCAAAATAATAAATATTGGTCAATGGAGCAAAAAGTGACTTTTTAGCAATAATTTATGTCTCAGCTGTTAACTAATCACAGATGTATGTCAAGATACCAAACCACTTGCATTTATATTATAAAATGCAGTTGAATATCCTAATCGTTAATGTTGAAACATGACCAGGCTTTTTAATGTTTACAAAAAAAAGTAAACTTGAATTGCTTTATTAAGATTGACTGAACAGTTAAATGACTTTTTAAACAATAGGTTAATTGTTTGCAACAACTAATACTCGTACCGTGCACTATGAAAAAGTTATGTTATGGATGCAGAAGTAATGTGTTATTTGCTTGAAATACTGTAAACGGTCTATGTTTCTGCTAGATGTTTTTATTGTACTTTTTGTTAAGCTTTTCATGATGTTATTATATACAGATCAATTAATAGACATATGAAAATCGTATTTGGATATTGTTTTGTTTTTGCCATCTTCAACTATTCGAATAAAATTGTTGTTCTGTGCTGCTCATGATGCATCGCTCAGGTGCATTGAAATAATCGGTAAGTTGTAAAAGATTACATGCGTGATGGAGTCATATGCACATGTATTTAAACTTGGAAAACCCTGATAACTCTATCTGGTTTATAGAACATAAATGTTGATATCTAAAGTTGTAAATGTTTTAAATTTAACACTGAACAAACAGATCAAATTATACCTTTTCCTTTTAAAATGAGATGATAATTTATACATCTAATAATTGTTTCCAAATTACAAAGCTTGTACACACAACAGTTACTCGTACTAAACTCAATTTGTTGTTGTTAATTGATCAATTCCTGTTCATGTGCCTAATAATTAGTTTGAATCATGTGGTAAGCGTGTATACCACAAAAACTGATAGCAACCACCGGAGAAAGTTTCGTTGGTAGTTCTACCTGTATATGTGTCAAATGTAATCATGTGGTGTAATGTGTTAATCCTTGTATGTGTTTTGTAAAGTGGTAACGAAAGCAATTAATGTGTTAAATATGTGTAAAAAATTTCTCTTTTAAGACTACAATCCTAGAAGTTCAATTAAACTGAATATTAGTAAACAATGCATTCAATACTTTATATGAAAGTTGGGATTCAGTGCCTTTTTGTTTATCATACGCACCAAAAGCATTCCATTGATTAATGGCAAAGTTGGTTTATGTTCGTTTTTGCTTTAATGTAGTGGGTATTATTGGCCTAAGTATCCAATGGCTATCACTCAGACAAAGTCAAATAAGGGTCATTTTTTATTCCTGTGACCACTCTTGTTAACTGAAATTTACTTTTGACTTATATATATATATATATGACTCCAGTGGTTTATTTTGTTTATGGTATTTACCTTTTTTTATCTCGATTCAATGGATAAGATAAAACGGATTAAATAATATGTTCAAAATGAAACTTTCTACGTTTTATTCAAGTAAACTTTAGAAACGGATACCATGTTTCCCTTCTATTTATGCAAAAGAAGAATTCGACACTTTCAAATTGTACAATGACATGGATGATTTGCCGATAAAGATATAGATGTCATTGATAAGCCTTTGAACGATTCCTTCTTGATAATTGCTCCGATGTGGGATAATGTTGTTGTGTTTTCCTGGAGATTTCAATAAGCATACTGTTATACATTTTCAGTTTTAGAATTTACCTTTCAGTTTGTTCAATTCAGAAATAACTTTTAACAAATTATATACAAACAATGCACTACTATGAACAATGATTTATCACATATTAAATGTTCTTGTAAACTAATAAACATACACAACTATACTTTAAACTATTCATTCCGTTTAACACCCAAACGACAACTAAATTGATTTCTTTATCCACAAAATGTCATTTGGCCATGATGAGTATGCATCTTCCATCACTAGTTCTTTTGAGTCAGATATTCGACACGGGATGAATGAATTCTTAGAAAGGAAGTCAGTTATGAACGAGCCCTCCTTTTTATCTTTCGTATCCTTATAGTGCATCCATTCCATAAGTATATAACGTACGTCAATTTCTTTGAAGAATGTTGCAGCACCCCGAAGTGCCATTGCTTCATGAGTCTCGATGTCCATTTTCATGAAGAATGGACCAGAACCACATTTTGTTACCATGTCATCTAACTGTATCGTAATGATACTATTTTCATTGTCTGTAGGACTTTGTATAACCGATTGTTCTATCTTTGTACCACCAACATTGCTCGTGGATGGGACAAGATGTACATATTTCGTTTCATTCGATACGCCGTTCCATACAAGGGTTACATTTACATCCAGTCCACCAAGATGAAGAGACGCTGCCAGCATCTTAAGGTTTTCCTTATTCGCATCAACCGCAATCACCCTGCGCCTAAGTTTGGCCATTGGAATGGTAAATGCACCGATGTTGCATCCGAGGTCAAGAAAAGCCATGTCTTTTACCGGTTTCATTAGTTTCCAAACTGTGACAACATTTTCCCATTCCCAGCTTTGATGTTTGATAATGGAGCCCGAGACCCAAATATCCTCACTAGCTTTATATACACAAATAGGCGCCTGTGATCCACCAGGTACCCTTAACGTAGCTCTCTGACATTTGCTCAAATACGAATTGGCATTCACTGCAATGTTAAACAGCCTTGGCTGGGTTCTTAAAGTTGTCTGCAAATCCTTTTCATAGTTAAGTGCGCTTCCATTAGAATATATTGATATGTATATACAGAACAACACGGTACTACACACGGCGAAACCAATAAATCCTTTCAAATTGACAATAGAGCTTATGCCGAACATATTTAGCTTTATGTTAACTAAACTGATATTGTTTGCATTGTTATCAGTTGCGACCGTGTTATCTAAGGCCTAAGGATATTTAAAGGCACACACATGGCATTTATTATAGCGAATTATTTTCAAATATGGGACATTTTACCGATGTTCTAAAGCAAAACCGAACCAGCGAGAGGTAGGCGTTTATATGAACAAATCTGAGAACATAATTGTCATCATCTGCAAATACATCGTTGCCACACTATTATTATTATTTAATTCTGTTCTGTTGTTCACTTGATAAACCACCTTTTTCATAGTTTGCACAAATTAAGTCAATTTCAAAATATTATACTTTAGAATTGATTTAGTGTATGTTTTGGTAATACTTTTTAGGTTTCTCAACTCTTTCATTGTATTTCTAAGTTTTGTTAAAATGGGAGGAAATCAATTTATCTAAACATATTCTAAGAAGAGAGATTAAATGTTTGATACGTCTTCTAATCAGTACAATATTCGTAAACCCTAGATCTTGTTGTTCTTGATTAGATAAGGGAGGTTTCGAAACATGATTTGCATTTGAAGTGTAGCTACAAGGACGTAAATAAGTTGCAATGAACATTACAAATTGTCTTTACATTTGTACTTTCTTGCTGATACTCGTACACAATCTTAAATTTCACTTATCAGTCAGTCTAGACGAGTACAAAGCACCCGTTGAACTAATGGTTCACAACCTCTCCAATATTTGAAAATACTTCTAATGACAACAGAAGTGTAGATGTAATAAATACGTGTACCTGTCTCCAAAGCATTTTGTTTTGCATATCTAAAGATTATTGCTTTGGTATTTTAGAAAAGTTATATATAAACGATCGCTTTTGTAAAGAAGTAAAATTATATTGTTAATAAAAAGTTTTAAACTTTTTAGATTTTCTTCTGGAATGCAAATTTAAGAGCACATGAAACTCAATAGTATTTTTTTCACAGATAAAGAATTCAGTTCCAATGGACACCCATGACGATGTGGTTTCGCGCCTCATCAGTGATACGTTCTCAAGGCTTCTCAAATAAACCCACAGTACCCGTTAAATCTAAATGCATGTAACATGATTATTGGGGTCTGATACACTCTATTTTTATGGCTATATCATCTTTATTTGTTTAAACTTGCTTAACATGTGACAATAATGACTAGCTATTGCCCTAGAGTCTATAAATAAATATGAATAACAGGTTCACATTATCCTTGTAACATTCCCAATCTATGAGGTATTGTAATCATTTAAGATGTTCTGCATCATTAATTCATCTTCCATGATTTTATTTATGTATGACAGAAAGATGTAGCATATTTTAATCACATTGTCCGGATAACAGTCTGTGCTTCGGCGAACGTGTTTGATATATTCTTGTCTCAGCATTAATCTTGTTCTCCTTATAATGTTGATGCAAATGCTTCAATTTTAATGCATTATCCTATTAAACTTTCATTTTATCGGTAAAACAAAAACAGCATATTCTTTATATACAGGTAAAAAATGTCCGCAACCTTTATATGTTTTTCTTCTTAACTTAATAGCTACGTGGCCGAAATGTTCCCATAATAGAAAGTGGCCAAAACATATCTTATACTGATTTATCTCCAGCTTTTTTTTAATATGCGTTTCTTTTTGGTTTGATCATTTAAGTCAAATGAATGAAACATTATAAAACCGTACAAATGATTGAACCTATTTTGCGATAAGATATATGTTGCGTTTTAATGTCACGTGGAAAACATTGCACCTACATTATCTTTGGTGCGTTTACATGGTAAATGAGAACAATGTTGTTTTTTAATAAAATGCCAATAGTTTTATCTTGAAAACAACATTATACATAATAATGAAGATTTCCCTCGTATGTGAAGTCACCCGACTTGACAGAAGTTGACGCTGAAGGACTAAGGGTAATGAAATCATTCATTTAACGATTTGGCTTTGGATCACTTATCATGAAAGATTTAATTAACAGTCAGTCATCTTATCGTGATAAGCCTATAATCGAATAAAAACAAAATGCTTGCTAGCAATGTGAGCTTAATATATTGTTCTCCAAGCGCATATAGGTGTCCTACGTCGTGTGTGCTTTGATCCTCGTGTCCGTAAACTGGATCATTGTTAAATATTGATGTGGTTGGTTCTGTGTGGTACTTATTGTCCTTTATGAACGATTACTCTGGTTCTTCTTTTAGACACACTGAAGCATAAAGAGCCTTAGCGATTCATACACTCCTGCTTAGACTGTGTGTTATAATTGATTTTTCAATGCATACTAACAATATCAATTCGATATAAAATGCAGATTTCTTTCGTTTGAATTCATTTGGGAGCTAAGTTATTCGCACATAAAAAGTGGAGATAAAGTATATGGATATGTTATAGCTCATTTAAACAAGCCAAGGTTCATCCTCAATACAGTGTTGGGTTGGTAAGGACAACAAATACATCTTGAACGGTTCATATTTTTGAGTTCAGCTTAAAGTTACGCTTTTATTCATCAATCGATAAGTATTGACGGTTGAAAACAGCGGTTGAGAAATATCTCAATTGTTTCCTTAAATGTACACCTAATAGAAATTTTATATACACACATATTTAATAACGTTTTGAGCCTTTGTGAAACCTTAAATATTTAGATATCACAAATGTATTTGTCTCAGATTAAAAAGATGATATGAATGAAATTTTGACAATTCATCAAATAGAAAAAGTCCAAACATATTTTAGTACATCATTAGAAAATAGTCCAAGCTTCTTAACTCTTGTTTGCTCATTAAGCTCTTATTTAGGCTAAGACCGATTCGTTCTGAAACACCATTGGTTGTTCAATTTGTGTTTTTCAAGGAATTTTAAAACACAGTATTAACTCGAACCGGAGAGATAAATATGTTATAAACTAAATCATATTTGAGTGTATTGAAAATCACATACTTTTACATAAAAGTATATATATATATATATATATATATATATATATATATATATATATATATATATATATATATATATATATATATATATATATATATATATATCTTTTATTATGACTATGATTGTTTTTAGGAAATTGACTTAGGTTCAGAAATGACATTGACATGTTTTATGAATATCATCAGTTGCTTATAACCTTAAAATATGTTTCATGGCACAATTGATTTTAAACAGGATTATTATTACATGTGGTGTTATATGTCGGTGACTTAAAGAACATGTAACCAAGTTGAAGTTTGCATTATCGTGCATGCGAATTAAATACAAGCGTCATGATAAAAACTAGCGATATAATTGATGGCTATATTAAGTTGATCTTAAACCATAAGTTATGTTTTATCATATCAGCGACTACTTATGTTTATTGTCGCCAAAGAGAGGCATGTCATACTCCCACAGTCCGTCCGTCTCTCTATTCGTCCATCCGCCCGTTCGTCTGTATATACTTACCCAATTGTATTCAAATTAACAGATTTGTAGAGGAGCCCGGGAATCATTTATGTTCTTATCTCAAAAGTCAAGATCTCACTGAGGGGTCATTTGAGCATTTTAGGGATGCCATAGTAATACTTGTGTTCCAGCTGTTACTTTAGTCTCTTCAATCGGATTTCGTTCGTTTTTCAAAAAAGCGTTTATTAGCATTGGAATGTGTAGTTGCAAAGCATATTTGATCTCGTCTCAGTTAGTTCAAATTTGGAGGCGTTGTAATTACTTGTTTCTCGCTTGATAAATGGAATAGGATATTTTTTACACTATTGTAAAGCATCCAGTGATGTTTTTGTGTTAAGCATTCATGATTTCCTCACTTTGCATCTGTTCCGTCACCTCAAAGATCAAGGTCAAATATAGTAGTCGATAAGATTATAAGGATTTTAGTAATAATTCAAGTCCAAACTGTTATGGGCCACTTCATATCAAAATTTGTTTAAATGTCACAGAATTCCACAGCGGCATGGGAAGGTGTGTCCGTGTGTACTGCATAGCGTTATTCCACCTACTGCAAAGGGCAAGGTCAAGCATTCATTTGAGTTTCGACAGCAAACGTCAAAGTCCTATGTATTGGTCAATGTAGCAAAAAATGACTTTATAGCAATAAATTGTGTCTCAGCGCGCTTCATCACAGATGTATGACAAGATACTATACCAATTGGATTTATATTATAAACCGCAAAGTTAAATATCCTAATCGTTAATGTTGGAACCCGGCCTGTTTTTTAATGTTTACAAAACAAACTAAGTAAACTTAAATTGCTTTCTTAAGATAGATTGACTGATCAGTTAAATGACATTTTAAACACTATGGTCGTTGTTTGCAACAACTATTACTCATACGGTGTACTGTGACAGCGTTATGGATGCAGAAAAAAAGTGTTACTAGTTTGAAATACTGTAAACGGTCGAGGTTTCTGCTAAATGTTTTTTTGATTTTTTTTTTAATTTTCATGCTTTAGGTATAAACAGATCAGTTAATAGTGATATGAAAGTCCTATTTGGATACTTAACTGTTGTTCCGCGTTGTTCATAAAGCTTCGCTCAGGTGCGTTGAAAATAGTCTGTAAGTTGTCGTTGTATACCAGGAGTTGACAAAAAATTATACCAACATGGTGGAGACATATGCACATTTTTATTTAAAAAAAACTTATTTTCGTTTGTACACCATGGATGTTAAGATCTAATTGTAAACGTTTCAACATTTACACTCATCAAAAACAGAACTATATGTTCCCTTTTAACAGAGATAAATGTAATACTTGAGAGTTGTTATTCAGTGCATCTTTGTTTATACAACGCTCAAAATATATTTCATTGATTAATGGCAAAGTTGGTTTATGTTAAGTTGCTTTAATGTAACAGGTATTATAAGCCTGATTATCAAATGGCTATCACTCAGATAAAATGAAATTTGAGTCGATTGTTCTATTCATGTGACCACTCTTGTTAAATTTAGTTTACTCTTGACGTATACCTATCTGACTTTTGAGGTTTATTTTGTTTATGGTATTTAAGTTTTGTTGTGATATTCATTGCAATGGATAAAATAAGACAAACTAGATAATACGCTGAAAATGAAAGCTTTGTTCTTTTTATTTTAGCATAATTTAAAAACGGATATCATGTTTCCGTTCTATCTATGCAAAAACTTTAATTTGTCACTTTCATAATGTTGTATTTACAACATAACAATGAAATTGTAATAGTTTGCCGATAAAGAATGGATGTCATTTATAAGATTTTAAACGATCCTTTCATAATAATAAACTGATATGGGATAATTTATGTTGTTTTGTTTTTCTAAAGATTTTAATAAAATATATATTTATACATTTTCAGTTTTAGAATTTACCTTTCAGTTTGATGAATTCAGAAATAATTTCTAGCAATACAGAAAATGCACTTCTATGATCAATGATTTTATCCCAAAGTTAATGTATTTATTAAAGAATAAACACACACAAAATTTTTAAAATATTCATTCAGTTTAACATCCAAACTATGAATTAATTGATTTCTTTATCCACAAAATGTCATTTGGCCATGATGAGTATGCATCTTCCATCACTAGGTCTTTGGAGTCAGATATTCGACACGGGATGAATGAATTCTTGGCAAGGAAGTCAGTTATGAACGAGCCCTCCTTTTTATTTTTCGTGTCTTTATAGTGCATCCATTCCATAAGTATATAGCGTACGTCAATGTCTTTAAAGAATGTCACAGCGCCCCGAAGTGCCATTGCTTCATGACCCTCAATGTCCATTTTCATGAAAAATGGACCAGAACCAAATTGTGTTAGCATGTCATCTAGTTTTATTGTTATGATACTATTTTCATTGCCTATAGGACTTTGTACATCCGATTGTTCTATCTTTATACCACCAACATTGCTTGTGCATGGGACAAGATGTACATATATCGTGTCATTCGATACACCGTTCCATATAAGAGTTACATTTTCATCCAGCCCACCAAGATGAAGTGACGAAGCCAGCATCTTAAGGTTTTCCTTGTTCGCATCAACTGCTATCACCCGTCGCCCAAGTTTGGCTATTGGAATAGTAAATGCACCAATGTTGCAACCGATGTCAAGAAAAGCCATGTCATTGACCGGTTTCATTAGTTTCCAAACTGCGACAACATTTTCCCATTCCCAGCTTTGATGTTTGATAATGGAGCCCGAGACCCAAATATCCTCATTAGCTTTATAAACACAAATAGGCGCCTGTGATCCACCAGGTACCCTTAACGTAGCTCTCTTGCACTTGCTCAAATACGAGTTGGCATTCACTGCAATGTTAAACAGTCTTGGTTCCGGTTTTGAACTTGTCTGCAAATCCTGTTTATAATTAAGTGCACTTCCATTAGAATATATTGATATGTATATACAGTAAAACATTGTACTGCACATCCAAAACAAATTAATCCTTTCAAATTGACAATAGAGCGTATACCAAGCATGTTCAGCTTTCTATTAACTACAATATATATCTTTTGAATTGTTTTCAATTCTAAACAGTGTAACCTTAGGCTTAAATGGAAATTACATGTGATTTATTATAGCAAGTGTTTTCAAAGGTGAGTCATTTTACCGATGTTTTGAAGAATAACAAATTAGCAACAGGTAGGCGTTCATTTGAACATACTTCTAAGAAAATGGTTATTTTCATCTGCAAATACATCATAATTTTATTGAGGCATTACTTTTGTCCTTTTATTACGTTTGCAGTTCACTGGATAAACCACCTTTTACAAAGTTTGCACACTATTTTACAGATCAAGTCAGTAAAATTAATTCAAACTATTATTCTTCAGAAGTGTTTCAGTGTTTGTTTTCGTGGCAACACTTTGAAATATAAGACTTAAAGGACGTCTTTTGTTTCTTTGCTCACTTTCACTACTTTTGTTGGTTGAAAAAGAAGAAATCAAATCAATTCATCTAGACAGATTTAAAGAAGGAATATTATTTTTTTGATATTTCGCCTTGGACAGTATGCATAAACCCTAGATCGAATTGTTCTTGATAGAATAAGACAGGTTTCTAAACACGGTTTGTATTTGAAGAATAGCTTTACAGACATAATTATAAACGGTGCAATGAAAAATAAAAGTCGTTTTTAAACTTGTTCTTTCTCGCTGATTCTTGTATACATCATATTTTTAGACTCAACAGTCAGTCTAGAGGCTTGCTAACATGAAGTCGTTTTTGCAGTGTGAAGTTTAAATAGGATGAACATGTGATTAATTGGTTTTTAAAGGCCTTTGTGGTTGCCAACCTGTGACGAATTTTAAGCTGAAAAAAGAACTCATTTAAGTAAATGATTACCAAACGGAAATAAACGTGATAACAGATTGTTTAAAGGGATATATTGCTAAAAAGATATACGAAATGTAAAGTCCATATTATTACACTACCTATTCGGAACAAAACTATAGGTATTCATATGGAATGAAATTAGATATTTGCTAGTGTTTGAATTTGAAAATTTGTAAATCTTATTATTTTACGTAAAGTCATATGTATAAGCACCTAAAATAAAACAAAAACAAAAAACAATAACAATTATTCAAACAATTTATAATAGTATATATCGAATTATATAACTCTTGTCAGGTATTTTGTTTAAAAGTAAATTCATATTTGTTTTTTACAAGCGTTATAATCAGTAAAAAATACATAATGATTATATAAACAGAAGTCCATAGTAAACATGTATGTCGGCCTATGACGGATAATTAAGCGACTATAAATCAATTATATAACTATTCAGACGTGCGTCTTTTGGATATACATTATTTTACATTTTTGATATCAGCCACTGTATCATATTGAATATCATAAGACAATTGAAAACACAACACAGATTTTATAAAGAGTTGTCACAAATATGTACAAAATAATTATTCAAATGTGGTGATCCATCTTAAATCTCATTATTGTCATGCTTGCATGATTTGCAATAAAATGACAAGAAAAACACAACACACAAATCTGGTTAAATCAATTTATAAAATGAGTAATGTGTGAGCTGCGTACGCGGAAGGGAGACCACAGTAGTGATGAATGAGATTTTATTGATTTTATTGAAAAGTACACTAATTTGGGAAATGAACTAAACATGTAATACAAATACAAACATGAGTGCCAGGCTGTACATTTGCATGTATATCAAAGGGTTTTTTTTCTTTACAAGATGTCAAAACATTGTTTGACATGTTACTTTCCCCAATTTAGTAAAAGTAATGCACAGAAGGGACATTATATTCTATAAGTTGCTGATTATTTTCACTTTGTGCACAGAGAACCAACGTTAATAAATATGAGCATGTGTTAATTGCAGATTTTTGAAACGTCATGTAAGAAGTTATATTTTATCTATCTTGAGAAGCCAGTGCAAGTCGAATACGTACGTTAGAGCGGGCCTTTTCACTAAAATATAATATTAACTATGAGTAGTACCTATAAAGGATCAGATAATTATTCAGTACAATAATTAAAATTATGTTGTGTATGTTTTAGTACTATAACTATATGCGAACTGTTCAGTGAACACTACATCAGTTACATGTGGGCGAAACTTGCAAAAGTTCTCAATGACTAAAAGACCTTCATGTATACTATTTCCATCAATTTAATCAGATTAAAAATTTCCATATGTACGTCAAAGGCAACATGGTTGTTCTACAAATAATATTACTCCAGCGAGCCTGCTAGGAATAATAATGGAAGAGGGTCATTGGTGGGGCTTGTAGCCGAACGTGTTGAGATCAGAGAGGGAAGAGATCACAATAAGGTTTCCATCCGACCTGATCTTGACAAAAATGGTTCTATAGTGAGTCCATGTGTCGTTGACGGGAGAGTTTCTATATCGCTTTAAAATATCCTACATTGGAAGACCAGTACACGGCAGATTTTTTGAGGTCTTCGTTGAGGTGTATATTGAATTGTTTCTCACAGAGGATCTTTCGTGCCTTGAGCAGTTAACCTTACCCTTGTAGATAGAGAATTGAACTAGAATGCCTCCCTGATTCATGGTTCTGGTGTGAGCAACTTCACCGAATGCACCAGTTAAGGTTAACAAGATAAGTGCTATTTGTTTAAAAGACTGCAAACGGTCTATATTTCTCCTAGCCAATATTTGGTTGCAACTTTCGTTCAGCTTTTTATATTGTAGGTATCTAAAGATCAGTTCAAAGACATATGAAAATCGTATTTGGATATTGTTTGTTTTTGTCATCTCCAACTTAGCGACTTAAATTGTTGTTTTGCGCTGCTCATGAAGCACCGCTCAGGTGCATTGAAAATAATCGGTTAGTTTTCGTTGTTTACCAGGAGTTGCTGACAAAATGTATAAATGCATGATGGAGACATATGCACATGTATTTAAACTTAGAAAACCCAAATAACTCTCTTTTATAGAACATAAATGTTGATATCTAATTGTAAATGTTAACACTGAACAAACTGAATAACTATACCTTATTTCGTTGAAAAGAGATAATAATGTATACATCAATGCATACCAGGCTGTGTTAGATACTTTTCGTTAATCTGCAAGTACACATGGTACACCTTTTACTCTTCTTTAACGCAAATTTTGTGAAGGTATGTCTTACAGGGCTTAGTAAATTTAATAAATGTAGTTTCTGTATCATGTAATTCAATTTGGCACGTAGTAAGATTGCATTGATTATAAATGTTTGTGAATATGCCTCTCCGATGATAAAGGGTGTATAAAAGTTAACTATGTTTGTAATATGTTTCATTAATAATCAAAAACATCTTTATTTAAACCACATAACAGGTTGTTATAAGTTACTGTTAACCTATCGTTATAAGACAGTTTCGTGAACTGTGTTGTATGATTGTGTGAGCTAGCAAAAGGTACATCCCTTCAACACAGATCTATCAACACGTAAGATCACAACCAAGGTCGCCTAGTTTGCTAAATTCAACAACGTTATTTGACTATAGTTCGTGGGATATCTGAATAATAGTCATTTTTTCATGTTAACCTCCACAACAACTCGCATTGCTCAGCTATTTACAGACATATATAGGCAGTAAAATTGTTCAATGTCTATTCAATGCATCTCAGTTAGGCCTTAATTAATCTCAATTTATGAGAAATTGCATTGTACTCGAGATGCATTGATGCATAAGTGCCTAGTTGACAACCAATACGAATGCGAGCTGTGTTATACGAGTGGGCACAACAAACATTTTCCACATGTCGCGATTATCGCGCTTTACTCTTGGTATTATTATTATAAATGCAATTGCTACTTTAAACGATTGATGTATTTGTCTAATGCATTGCACCATTATACAAAGCTGCACCGATTTTTTGAACCGTTGATATGTTCCCGCCCTTCTGAACGTTGCTCTTCGTGAAACATAATTCCACTTTTCGTTCAGGCATATATGCAACGTTTTTAATGGTGCTCTGTTGAGTATATAAATGGATGTTGTTTGTATTACCATATGACTCACCTTTAGGATTTATTATAATACAACAAACAGTTATTAAATGTTTAAAAAGTGTTTATTATTCTGTGTAACTAAACTCTTAGGAAAATGAATCATTTGATAAGCGTATATATATAGCACAAAAACCGATGTAAACCACCGGGTAAAGTTCCGTTGGTAGTCCTATGTGTATATGTGGCAAATGTTTGTATGAGGTGTAATGTGTAAAGCTGTTAACATTTAATCTTTGTGTGTGTGTGTGTGTTGTAAGGTGGTAACGTTAGCAATTTATAAGTCAAATATGTTCAAAATGGTTCTCTTTTAAGACTACAATCCTAGAAGTTTATATGTAAAATGTTTGTCTTTTTATTTGGTAATCCTAGCCGTTTATATGTAAAACGTGTGTCTTTAAGGTGGTAATCTTAGAAGTTTATACGTTAAATGTGTGGCTTTGAAGATGATAACCCTTGTAGTCTATGTAATCTTCACAAAATAAAAGAATTCCATGGTGAGGAGTTATATGATTAAAATTGTTGTTCTATTCTCGATGGCGGGGTCGCACCTATATTTCAATGTTAGGGAACCATGAACTGCACCATTGGAATGTATGTTGTGCAGAAAATATTTTCTATTATCTCTGGATTTCATAGCAAAAAATCTTGTCTCAGCCACAATCTTTTAATTATTGATAATAATTCAATTGATCTTTACATACTTATTCAGTACCATGGAAATGAGTACTGCGTTTAAAATAAGAGCTCTTAGCTCGAATGTAAATGTTACACTTTGAGGTCAACGCTAGAGAATATGAATATCGAAGCTATAATTTGATGTGGTAATTCAATCAAACTAAACAGAATTGCATTAGACCACAGTGAGGTGTATCGTGCATAAACTGTCTCTTATCTCAAATGTCAATGTCATAAGTCAAAAGCAATGTCTCTGACGTATTTTTTAATTGTTATTTGGAATGCTATTGCACTTACTATCTTTGAAGATAACAAAGGGACGATTGCAATTATAAGATGTGCTGTTTTCTCATAGGCCAGGGGTTACTTTGGTTATTGTCAAATCTAGGTCTTGTTGTATTTGGTTTACGTTTTGTGATGTAAATATTATAATCGCTACATTTATTTCGTCTGAATATTAGTGAATAGTTAATTTGTTAACTTAATACTTGACATGAGAATTGGGATTCTGTTCCTTTTTGTTTATCAAACGCACCAAAAACATTCCATTGATTAATGGCAAAGTTGGTTTATGTTTGCTTTTGCTTTAATGTAGGGGGTGTTATTAGCCTAAATATCAATAATAATAATTGACTATCACTTAGACAAAATCAAATTGGGGTCAATCTTTCTACTCCTGTGACCACTCTTGTGAATTAAAATTAACTTTTGACTTATACCTATCTGACTTTTATGGTTATTTTTTTTATAGTATTTACCCTTAGTTGTGATATTCATTTCAATGGATAAGATCAGACGGATTAATTAAGATGCTCAAAATGAAAGCTTTGTACTTTTAATTTAAACAAAATATAAAAAATGTTTCCGTTCTGTTTATGAAAGATTTGACACTTTCAAATTGTTGTATTGATAAACCTTTAAACGATTTCTTCTTGATAATGACTCCGATATGGGGAACAGTTGTTATGTTTTCCTAAAGGTTTCAATAAAATATACTGTTATACATTTTCAGTTTTAGAAGTTACCTTTTCAGTTTGATGAATTCAGAAATAACTTCTAGCAAATTGAATACAAACAATGCACTACTGTGAACAATGATTTATCACATTGTAAACGTCCTTGTTAACTAATAAAGACACACAGCCTTTTTAAATTATTTATTCAGTTGAAGACCCAAACTATAACTTAATTGATTTCTTTATCCACAAAATGTCATTTGGCCATGATGAGTATGCATCTTCCATCACTAGTTCTTTGGAGTCAGATATTCGACACGGGATGAATGAATTCTTGGCAAGGAAGTCAGTTATGAATGAGCCCTCCTTTTTATCTTTCGTATCCTTATAGTGCATCCATTCCATCAGTATATAACGTACGTCAATGTCTTTGAAGAATGTCACAGCGCCCCGAAGTGCCATTGCTTCATGACCCTCAATGTCCATTTTCATGAAAAATGGCTTAGGACCAAATTTTGTTAAAATGTCATCTAATTTTATCGTAATGATACTATTTGCAATGTCTACAGGACTTTGTATATCCGATTGTTCTATCTTTGTACCACCAACATTGCTTGTGGATGGGACAAGATGTACATATTTCGTTTCATTCGATACGCCGTTCCAAAAAATAGTTACATTTTCATCCAGCCCACCAAGATGAAGTGACGTTGCCAGCATCTTTAGATTCTCCTTATTCGCATCAACCGCTATCACCCGTCGCCCAAGTTTGGCCATTGGAATGGTAAATGCACCAATGTTGCATCCGAGGTCAAGGAAAGCCATATCTTTTACCGGTTTCATTAGTTTCCAAACTGTCACAACATTTTCCCATTCCCAGCTTTGATGTTTGATAATGTCACCCGAGACCCAAATATCCTCACTAGCATTATACACACAAATAGGCGCCTGTGATCCACCAGGTACCCTTAACGTAGCTCTCTTACACTTGCTCAAATATGAGTTGGCATTCACCGCAATGTTAAACAGTCTTGGCTGGGTTCTTAAAGTTGTCTGCAAATACTGTTCTCTTCCATTTGCATATATTGATATGTATATACATAACAACATGGTACTACACACGATGAAACCAATAAATCCCTTTAAATTGACAATAGAGCGTAATCCAAACATGTTAAGCGTTCTATTAACTAAAGTAAATATTGTTTGCGTTGTTATCAGTTGTGTTATTGAATGCCTAAGGTGATTTAAAGTCACGCGCATGGCATCCATTATAGCGTATTATTTTGGTTGTTCATTTGATAAATCACATTATTTTATAGTTTGCACATACATTTACAGAACAAGTAAATTTTAAAATATTATAATTTACAATTGTTTGAGTGTATGTTTCATGGTAACACTTTATAATATATGAGTTGACGGACTTTTTTTTTTTCTAAACTCTTTCACTGTATTTGTGAGTTTTGTTGAGATATAAAATCAATTTATCAGAATTTAGAAAGATAGATTAAATGTTTGATTCGCCTTATCAGAACAGTATTCGCAAACCCTAGATCTTGTTGTTCTTGATAAGATAAGAAATGTTTCGAAACACCATTTGCATTTTAAGTGTAGCTACATGGACATAAGAACGTCCAATGGAAAATAATAATAATCGTCTTTAAAATTGAACTTGCTCGCTGATACTCGTATATATCATTTTACTTGCCTTATCAGTCAGTCTAGATGTGAACAATGTTCCCGTTCAACTAATGGTTAACACCCTCTCTAATATTTGAAAAGACTTATAATAACAAAAGGAGTTTAGATGTATTTAATGTTTTTTCCTGTCTCAAAGCAATTTGTTTTGCATATCTAAAGATGATTGTTTTTGTATTTAACGGGACAACTGCATTGTTATTGAATTAAAGTGAAATGCTTACATAGTCAAAGCAATCAATTATTTGAACTCGATAATTAATTCATTTCAAAATGCAAGATAAAACACATCTAAATGAACGAATAAAACATAGACATAATGATATACATATTGTCATTATATTAAAACAATCGGTTTGCAGTTATTTAAGAATGGTTTTATATAAACAGTCTTTTTTAAAAGAAGAAATACTATATTGAAAATAGAAGAACGTTCACGATTTTCTTCTGGAATGCAAATTTAAGAGCACATGGAACTCATCAGTATTTGTTTCACAGATGAACATTTAAGTTTCAATTGATACAAACGACGATGTGGTTTCGGACCCCATCAGAGGTACATTCTCATGACCTCTCAAAAAAGACATAGTACTCGTTAAATCTAAATGAAAGTAAGATGATGATTAGGGTCTGATACACTATACTTTGATGGCTATATCATATACGCGTTTGTACTTGCTAAACAGGGGACAATAATGACTAGCTATTCTCCAAGAGTCTATTGAATAACAGGTTCACATTATCTTTGTAACATTCACACTCTATAAGGCTTGGTAATTATTTAAGATGTTAAGTGATAACTCAACAATGCCTGCACCCATGGCCCTCAAACTTGACATGGAGGTTTGGCCTGACCAGTAGGTGACCCCTATTGATTTGAGGGGTCAGAGGTCAAGGTCACAGTGACTTTGAAAGCGACCTCGACAATTCCTGGACCTATGGTCATCAAACTTGACATAAAGGTTGGGCCTGCCCAGTAGATGACCCATATCGACTTTGGGGGTCATGAGGTCAAGGTCAATGTCACAGTGACCTTTAACGCAAAAAAGTTAACAAATCTTCTCCCACTGATATCTCAACAATGCCTGAATCTATGATCATTTAACTTGACATGAATGTTAAGCCTGATCAGTAGATCACCCTTATTGTTTTTAGGATTCATAGAGCCAAAGGTAAAGGTCACAGTGATCTTGAATGGTAAAAGGTTGTCCGAGTGATAACTCAACAATGCCTGAACCCATGGCCTTCAAACTTGACTTGGAGTTGCATTTGACTTGTAGATGACCCATTATGATTTAAGTCAAAGGTCAAGGTCACAGTGACCTTGAACGAATAAAACTGGTCTGTGTGATAACTTGACAATGCCTGCACCCATGGCCCTCGAACTTGACATTTAGATTTCTGGTGACCTGCTGATGACTCTGGATTTTGAGTTCATAGAGTCAAAGGTCATGCTCATAACACACTCTATCCTCACACTTTAATGGTCATAATCTTAAAACTGCCTTAACGGCAACAAATCAGCTGTCATTTCGGTCCATGCATATTTCATTCAATTGTCCATGTAATCCTGACAACATGGCGCTCAGGGGGGGGGGGGGGGGGCATAATGTTTGACAAACATCTCTTGTTAACAGTCAGTGATGTTATAGTGATTAGCCTATAATCGAACAAAAACAAAATGCTTGCTAGCAATGTGTGTTTAATATATCGTTCTCAAAGCGCATATGTGTGTTCTACGTCGAGTGTACTTTGATCCTCGTGTCCGTAAACAGGACCATTGTTAAATATTGATGTGGTTTGTTCTGTGTGGTGTTTATTGTCATTTATGAACATTAACTCTGGTTCTTCTTTTAGACACACTAAAACATAAAAAGCTTTAGAAATTCATCCACTCCTGCTTAGACTGTGTTTTATAATTGACTTATCAATGCATACTAACAATATCAATTCGATATAAAATGCAGATTTCTTGCGTTTGAATTGATTTGGGAGCTAAATAATTCGCATATAAAAAGCGGAGATAAAGTGTATGGATATGTTATAGCTCATTTATACAAGCTCAGGTTCATCCTAAATACAGTGCCCCAGTTGTTGGTACAATCGCTAAACATATAGCGATGACGATAATCGCTATTTTGACGCGTTTAGCTAAATATTTCGCTAAGGCACTCGCTAAATATTTAAGGGTTGTTGGTACATATAGCGATAACGATATCGCTATATTATGGCATGTTTAACGAAAAAATATAGCGGAGCATAAGGGCTTCGCTAAACACACATAGCGAATAACAAAATGGCTGCCGTTGTTGCTGCATTAAACAGAGTACGAAAAGAAAAAAATATCAGGGCGCACAACTTACATTTCAGTTTCACAGAAGATGAACTCAGAGAAAGGTACCGCTTTGGCATGGATGGGATTAGATTTTTATGTGAATTATTAGGCGAAGACATTTGCAGAACAACCCCCAGGAATTGCAGTATGTCCGTTGAGGAGCAAGTGTGTATAACACTGCGATACCTTGCCTCCGGTGCATTTATGCAAGTTGTAGGTGATACTTTTGGACGGGACAAGGCAACTGTGTGCCGTGTCATACCTCATCGCCGGCAAGTCAGAAATGTTCATTCGATGGCTTGACCAAACTGAGCAGGATAGGACGAAAGCGGCGTTCAGGGATGTGGCTGGATTTCCTTGTGTCATCGGACTCATTGATGGAACCCATGTAAGAGTGATGAAACCAAGTAAAGAGCAGGAGAGGGGATTTATTAACCGTAAGGGTTTTCCATCAATCAATGTGATGGCAGTTTGTGATGAAAAGGTACTGTTAGTTTTTAAAAAATATCACAATAGTTGTTACTTTTGTAAAACTGATATCTTTTGAGTTTTATTCAAAATGTGACATTTGATTTCTCAGATAAACTCATGATTTCCTGTACTCAAATTGTAAAGATTTATTATGCAGTAATGCTTACCAATGCTGGTATGTCCAATTTAACACATGTTCCAAAGTTGAATTTCATCAGTTAGAACTTTTCACACCCGATAAATGTGTGGAAAAGCACTCACCAATACATTTTGTTATCCGGAAATATATTTTGTTTCTTAAACGAAGGTCAAGGTTACCATGGTTATTAAGACAAAACGGCGACTTAGGTAACGGTGTATAATAGCTTAATGGTAACTTCTATGCATTTTTGGTGCTTAATTGGGAATCAATTGCCAACTCGATTAAAACCTATTGTTCCATTTGAATTTTGTAATCGATATAAGTTCTTTATAATGATGCATACAGTACATCAGGTTTGATGAGCACTTACAGAACTGATACAAATGTGTATTCAAATGAAATCTACTGATTTATTTCAGGGAAGTTTATGTCCATCAATGCCATCTGGCCAGGGTCTGCTCATGACAGCTCTGTATTTAATGATATTCATCTCCTATGCTATTATCGTTACAAAAAAAACATTTTCTATCGTTGTATTCTACATTATTCCAGCTTCCAATTTTCACAGGTAATTTGTTATTTCTAGTTCTAAATTTTATCATATATCGCAAGAGTTTGTAAGGTGTCTGTACAAGATAATTTTCAAATTCAAACTTTTCTTTATACAATCTATAATTTATACATTTTCTCGGAGAAAGTGGGTGTGTATTCAATTTACGTCGGTTCAAAGAACATACTTATTCGTTTGCATTTAGGAACTGCATATATATACAAGACAAAGGTTATTTTTTACAGTGTACCACAGAAACCCTATAGGCAAACAAAGTAAAGTTTTATATGGAAGCACACCTTCATTGGATCAACGTTTGTAGACGCACTGCAATGCCTGTATTCATTGCATATATAAAAGTGTGGATATAACATGGATGTAATTGTGCCTTTTTCTCATGGAATCATGCGGCTCCGAAATTGCACCATTTTGATTCTTATTTAGAAATAAATGTTTTATTTGTGTGTGTGTGGGTGGAGGTCTTATCCCTAAATTCACCTAGAACCATCCGACCTCCAAGTTTCTTAAGGCCTTTCTACGCCCCTGTATCATATAATATGTCCTGTTGCGTTAATGCCCATCAGGGATAATACTCTGTTTTGCAAAGTTTGTAAAAGACGTATTTTACACCTCTGAATAATTTTGCAGGTATGCATATGCCAGATATCTTTTGACGCCATTCAGGACAGCGGACACAGATAGAAAAGCTGCCTATAACAGAGCACACTGCCGAACTTGTGTCATTGTGGAATCCACATTCGGGAGATGGAAAAAGCGCTTCGGCATACTACATGGCGAGGTTTGATGTTTCCATTTTTTTATAATTGGATGAACAAAAGACAAATAACAGAAATCGTTTATAATTAATATACCTCTATATTAAGGTTTATTGGCAGTAATGGCATAACCAAGATGATGTATAAGTATAACAATGAAACTGATGATGATGATGATGATGATGATGATGATGATGATGATGATGATGATGATGATGATGATGATGATGATGATGATGATGATGTTGATGATGATATGATGATGATTTATATATTTCAATATAACAGAGGTTGGAGTCCCTTATTCGTCACTTTGACAGCTCCTTGACGTTACTTATTATATGCGTTGGGTTTTAAAATACAGTGAGCTCCAAATCGCCTGTGTGAATCTAGTGACACCCAAAACAGTTTTTTTAGTAGTTTTTAAGAAACTGCTTACAAATTTATATTTTGAGTGCTCGAACCACATGAAATTGTAACACGCAATGTTGATGTATGTTTGTATTCTCAGGTACGACTAGTCCCTGAAAAGGCATCAACGATTATCATGGCATGCGCTGTTCTGCACAACATCGCGATTATTCTTGGGGAACCTGAGGTAGATGGAGATGGAGTTGGGCTGGATGGAAATGTTGGACAACAGTTCATCGGACGAGAGACTGGCTTTCACACCAGAGAATACATTGTGCAACAATACTTTCAAATGTTGGAAATATGAGACATTATTAAGAGTTAAAACACATACCTTACTCATCACTGAGTATTTGCAGGAAGCTACTGGCTTCTTTTTGTTCCAAGTCTTTGGATACCCTCTCAAAAAACCGTCGCTTTGCTTTTGATGTTGCAATCTCTTCTATTACGAGTAGCTTTTGCAGTTTCACCTTTTCAGTCTGTTCTTTGAAATAGTTAAGTTGTGCATCTTGGAACTCCTCAGAAATAGACCTGCAAAAAACATATCTTTATACCAAATTGTTTTATCACTTTCATGTCACCTGAGCACAATGAATTCAGCGTAAGCTAATAATTATTGGGTGAATGATATTCGTAGTCGTCCGTCAACATTTCCCGGCAAACAAAGTATCCTCTCTAACCCCTTGGTCAGATAGATAGCAATTATATATTTACAATTTGTTCAGGGATTTCTTTTAAATATTAACAACACTCTTCATTCGGCAGTGCGGTGAATATCAAACAATAGATCGAATATATAATCTATCCAACGTTAACTATCAATAACATAAGTAGTATTTCAAATATGATCGCATACATATAGCAACTATACGATTATAACTCACTTTCGCTTCTTAGAAGATTGGCTAGAGCTGCATTGCTTCTTGTTTACTTGTTCACTGTCCTGAAATATATGTTTTTCTGCATCGAGTCGCTTAAGGTAAATAAATAAATATGACAATAAATAATCAATTACAACATAAAACATCGGCTGTTGACGTCATCAACCGAATGGCTTAGTTTAACTTTACAACACTTGTTAAATTAAAACCCTCACTGGCTTGCATTCATATTGTACAAAAATGTTACCTTAATGCTTACTATGTTCATGCAAGTACTGGCACTGCTACAGCCAGGAACCATAAAAGGGGTGCTTGGCATCTCGTTTCTTTCAATCAGTGCATGTAAGTGTTGAAGTGTTCATTAATATTCATTTTTAAATGGTTACTGTTATAAATACACGTACATGATCCTTTTCATACCTCGTAGAAGGTGGGACATGGCAAGATTGAATTGAAATGATAATAATAAAGTTCAGTAACAGTTTGTATCAATGTGTGCGAGCCTATTGTGATAGCAGCTGAAAGGTTAAAGAAAAAACAGCAAGTATCGTAAGGTGTATATACCAATATAAGCTGACTGTTTTAATTCAAGAACTTTCTTTAAATAAATTTAATCCATTAACGACATGTTAATGTTGTACTATTTTTGAGGGAGGTAAGGGGTATGTGGGTGGTATGATCTTGCTACCCATAAGAGGGAAAGTCCACATCTTTATCAAAACAAGTATATTAATTTGTTACCTTTGATTTAACATCATCAACCTCATCGAATGACCCAGAGCTGACGATATTAACATTCAGCAGTTCACTCTTCGTCGGGGCTGGTTCTGAAAAATGCAATAATGTTAAACCGTTTATTACGAGAGACGTTTTGACTACTAATGCATTATCAAGGATATTCGACCCATAGACGTTTCAACCCATGGGTAAAAAAGTATTTCAACCAAGACATTATTTCCTTATAGTGATTGCATTGAACCCCTCCATTGCAGTGAAGCCATTTCCACTAGCGGATCCATGGTGGTGGTTGTGGTGAGGGTCCACCCGGCGCCCAGGCCAAGCCCCTTAAAATGGTCTAAATACACTTTTATTTTCAATGAAGATATTGTAAAATTATCTTGGAGGAGTACCCCGGCCTAAACCCATTTACCAACACTTTAAAAAATTAAATAAAAATTAATGCAGTTCTCAAAAAGGGGTGCAATTCAGTTACATCTAAGTGACACCCCGCCCCTTCTATTGTGAAATCCTTGATGACCCTTGATTTCAATGACAATCCGTTTTAAATTAATGAAAGTGTATTATAACATTACCATGGGCACATTTGGAGAACAATATTTGATAAGCATATGGAGAGCTGAAGCAAATAGAGAGCTGATTTTCATTCTTGTGTACAGGTGTACTTGTTACAAACACGGAACTGTTATGATTGGTGCCGACGGGAATATAAGTCAAGTTTGCCAATATATGAAACAATCTCTTGCCATAGTTGTTTAATATTATCTATGCATACTTTCTTCCGATGTGATGGATGTTGGTTCCACAATTCAATGATTAAACACACCTGATCGACATTCTTAATTACCCTTTAATTGTTTCATTTTCTGACCTGATATTAATTTCGAAGGTGTCAAGAAGGAATGGGTTGATTTACCCAGTTGTAATGGGGCTGAATAGTTCACGTTAATAGTGTTAAAATGTTTAAATGACAGAAGATTAAAATTATTTATCACACAAGGGCTGGTGTATCGGGGTTTGCAACGTCAATGGGTTGAAACGACCTGACATTGTAGTTAACTTCCCTGGATAAAATGGCGCATTTGAAATTGAATAACGCGAACTTTTGATTGTTTCAATTGATTCAAGTTGGAATGTGATATACGAGTGTTTTGAAATAGGGTAAGTGATGTAAACATGTTTAGCATTTCTAACTAGTATATATTATGAAAATAACCGAAACAAACTTGAATAACCGGTACATGCATCTAAAATCTATTTATAGTAACAATAACTTAGTTCCAGATTTTCAGAGGTTTACAGCAATGCTTGCAGACGATCTATCTCAATTCTCTTCATTTGTAAATATGAAACTACTTATAACTGCTTAACTCAAGATACAAAGTTCATCATTCACTACCTTGCTTATCCAAGCAGATCTTTGTTTGGTATCCACCAGTTATCCCACAGAATGACAGGTCATCTGCGCACAAGTCCACCACCCTCTGATGCAAAGCTTCTTCTTTCTTTTCCTTCAAATGCAGTCCTTCTCCTCCTCCTGTCCCTTTCTTGTGTGCTTTCCTCATTGCCTCCTCCATTTTCCATGCCTTTGTAGGTTGTCCCATTTGTTTTTTTTTACATTAATTCCCGTTCTTTTACAAACTCCTAACACAGACAGCTGCTCTGCAATCCTGTCCCATATCATTCCTTTAACCTCCGGGCTGGTTTTACTCGACCGCAGCTTGTCTTTATTCTCTTCATACAGAGTTAACAACAAATCAATCTCACCAGGTGTAAAATTCACAATTTTTACCTTCTTTTTACTATCAATTTTCAGGCACACATCGGCAGACGTCATTTTTGATGAACAGGAAGTAACCAGTAAAACCACAACCCAACAGTAACAGGAAGTTATGTCAATTTAGCGATGAAACTTAAATCATACGAATCAGATTCCCTAATTTTATTCTCATCATAAGGAAGTAGACAGTGTTAGGTTAATACGTCAGACAGTATGTAAGAAACAGTAAAAATATCAAACAAATGTGACATATTATTAGATCATGCCAAGTTTACAGGATTTTGTCTTGTTATGGCAAGCACACCCAGCGGGAAGGCGTATGAAGCAACACAAGTTAAACAACATTTATTTTCTTGCATATTTACCAACTTGACTTCAAATAACTCCTTTAAAATGTTAAATCCTAGACTAAAAAATGTCTTCATTTTTCCAGAATCTTAAAATATTCCAACAGATGTGGATAATAATGGTCGGGATTTTTTCAAAATTCCTCAAGAACTTTCTCTCTTACTCTGAAGGAATCTTGTTATTCTAAAACATCCATACATAACATGAAACACAAAAACAAATCTTGAACATTCTAAACACTTCTTGACAAATTCCTTCTTAAAAAATCATATGGGGGAAACACTGTTGATATAAAATATCTACGTCACAACGAGGATATAACTTGATTATTAAACATTTACGTACTGGATTCAAAATAAACGTAGATAAAAAATTTCATTCATATTCAGGTGCACATTGCACAATCAGTTTAAAAGCCAAAATCTGAGATAAGAAATCATTCAAAATATAACAGTACAGTGCATTGCTGGGTATACTTGTGCCGACCATTTACAGGTAATACAATAACAGTACATATTGTTCTAGATTCCCTTATTCCTGTCATTCTTTGTGTCTACAATTATAGCATATGTTTGAAGTTACATTTTTTTCGCATAATTTGTGAGTTGCATTTAAAACCTAAGGTTTACTACCAGCAACAGAAAAAAACGTACACGGATCGATGTGAATTTTCAAAACATGTATTTCGTTACGAGGCCCACAAGAAAACGAACAAATCAATAAATTGGTCTGATGACCAGGAAACTACGGTTTTGAACATTTTAAGGTGTGCTGCCTTTTATTTATATATATATTTTTTAATTATGAAAGAAATGTTCATATGTCATTGTATTACGACTATTATATAAGACTGTTTGAAAGAAAATGCGTCACTTTACTGGAATAAAATTCGAATATGCGCGACAACATAGAATTTTAAAGTTACGAGTTACAAGAATATTGTGATATTACGGTTATTCACTCGTCCTGCATCAGCATTTCAACAGGTATTCATCAGGATCACGCAGCAATCGTAACGGGTGAATTTGCATTCCCCCAAAAAATCTATTAGTGACCATATAAAGGGACTCGCTTATGTATTAATAAACTACATGCTATTAAATAAAGTTTAAAAAAAGTTACAGTGAACAAAAAGCAATTGATTTTTTTTGGAACGTTCGCGTTTTCTTCAGTGATACTTTATTTGCTCACACTTTTCTTGTTTCACAATGTTTTGTAGTCGTTCTTGGAAGTAAATTCATTATTCTAAAATATTATTTGCCGAGTTTTATTTTATTGCAACCGAGGGGACATGCATTTCTGATCAATCTACTTTCGTTTGAACTGATAACGCATTTAATATTATGTTTTGTTTACCTACCAGATTGTTGCCCATATTTAATCGCAAATTATAGAATATTAGCCCATTTAACAAGATAAAGCATTGACACAGATACTTTGATTTTAGACTCGCATCGTCACAACGAAACATACACAGAAAACATGATATATTATTTATCGAAACCTGAGTTGGTAAACGCATTGGAATGGTCAGTAAAAACAGGACTAAATCGCGGGGGTTGATAACTAATACTCAATCACGTTTTCATTCAAATATCTGTTTATACTCGCCATCGCGTGATTATCGTACACCAAGTACATATGAGCAAATGACCCGGTATATCAACAACCTTACGAAAATGTACTTTATGATTCCGTTTATTGCATTGTTTAATCAGCCGGATTAGATAACACACCTTAATGCATTGCTATCAATTTAAATGTATAACGATTTATTGGACCAATTTAGCATTGTTAAACGAATAAAATCAACTGCATTACAAACTGTAAGTGTCCAGATTAAAAACTTATAATAGAACATTTCCAGGCAACTATCGGAGTGACGATCTAATTCAATTATAGTTTTACAGAGGTACAGATTGGTATAGAGGAAAATTCACTTTGATACACTATTTAAAACATTCTCAATTGGTAACTGAAACTTAATATTCATATTTTGGTTTAATGAAAATAATATAAAATGTCACGACACAGACGAAATATCGCTTACCTTTATTGTTATTATTCAAAAAGGTATCAACATTATAATGGATTTAAAACGCTCTAAACAAGTCACGTGTACGAATACTATAAACAAAGGGAGGTAATGGCATAACATTTAAATGTATCAATTCTTTGTAAGTCATGATTGTGATGAAGGAACAAAAACGTTTTGTTTACAAACGTAGAAAATGGAAGGAATGATAGCTTTCAAATCTTTCCAAGTTTATCTTAAAAGATAAACTACAAAGAATCTTACTTTAGACGTAGAAATAGAAGAAATCATAGATAAAAATGATTTATTCAGAAGATGATTGGATGTCTGATTTTGTTAAGATAAAATGTCTAGCAGACTAAAAGCCTACAATGCATTACAGTACTAGATTATTTATGATTTATTGCATTTTTTATTTTAATGGCTCAAGGATTTTCAATTCAATCTAAAAAATTGCATATGAAACCTAATTGATGCAGATATGCTAGGAGGCATTCTTTAATACGATATACAAACTCATTATACCAGAAACTTTTGAAAACTTCAAAACGACATATTTTTAAAGCATCTTATTATGTCATAAAACATTGTCTGCCTCTTATGAATATTGCGCTTGATGAAATTTTGTGAGAATAAAATAAGTCCGAGAGTTTTATAACAAAGTAAACACGCGTTGCTTCTGTTTTGTATCTAATTGGGTACATTAATAGTTTTATTGTTCAATTAGAATGCAGCTTTTAATGTAGCATGTAAGGTCAAATTATAAACGTATTAATGGTTGTCTTGTAATTAACATTTGTCAATTTGTCTAATCGGGAATCACCCTTGTTTTTTTACACCTACAAGAAACTTGTTATGCTGTATCTTCCTTGATCAACTAATAGCATGAAGCATATCAATGCATACACAGTACTTGAGAAAAGAGAAGGAATGCTATTAGTGCTATGACCACAAGTCGAAAAATATACCATTACCAAATGTCTTTCCTGAAATAAACTGAATTAAAATATACTTTTCTGTTCCTTCCCAAAAGATTTCCGTTTCGCTATCTAAGTTGAATCATTTTACATACGAGATAAAGTACTTAACTACGTTTTAGATTGATGATCCAAGGAGATATAAACCTTTTTACGAAACTTATACACTAATACTATAGATATTGCATTAGACGTTGTTGTAAATTGAAATCTTATGAAGGGAAACGTTTAAATTAGTATTATGGTGATGCACGTAAGAACATTCGCAATGTAAACAATGAAAACTCGGACCTTGAATAACGAAGTCATGCGAAAGGGCTTAGCTAAAACTATTACATTTATTGTAAACATGAACATTTTATACTCCTCCTGGTTTCTACAATAATACAGTTAGAATAAGACACTTTGCGCACACATGTGTAACTTTTGACTTTTTGAGGCGACCTTTGTCAAATAGCTGTCATTGTATGAGTGTATGGCAGGAATAGGCCGACTCCATTTGTTGGCAGATAATGTCTGTATATGGTGGTTTAAATTGAACAAATGAAATGAATGTCATTACCCGTATGGTTTGCTGTATGGGAATACATTTCTGCAGTTCAGTTCAATAATTGTTTATTATTTATCCTTTGCCACTGTTGCTACATATCATTCATATATATATATATATATATATATATATATATATATATATATATATATATATATATATATATATATATATATGTATAGCTGACCCGGATTCGAAATCTGCAGGAACTGTTCTATGTACAGTGAATGTGCTAAATGTTGTTGTCTTTGTCGTTTAGATTAAACTATACTCAATCACATCTAGTTCGATTCCACTGATTGTTTCTTTAATCTTAAACTGTGTTTCCTAATCGGTCAAGTTTATAATCAGCTGTGTTCTAAAATTATAAATTGGCGACTCTATTTTCTTTTCTTTTGATTTAGCGTACTTATATTTCTTATTTTTGTTGCGATTTGCATGACTCTAAAGTGATATTATTTTTCGATTTTTTTTTATAGAGATTCATATCTGATTTACACTTTGCCTTATGCATATTGTATTACCCAATGTTCTCCCATCTTACACAGGTTTAAATAAATAAAACGCTTGTGTGGCTCCAACAGGCTGAAAGTAAAACTTTTAGTTTCATTCTTGCCGGCATCTAAAAGAAGTAGACCCGTTTTTTCTGTACATATGTGATCTGCATGAGGACTAAAAGCAACACTTTATGTAACCTCAGTTTTCAAATATTGCTTTTTGTTATGGTTCCTCATGGTTTCTCCATAACGTCGGCTGTTCGTTATGAAGGTGTTGACAAAACGACAACATAGTGTCTAATGTCATCACCAAGCCCGCAAGCCGTCATGACCTAAATGGTTAATCACATCCAGGCCATGGGTAATAATTTGAATGGCTACCAAGTACCACATGCGTTCCCGTAGAACAATCGCAGTGTTCCATACAACTCCAAATACGTGACAATATTCTCAAGATCAGCTTTCGAAACAACTGTATTGTGCTTTGTTGGGGCAGATGTATCAATCCTGTTCTATGTTTGCTGGAATACTTGCAGCTAGCGTTCGTTTGCGTCTGTTTTAGTTACACATTATAAAATGCCTGCCAACTCCGCGTGTAAATAATTGTACACTGCATGGTATATAGACTGGCTTTGAGCGCGATGGTATATGCAATAGAGATAAATTTTACGACTGACTTTAATAATTTACTCAGTAGGAAAAATGTGCTATATTTCATTGCGCGAACAATCGTTTCAAATGGATCCAACAGTTACCATGATAGGACTGAAAATTGTCATTGTTAGCACTAAACCTTAGAGAATGGTTCACCAAACACGAGATGTTATAGAAATAGTCCATTCAATATGCTCTCGCATTGGATATTCAACCTGTTTTGGCAGCGTTATCGGTGTTTTTAGTACTAATTTCCTGAAGCTCTGTGTTCGATCAGTATCATTTCATACATTTGTGTTTCTGCTTTCGTTTTGCGCACGTTTTGATATGACAATGTCCGTCTGAACACGATGTTTTAATGTTATATCGTTAGATGTTTGCATAATCGTGCCAAACAAACAGATGTCCTTCTGGATATACAGAGCACCTAGGTAAAATCTCGGTTGTTTTATATTAATGCTGATTTATTATCTCAGAATAAAACGAACAGGGATGCAAATAGAATGTCCTTACTGTAAGTTCGCCGATTACTGCCTATAAGGAGATGGAGATGCAATGCAAGTTAAACAAAGTCAATGCCGCGTCCATCCAATTCGTTAACTTTAGTACAAAATTGTCACTGTTTTACTGTGCTATATATGGGAAGGTATCGTTATTCAACTACCATGAAGGCATCGAAGTAAACAACATAATCATTATACGGCTGTAAACATACGCCTGTATTGGAAATATACTATATCCCTTTGCTGGAACCGTTGAGACTGCCTTCGTCGTTCCGAAGGATTGGAAAATGACAATATTGCATAATTATCGCATTGCTTGTCCTGCTGACAGTTGGCTGCTGCATTTCGACGCGTGCAAGTTTCATTGAGGAACCTACGTGATTTGTACTTATTGTGTCGGTGTCATTTGGAAAAACACATCATTTTCCCCCGTTTGCACTTGTAAGTGAAAGACAAGTTAACTGTTTATGTCGAGAAGAGCCTTTGTACGAGAAGAAAGGTTATGATAAATTACAAGAATGTGAAATGGTATTTTCCTTATAACAGTTGTGAAATGTAGTGGAATAAAACAAAGCAATAACAACAGGTATATATAATATGTAAACGCAGTTTTCGTTTCATTCATCATCATTATATTAATAATAAATAATAATATTTATTGATTATAATAATGATAAAAAATATTATTATTATTATTATTAATAATCTTTTTCAGCAATATTTAAATATTTTAACGAGTTATTATGACGAACAACAGTAGCATTTGCTTCATGATCAACCCTTATATTAATTAGGAAGACTGCTGATAAAAGCAGGTCGGGATCATTTCACTATATAGTAATTATTGCAAATTACAATATTTCTAACACATTTTTTGAAAACAATGTCTCTTTTTCAATCGTAAAACATCTTGTCTTACGTGAATAGTAGCAGATTGTAACAATGGTTTTTAGTTATCAGAATTTAAATTAGGAGATGATAACATATGACAGGACATGTTTTTTTCCTCACACATCAAATTGGACAGTAAATGCCACGCTTTTATTATTTGAATATTTTTTTATTTCAAAATTATGATCATAAGAATGCCTGTCCGCCACTGTCCGCCACTGTTTGTCTCTTCATAAACTTAACCATATTTTCATCTAATAATCACTTTAATAGGCTGGACTGATATCTTCTAAAAATGCTATCTATCCTTTTACGTTTATTGCCTGTAATTTCCGTGTACTGATTTCTGCCTTCACTGGGGTATATTTCTCCACCTCAAGGCGATCTTCTTAGTTTATCATTTCCTGAGTTAATAACACTTATTATAAGCCAGACATATTATTCAATGAATATATCGTAAGAGAATTACACAGGAATAAAGCAGAGTTATTAGGTGCAACTATTTTCTCCATCTTTCATTTAGGCAACTCTTGTCTTATAAAATCTTGAAAATAGTCACGGTATATTTCATTTTTCCGTTAGAGTATGTTTTGTTTATATTACAAATAAACTTTAATTACATGTATTTGAAATCTACAAAAGCGGATGTACATCCGATTTGTTCGTAAAAGTACTTAAAAGTAGCTTAATATCATTACTCACCGGAAATAAAAAAAAAATAAGAAAAATATAATTCAAAACATGCCGTCAATTACTTACATATATAACATATTTCAAATAAAAAAGCCATAGGGCCCATGAGGACAAAACACAATATAAACAAATATATGTAATTGAACATAAATACACATGTATATGATTAGAAGAAGGCACACTATTTTTGTTTGACATTGCGCCAAAGAAAATAGAAAGTTGTGATTCATTGTAAATGCACTAAATTTTAATTTTATTTAAATTTATTACAAACTTGAGATAAAATAAAAAAATATGCCAACTAGCCTCGGCTGGTTATAGATTACAGTAACAAAACTTATATTTTTTAGATTATTAAAACCAACTCTATGTAAACATATGTTTGATAGTTTTAATTTCATATATCCACTTATTGTTTATAGTGTTGATTATATTCGTCCTAATTTCACAGACTAACTGTACTATGATTTCAATTTGTTTATGCATAATATACATAAACACATTGAAGTCAGTATTGTGTACTATGAAGGAGGAAGAACGTAATATATCAACAAAGGTTATTCAAAAAGGATTGTACAGCCCAACAATAAATGCATAGATAGTCATTGATTAAGAGGCAGTATATACCATTTTACATAACATCGATATTGATGTTCACCGCTTTGCAGTGAAGTTGAAACGCATTTGAAATCAATGAAAGGATATAAAATGATTCTAATGGTATGTATGTTATCTTTTTACAATATAAAGTATTCCAAATACAATATTACCCAACGTCATGAACGTAATATTTTGTATGTCTTTCAGGTTCTTCACCAATACAAGAGTGACGAGTAGACGTACCAAAAAAGGATTTCAACGTTTTTCAACTTAAAATAATTTAGTTTTCAATTTGGCTGTGAATAGAAGTGCCCCCACTTTATACATTCGACCCAAATTCCATTGGTATAGATACTAGTGTACACGGAGAAATGTCTAACAACACCGCAAGTGACTTCTTTAATACTCAGTGTGACAACGACTATACATTGGAGATGACACGATTTATCGTCCAAAAGATTATAGTGCCTTTTATAACATCAATCGGCTTTGTTGGAAACCTTCTCTGTATTTTTGTTCTGACTCACAAGTCAATGGTATCATCTACGAATTGTTATCTTACCGCTCTTGCCATTTTTGATATTTCATACCTGATTTTTAGTTACACATTGAGTTTGAAACACTACGATGTGGGGAACAGTCTCACAGTCTATACGTACTGGTATCCCCTTGGAAGAACATTAACAGACATATGTAGCAACGTGTCCGTATGTCTTACGGTAACATTTTCCTTAGAACGCCTAATTGCAGTGTGTTATCCGATGAAGGGTAAAGTAATATGTACGCCACAAAAGGCAAAATTTATTACATTAATTGTTGTATCCTTTGCTGTTGTTAGCACATTTCCAGAGTTTTTCGAATTGAAAACTGTACATACTGAGAAAAACACTACAGTTTTACAGAGGAATATTGCAACGGATTTCGCAAATACCGGTGCCTATGAAATAGTTTACTACCACTACCTTGTATTTACCTTTACACTTTTACCTTTCGTTTTATTGTCAACCTTTAATGGAATTTTAGTGAAGACAGTATATTCGGCCAGGAAGATAAGGAAACACATGACCCAAACATGTGCATCATACAGGCAATGTGCATCATACAAGCAAACTTCCCGTCGACAAATGGAACAGAATAGAATAACAATCATGCTCATTAGTGTAGTTGTAGTGTTTTTATTGTGTCAGTCTCCAAACGCAGCATTGCTTCTTTACTGGACATACCTCGATTTCAAGGACATGCATCTGACGTTATGCGAAGTAAACAACCTCATAATTGCCGGAAACATTGTGAATCTGTTAATACTTATCAACGCATCCATTAATTTATTTCTATATTCAGTTATGAGTACGAAATTTAGACGTGTTTTTGTGCGCTTGATTTGTTTCTGTGAGCGATATGGGCTATATTTCTTTACTAAAACGGAAACGAGTTTTAACAGAGGTCATACATTAAAGCAACATGAAATTCCTCTGCGTTTGTTCACAAGAAACCGTTAGAACCATGGAAACAGACCCTAACAAGCATGTGCCTATTCAACAAAATACATGTAGGAATGGAAGATGTTACAACAATGAACAGCATGGCTATAGAGGGTCAAATACATTATTTAAAACGTCTAGATTAAGATAAGATTCCAAATACGAGGCGTGTCCTTCAAATGGTGATAAGACTTTAACTTCGTTAGTGAAGAGAAAATCAACAAAGTCATCGTCGACACAGTGTCATATGTTTAAAAGAAAAGACAACTGCGTCGATGTGGGGAATTATGCTTTTTCTGACATGAACGGAAAAAGAAATATATCATATTGGACTTAATTGTGTTAGAACGTAAACTTGAGTAAACACTCTCTCATTATGCTGATGTATATTGAAGACAACATGGAGTCCAAGACATGTATTGTGGTTGAACAGTATACGTAGAGCTAAGCTTTGAAAGCATTGTAAGTAAGAAGTAGAACTTCCTGGAATGATCCGATATAATGTGACCGATTATAGACCAACATTTATCTTTATTTTAGTTTTTTTTCCCATACAACCTTGCTTTAGTAGATTTCTATCATTTTCTTCTAGTATGTTGGCCTACTGTCGTGGCTCAAACAAGACATTCTAGAAATCAGTCACCATTCCTTATCGAAAAGACAATTTTTCTTAGTAATATTGACCGTTTATATATCCCAATTAAATATTTTTGTTTCAATATATTTAGAATGTGTATATCTTTTAAGATGTTATATGGTGATGTGTACGCGAATCTTATGAAAATGAATTAGTAGGTGAATTCCTACAAGTACATGTCTGGTACATGTATGTCTCGTGTAACATCCGTTCAGCGAATTCTGAATGAAGACTATAAGAAACAAACGTCAAATTGTTATCTGTTTACAAGTTTGTTAAACTGTTTATGAACATAATACATTTTTCTTCTCTTAAATAATATACATGTACACGTGTATCTCCATATGAATGCATATGTAAAATAGTTACTGCTTGACCAGTTATTGAGGTTTACCTCGGTCTCCGAAAAAAGAACTTAATCGATTAGAATTGCAGCTGACACCTGCACAGACATGATATTAATGATTGTAGTAACACAATTATTTTGGTGTACTGTTCATCCCAAATTTTTTTAAATGGTATGCAATGAAATATCAAAGTGATACAGTGTTTAAAAAAATAGTTATAATTATGTTGAAAGCGTTAATTATAAAAAGTAAATACATCTGATTTATACTGTTTAATATTTCTATGAAAAGCTAAAGACACAAGCTAAGCAGTCTAAAGTTAAAACATAAACCCCGTTGAAAGGCATACGGTAAACACCAAAGACAAAGAACACAAAAACAAAACAATCTTAAACAAGAAACACCGAACAACAGCAAAACACTCCACAAACAACACAGTGCATATATACTATATAAAAGCTAGGTGGTTTTATCAGGGATTGTTAGGTACCGCCTTGGAACGGTACACTATTTCCGTTTATTGGAAACGTTAAATTAGTTTTTTAGGAACATTACATTTCATTTCAGTAAATAATCTAACTCATTAACGTTGTCCTAAGAAATAACGAGCCAGTGCTGTCATCCGTTGCTGGTTGTCTTGTCTATAATATGTCTAGAACACATTCACGAACATTCGTAATTTTATTGCTTCCTAGGTCACTGTCCGTCTGATTTCCTGTCGTCTGCTATGGTAATCAATCAACTGCTTTCTAATGGGCATTCCTAACAGGATTTTCTCACTGGCAAATTCAGTTACAGTTGCAATTTACGAACACTTGTTTTGCTGTCTACCACTTAACAAAAATGCACTTGTATTACCATCTTAGTTTCAGAAGGCCTAAAATAACCAAAACCGTCATTCCCGTGTTCGATTTCAGCCATACATAGTTTTTTTATATTTACAAATTAAGGCGGAATTATCTCAAATCGTAGCAGAAAAATGAACAAATATTCCAGAATACATGATCGCAACCTATCGCTAAAATCACGTTCAAAGTTAGCAACAGCACCTGCACGTGACAATATTAATAAAGTTTTTAGATGTTTTTGTGCCAAAATGTTGGCCTTATTAATAAACCAATCTCCATTACCCTAAAAACATGCAGTTTGGCCAGTAAAACATTTGCCAATAGATAATATTTGTCAATCTATCTGCGTTCAGTGGTTCCCAGCGATTAACTGTTTGAAAGGCCGATGGTTAATTGGATTGTATTATACATATACTGACTCACCCAACAAAATGTGTAATGAAGGTAGACAATCAGAAAATAAAGTGCTTTCATGAATCGTTAAACTATAAAGCTAGAAAAAAGGAAGCACTATATATTGAAAGCTCTCCATCACTTGGAAAAAGTCGTAGATGCGTAAAAGGTCATTCTTTAATTTATTAGGCAGACACACTCAATATGCCAGATACTTTTGAAATTACCTGTTTAAATGTCAAAGGCAACGACATATGTTTTGAGAACGTATATATTATCTACTTCAAACAATAGCCGCCTTATATCATGTTAGCAAAGGTAGCGTTCTAGTTAATATAAATATTTGGTTTAATTTATATGGTAATTAACAGTTACAATTGGTACGACCAAAAATTATATGCAACGTAAACAATCGCTGCTTGTGCTGTGTGTTAGTACAATAATTAAATTCTCAGGTTTTTAACGTCAAACGTTCTTCATTTCTATTAGAAACAAATTGTTAAGCCAATGAACTAGTTTAAACACATGTTAAGCTAACCATCCCAAGGCAGTGAACCCAAAATTTACACCAACATATGCTTTGATGCATGTTTGGTCTACGCCTTTAACACTTGTCCTTGAAACAGTTACTGCGTTTAAAGATTGGCTATTGGCTACCGAGGTTCTCCCTCGTTTTCAGTGTTAAATGATTAATTTGTGACATATATATATATATATATATATATATATATATATATATATATATATATATATATATATATATATATAACCTATCTATAAATTAAATATGTAACAACGATACTTAACACAAGCAGCATACACTATTTTTGTAGCCTGAAGGAAACTGTGTAAACAAGTATATTTATAGTTGGAAAAGAAAAGCCGTGTTCGCATGTATTTGCAAGACATGAAGTATACCGTTGTGTAAAACTATATGAGTTCAAAGACATGTCTCAAGAGATAGACAGTTTTCGCGCCTTTACACAAGACGACATAAGCTCTAAAAACAAATAATGGGAACATTTTACCGACAAATCATCGGAAATATCAAACGTTCTAGGACAGGGAGTAACCTTGTTGGTAACATTCAACCATGAAAAGCTATGATTAAGATAGAACTCAAGATTATCGACGAAAAGTTTCGAAACAGTTTTATTCAACCATCACCAATCTTTGGCTGAAGTGGTATAAATGGAATTGTTGAATTGCAAATGTTAGTGAGTGGTGTATTGTTGGTACACTGTAGCTTCGCTCTCGAGTAGTTTAGAACAATTGAAAGTGTATACCACATACATCTCCTGAAACAAACGTATTTACATCACATACACAAACACAAACACCAGAAACAAACTAACACCTCATACACAAGTACAAACACCAAAAATAAACTTACATACAAACACCATAAACAAATCAAACCTTCATCAAAATTGCTTATCCGGTAAATGATTTGATTATCGGATCGGAACGGTCAGTTCACTGGAACTCGAGTCTACTATTTCGAAATATATGGGGGCAAATAAAAAAGAACATAATTTACACCAAAGAGCGACTTAGATGTTCGCATCTTTAAGGAGTGGGATACACATAAAGAAATTCTAAAAAAATATTTCATTGATTCTTGCAAAAGAAGTTTTAGGGATTAGTTCATGATATCAATGCCTTAAGTAAATAAGGTATACCTCTTACTAAATAAATATAGTTAATTGTCGTTTAGAACCTTGCCTTGTTTTCCTAACAGTGATTATTTATAAATATTCGACTACTAGGCTTCTCCCTGTACTTCCATTGTATTATGTATTATTGTTTCTATTAGCGTTGATTGTAAGAGGAAATCTGTATTCGGATTTGAAAAATCATAATATTTAATAATTCTTTGTGAAAACATACAGCAAAAAATCCACATATCGGTTATGCCTTTCGAAGTACCTATACCTTCACCATTTAAGCTGCTGATTGTTTAAGGAAGTTGTAAAGAACTATTTGTTCGATGATTGCAGGGATAAAGCCCTAATGCCCTGCCTCACCTATTTAAATACACTATGATACCAGAAGTGTAATCCTGGCACATGTTTATTAACATTGGCATTATCTAGCCCGTGTTGGATCCTCTTTGCATGCCTCAAATCATAGAACGACGAAAACGCTCATAAAAACCGACGCCAATATTGATGTCCGGTTGCATTGGAAAATAAGTTATTATTTGAAATTACTTCTGGAAATGTGACACTCAAATCAAAGTTTTATTATTATACATTTAGTTGTATTGCAATATCGTTAATGCTTTATTTGTACGACTAATGACTGTTAATTTATTTTCAGAATTGTAACCAATTGGCAATAACAGGCAACAATGCAATTTTCATGTTAATGCTCAGAACACTTGTTTCTTATTTTTGACAGATATGTCACATAAATGCATTATTGCATGCACAATTAGTGGGCTAATTTCTTGAACACATTTCACAAATGTATGAAACGTTTTCTTTACATAATCATGATAAACACGCAAACATGTCATTTTTACTTGAGAATTTAATATGTTACTCAAATAACTGTGCATTTGTTTCAATTAATTGTTGGTCTGTTTTGCCAAGCAATTTAATGATATGCGATGCACAATATAAACTTATAAGCTTTGTAGATACTGCATTTGATAATAATAATTTGACATCTTAGTGTGTAGTCATGTTCTGACTATCTCTTTTAAATGGAAATTACGGTGCTGTCTCCACGGGCAAGAATCATTCAATTATGAAACATACACTGAAAGAAAATTTTATTCAAATAGCATATTATGTTGCAGTAAAGATGTATTTAATCTTAATTTGATTATAAATCATTCGCTAACTAAATTCTGAGAGTATACTTTGGTCCTCCACATTTCCAGAACAAGATTAATAAACACCCTCACACATGCCCAAAACATACAAAGCAACATATACATACCACATCAACATATCTATAAATTACCAAATGAGTAAAAATTATTTATTTTTTGAATAATTGGAGCAGCGAATAAAGAGATGAAATATGTTCTCAATTGTCATTATCTCTCACAGGAGTCTGCAAACGGCACGATGTGAGAAGGTTATCCAATATAGATTATGTACATGGCAAATGAACTTGTAAAATGTATTTATTATTTGTTCGGACTTGTAAGCGGGTACGTTGCCACGCATTCAGTGGATATTGTAATTTATCATCCATAAACTTGGTGGAGATGTGTTCCAAAACTTATGAAACACTATGGCAACGATGGCTCAAAGAGTGGTTATAAGTTCTTCATCAAGGAAACGCTGATTTCAAGAAAAGAGAGACGTTGCCATTTGGGACGTAGTCCTCGTGATAGTAGTCGGCACTCCGTGTGGATAGTGGTAATTATGTCTTATCGTTGAGGCTAACCCATAAGTCGATGGATATGTATGTCCAGTTAAAGTGTTCGTCAGTGCAAAAGACATCAAGAGACCAATTAATAAACTATCTCCTCTATACAATCATGTGTTATTTAACATAATGTTTTGTATGGTCTAGCTCTGTGTGATTTAATGCCATAGTTCTCCCCGAGCTAGACCAAAAACCATTTATTTAATCCTAACATAGAATACACACAGATGAAGAATTCAAAGGAACAGACAGCTTTGTCTCTTATCGAAGTAGATTGATGTCAGCACTGGGCTGGGGCATACATATCCTCGTGCTGTCAAAATATGTGTGCTTTACATGTACATACATTTGATACTGGTCACACATTTGAAATGTTACTGATCTTTGATATGACATTTGTATGTTTTTACATGGCATTTATCGGTAAACATTGTTTATTAGTTTACTGAAATGGAAATAACTATTCATATTAAATAAAACAATTGAAATACTTTTTAACAGTTTATAGAACAAAAGCAATATTATTTAGTCTCAATATCTTGTATTAACAATACAGAGTTAAAAGCTGCACTCTCACTTCTTTACCGTTTTGACAACTTTTCTTATTTTTGGTTTTGGAATGAGCCATTTTTGCGTAAATTTCTGCAAATCAGTGATATAGGACTGCTAACAAAGTATCAGATTTTCATATTTCCGTTCGAAAATTAATGTTTTATTGCTAAAAGCATTACTAACGGTTTAAGATCTGCTTTTTGTCAACAGTCTTCAATTACTTGTTTCCATGCATTTTCGCATAAATTGGCTTGTTTCAAGACAAACAAAAGTTGTCGAAACGTTCAATCTGTGAGAGTGCAGCTTTAAAAAAAAGATCTTAATTGTTGTCATATTTTCCGCCTTGAGATAAGTACTATTTCTTTAAGATTAACCGAACAGTATTTTATAACCCAACATTGTATAAAACAATGCTCTTAGGATTGTTTATTAGGAATTGTTTTAAATTTACATTATGTAAGTTTTCTTCATTTCAATTTTGTATACAAAGTTAAAGGTCCTACTACACAAATTTGAATGGTCTTTGACTTTCCAATTTGGAATAAGAAATTGAATAGAAAAAGGCTTAGTAATTAGCGCAATTGTATGTCTTTGCAAAATTCTATGTTGAAATTGTAACATGCTAGATTGAATCATGGTTCTAATAGATATGTACATGTATTACTTTGAAGTTGATTAGCCAAAGGTTATCAAGGAGGGAGTAATGCGAAGGAATATTGATAATAGTTTTATGTGACTTGATATGGAGAAAGTGGGAATAGTTAACTGTCACCACAGGTTAAGGAAAAACAAATAAAAACCAAGCTTGAAAAAATCAAGTATGACAGTAAAGTTTAATTTAACCGAAACACAATAACAAAAACAACTCCACCATGAGTACAGGTAGCTAAGTTTTAAAATGACGTTACATCAAACATTTATAGCGCGATGTGTGATGTCGATGCCTATTATGTCCATCGAGGTTTACTTTACTTGTGTCAGGAATAAACGAAAGGAGTGCAACGAAAGGCATAATTGAATAAGGCAATCCATGTTTATCTGTTGTCCTTAGGCTTTATCGAGCAGCGGACATTATATTTGTTTATTTACGATATTAAGGCTTTTAAAATGTCCTTAATAAACAGTAATTTATCTTTTAAAGTAAACATGATAAATACGTTAAGGAAGCATTCAAATTATGTTTTATTTTGAAGATAATTTCAGTGCATAGTTATATGCTATGATGGCTATGATAGACGATTGCAGCAATAGGGAGCATTGGCGTTTGTGATATGAAGCATGAGGCAACTATAACTTATGATTCTTTTTATATACGTGCTTTGAAACATGGCTTTTTCTCGCAGTCCTAATTGTGTAACTGTGATCTTGTAATTTACATCCGAATGAACTGGTACAAGCAGTCAAACTCACGTATTAAATTATGTTCAATACCATGGAAGAATCGTTCTGTATGGCTTTTTTAATTGAATTGTATATGTTCTTATTATTAAACGAAAATTCCCCGCTTTTGTCCTTAACCTTATTGCATTAAGCGAACCAGGAAGTTTAAATGACATTATTACAGCTTCTTAAAGCAGCGATATTCTATCGGACATTTATCCGATCTTGACGACTGAATTATATGTATTGGCCCGGATATTTCTTGGGAACTTTAACTCATTTCGAAAATGATTAATGTTGTTGCATCCGAAAGCAAATGCCATTACATGTCTAGTTCAGAGACCATTTGACGAAATGGCATGTATAGCACGTTTGATTAACAAAATCAGTGTTATATACGTATTGTATTTATAGCATACAAACTTTCTTTAATCTATGTTTGCTATTCAATTGTATTTTGATTAACCCGTGTCTGTGTCTGCGTTTTACTATAAAAGAAACCCAGACACAGAGTTCCTTTGATATAATTTTGATCTTTATATATTAAGTAACTTTAGATTAAATAAGCACTCTTACTCCCAAATAAGATTTACCACAATTGATACAATGGCTTTAATATACCGAAAAAGGTGAAGAAATGTTGAAAACAATGGTTCTTATGAAGGAAATCGAGTTTATTTTGAAAGAAATGTGCAGACAACACAGTATGTCTTCCTTATAACACGATAGTAAATCACAGTAAAACGTTTAGCATTCACCAATCATTTAATATCTTTGCGTTTTCAGCTTTTAAATTCACGATTACAATCTTGATATCAGTAATTTATATTTTCCAAAAATGCATTATTTAGTAAGTAGTTAAAGGTTTATCACTCAATATTTATACCTGTTATACATGTGTATTTATTGATTTTGAATAAGAGTGTCACTTTAAACTATCAAGATATCGATATAATGGACTGTAGATTCCTTCAGAAGCAAACTTTTTTCCAAGGTATAATATAAGAATCTCGTCAATGCATACTTTGATAATATTTACCTTTTACGTGTTTTACTTTATTCAGGAGTCTGGGATAAAAGTGAGGCTGTGCACGCAAACTGGTTTGAACCCCCATTTAATTTACATTTTACCGACCGTTCCAAAGCGGTACCTAAATATCCTTAATAAACGCATCTAGTTTTATATAGTATATATACTCTGTGTTGTATCTGGAGTTTTGTGTTGTTATTCCATATTTCTTGCTTTTGATGTTTGTTTTGTTTTTGTGTTCAATGTCTTTGGCGTTTACCCTATGCCATTAAATGGGGATTATGCTTAGACATTTGGCTACTGGGCTTGTTGCTGTAGGTTTCTCATATAAATATTGTTTAAAACGATTGATTCATTAGGAATGTAATACTGTCAAAACTTATTAATACACTCCTAAGCAGTATTCTACCTTCAAAAGTTGTTATACACAGTAATAAATTGAAGAGGGGCCGTTAATTAAGGTCTACAGTTTCTGAAATACTTTACAAAACGACTCATTGAGCCACTACTCTATACACAAAACGACAGTATTCCATATTTTACGGTTAATTTCATTGCCGTACTTGTTATTTATAAAACGCTTGGGACTTTATTGCATTATTGAATTAATCATTCGTAGACAAGCACTCTCATTTTCCTAAGTATATTGAAACAATAATGTAATCTGGAAACAAAAGGTTGAATCCCTGAGATTAAGTTAGCAGTTAGTGGAGATTTGTTGATTTGTGTGCAAGGTCGTAATGTGTTTCCCGAGCAATCATATTAGAACAAATCACCAGTGGCCCAAAAATAGTAAGGACCAGAAGTAAAATTACGGCGCATGAATACATGTGCGTAGCCATTTGACATAAATTTATATTATGTGTGGGGCTACCATACAGGTCATCAAGTAGAACGTGTCTTCTTTTTTTTAAATGTTTAAGTTTGTTGGTATTAAGTAACTGTCAGAAACACAGCCCGTTGCAGTTTAATCCTCATCGTTTGCATGTTTGGAAAAAAAATCCCTGTTTGAGTCATTTCTTGATGAAGATCTGTTTGACATTAAATGAGAGAAGATAATGCTGACGGTTTAATTTGTTTATTGATTGTTCATTGTGTTATTTCCGGGAAAGTTCGTTTAAGCCAAACGTATGCATCTTCAGGCATGGGAAGGAAAAAATTCAAAAGTGCCGGAAACATCATAGTTACTCTCTTTTAGTCAATTGCTGAAGATCTTTTTGACATTAAATGGGTGAAGATGATGCTGAGGGTGGTTGTTCGTTGCGTTATTCCCGGGATGTGCGTTTTACCAAGACATTTGGAAATACTGTACAGTACATGTTTATCAAAAAGATGGTAAAATATTAGTTATATTCGAGCATTTTTTCCCGTTTGTTATGACGTTCGAGAGTAAGAGTTCAAACACATTCAGTTTCCCAAAAATAAGATAAGCATTACCTTTGTTACAATCCTTTATTTTAACATAATTATTTTTAACAGATTATTTCCTCTTTCAATATTGAGATTTTCAATTTTGATTAAAGGGAAGTAAATACAATTGATAACAAAAGTATTTCTTACAGTTTTTATTTTCACTGCAATGTAATATGTTTTGTTTTTGCACCGATGAACCACAATTTATCACAAACAAACATAAAACAGAAACTTATTGCCAATGGTCATGAGTACTTTTTTCTGGACATCGTTTGTATTATATTAGATAAATATACTACTCATCAGCACACTATTTTGCAAATCAAGGTTGTACTGATGAAAAATGAATATATATTTTATAATTTCCCTCTTGGTATATGGTAAAAAAATATACAATTGAAGTTCTTTAATGTCAGATCCTTTAACTAAACACTGCGTTTATAAAGATACCGTAAACAAAAGAAAGGTCTTTACAATGTTTTAGTTATGAACAAAAGGCACTGTCATGGTCGTTTAAGGAAATAGTCACATTACTTTTTTCTCTAATTTACCAGAGTATGTTACACAAGACAACAGGTGGCTAAATGCAGACCAAAGAGTCTGTTTACTTATTAAGTTATTTTTCTGTCGTAGCCTTAGCTGTAATTTACGTTTTGTCTGCATTGTTCGAGCGTTTGATCTGTTTTAAACGATAAACCAACATGTTCTATATAAGTAAGAGTTTTACATCTAGCATCAATTTGCGTAAAGATTAGTTACACATCAATTCTTTTTTCTCGTTGAGTTAGACGGCGTTCGACGGCGTTGACAAAGTATATTGTTTTAAATTTTTTTGAATGCATTCTGACCCAATATATTCCATTGATTAAATGCTGTATAATGCATTGAGTATATACCGTTAACAATGCCATGCTGATAATTATATAAATAGTGTGAGCTTTCCAGGAGAAGGGAAAAAAACTATCCAATTGGTATCTAGACTAGGGACAAACGCGATTATTCAAAAAAGTAGGAAAAAGGAATTTCACCAAAGCGATAAAATATTTGAAGGGAAAATGTATTATTCGCCATCGCGATGGATGAGCGTTTGAAATTGGGCAGACTGATTTATAGTGTATTTAGTATTAACCATTGGGGTATGTTTCAACAATTGCTAGTACTTGTTCTGGAAGCGCCGATAGCACTTTATAATTATGCATTGCAGAACCTTTATTTCGATTATCATCCTTTGATAGGTTTTTGCTCCTGCGTTTATATGACGATGTAAATTTCAGTCCGTAAGAACATGCATTGTTAATTGTCATTTCGATAGCTGTTAAAACGTTATTGCCGTCAATGTTATTCATTATAGATGTATGGGAATACTTACACTTCTTTATTTACAGAAAACATATCGCATCCGAACGGCTGAAATGACGGTCGTCAGAATTTACCCCCAAAATGACAAATATCGTCAGCCCCAAGAGACATTATATTGCCATGATTTACCGTTTCCCGTTTTTACAAGAAACTTCATAAATGTTTTATAAGCAATACTAGGTGCAAAATATATTCTTTGCCAATAACAATATATATGCAAAAAGCTATAGAAACATGCTCAGTAGCAAAAAGTTTAAGCCCACTTCCAAATATGAGTTGTTGTTAATGTATACCAGAGTAGATGTATAGTTTATGGTAACGACGAATATTGATTACGATAAAATACATGTTTTACTCTTGATCTTTGTAGCAATACAGTGTATTTTTAGATCCCAATTAAAATGGTAGATCGGGGAATATGTAACTTACTTACTCTAACCATGCCACTTATAAATATAAATGTGATAGTATTTTTATTATTAATAATATTATTTCTCATGTTGTACGCCTTTAACAAATCTAATAATGATTTTCTTACATAATAATTGGTCTTCATTATAATTATATCTATCATTCCGCTGGCATTGCGATTACGATGCTTATTACAAAATGACCACGTGTTAGGTACAGATCCTTCAAGCTGGTATGGACCCACATAATATTTTACTTAGCTTACCCCTGACTTTGCGCATGCGGTTACCCAAATTCTTACCAATCTTGATATAATGATCTGTGTTCTATGAGTTTGCCTTTAGTCTGACGTTGTATATATCTCGTTCTGTGACGTGTTTGTTTCTCCATGAGTCACGTGACTTTAAACAAGCTCTTGGTTTCAGTTTGAGATACATGTCTTCTTCCGGTGGTTTCCATTATTATAATACAACAAAATACATTATTCATTATTTAATAAAAATACTGGATATAATGATATGATATGAACGAATCTTTACAGAGGGGATTTTTATGAAGTAAAATATTGAGTTTAACGAATATCTTTTGTCTAATATGGACCTTAGATATTTCTTCTTTTTTAAAGTAATCCATTTAACTTATAACGTGGAAGTTGAGCGTCCTAAAGCTGGTTTGGACCCACGTCTTTCTTAGTTTTCGCCTGACCGTGCGCATGCGCTTACCCCAACACTTACTAATCCTGATCTTATAATGTGTGTCCTATATGTGAGTCTTTCCGACATAGTATGTATATCGTTTTGAGATGCGCTTGTACTGCTTTTTTGTCACGTGACTTTAAACAAGTTTTCGGTAATAGTTTTTGAAACGTGACTTGATCCGATGGTTGCCAGAAATATATTACAATCTAACCCATTTCATTCACTATTTAACGAAGAGAAACTGGAGCTAGTCAAGTACTACAACTAAATATGATTATATTTTATTAATTGAGTTGGCCGTTTCAGCACTTCAAGTATGACCTTTAATTGCAAAGGTAAAGATATTTGGGCTCACATTTAAACCATTTGAGAGACTTGAAAACAATATTAAACACGCCCGGTTTACTTTTCTAACAGTTTATCGTGGCTAGTGAGTTCTTAAATTTCATTTTATTAATAAGTATTTCTACACTGAAAGCAAATCCGAGAATGTATTGCCACAGGATTATAAAAAGTTATGTTTTCACAAGAACGAACATATAAGTAAGCGAATAATTTATTTATATGGTATATTCTAGAATTTGTAAACAAAAACTATTGAGTATATATATTAACAAGTATATGAAAATAAAATAGGATATTAGGCTTTCAGCTTTGTTGTTCAGATGTCTGGTTCCTTTAATGCACCAGTCAATTGTAACCACGGCCCCCCAGGTCCGGGGGTATACCGGGGATAAGTTTAATTCTGGCTTGATGATTTTGTCTCCATTTTATTGCTCTCACAGTCATTATTTTGGATATCATCACATTGAATATGGATGAAAATAAGCAGTTTGATCTGTCAATTTTATTAAACGAGGAGCAAAAATCAACCATTGAAGCATTATTCAATCACAATTATTGGGATTTTGTTAAAATTAACAAATAAATGGATGTGAATAGACAGTTAAAACAACAGGATGTGTTACATAATAATTTAGAATATGAACATCAGCTGAGAATACATTGCCTTCGACATCAGAAGGAGCATTTTGGAAAATAATATTATTATATACAGGAAAATGAGAAACTGATGAAAATGATGTTAAAGGTGGAACATGTACAGAGTGTTTATGTTCACTATTTGTGACAACACATGAACAGGCAAGGCTCAATTTAGAGTCAACACATGAACAAAATAGAACAGTTTGAAGAGTGAGATATAAAAAGTTCTGGTCAATGTTAGATCACAGTAATGCATGAAACAATCAAAAGTATTTAAAACAGAAAGCTAGACTAATGCAAGGGACAATGTTGATGTGACAGTATTCAGAATGCAAAGAGAAATAATGCCAAGATGTGTACTTGAATTGGTCTGATCAAAATAACCAAATACAGCTGGCATTACCATAATGATATCACTGTGTTATATTCACTGGAATTTTATTGTCCCTGTTGTGAGAAAAAATGCAGCTGAACTCAGTAAGTTTATATGCATGCCATTTACATTATTGAAAATCTGATTCTAGATAGACCTGTCTAACATATGCTCATGTTTGCAAACAGAAGATCACATGATCAAGCCAGTTTGTTAGCTCCTCCTACAATATTCAAATTTTGAAATTGGAGATATGCATTTCTTATTATCAAGACCATTTTTCAACATAAAACTATGATATATGTATACATATTGATGGACACACTTACAAACTACATGCCTGATTTTTTATGGGTTGTTATAATTTGATTTAAGGTTTAAATTTTGAAAAATGCTTCCCTGATTTGAAATGCTTTCAAAAAACAGGGGAAAACACCCACCCACCATTACCTCCCTTTTATACCCAAGTTGGGTCTTTAAGCTGGCAGAGTGGTTTAACTGGAGTGCGGTAATCCAACTTGAGTGGGGTTGAACTTGAGTGCGTTTATCCAAATGAAGTGCGGTTGACTTTGAGTGCGGTTATCCAAGTAGAGTGCGGATGAACTGAAGTGCGGTAATCCAACTTGAGTGCGGTTGAACTTGAGTGCGGTTATCCAACCGGTGTGAGGTTATCCAACAAGAGTGCGTTTATCCAACTGGAGTGCGGTTATCCAACCGGTGTGCGGTTATCCAACAGGAGTGCGGTTGAACTGGAGTGCGGATATCCAACCGGTGTGCGGTTATCCAACTGGAGTGCGTTTATCCAACTGGAGTGCGGTTATCCAACCGGTGTGCGGTTATCCAACTGGAGTGCGGTTGAACTGGAGTGCGGATATCCAACTGGAGTGCGATTGAACTGGAGTGTTTTTGTTTATTTGGAGTTTGGTTGAACTGGCAGTGCGCTGAAACTGGACTATTGTTTAACTTAAGTGCAGTGAAACTTGCGTGCGGTTATTCAACTGGAGTGCGGTTGTACTGGAGAGGGGTTGTTCAACTGGTGTGCGGTTGAGCTTGAAAGTGATTGAACTGGCAGAGTGGTGGAACTGGAGTGCTGTTAAAATTTCGTTCAGTTCACCTGGTGTGCTTTTGTTCAACTTGAGTGCGGTTGAACTTGAGTGCAATTGAACTTGAGTGTGGTTGTTCAAATTGAGTGTGATTGAATTTGAGTGTGGTTGAACTTGAGTGCGGTTGTTCTGGCAGTGTTGTTGAGCCTGGAGCGCAATTGAACTGGAGTGCTTTTGTTACTGGAAGTGAGGTTTCTAAATGATAAATATTCTTCTATATATTGCAAACTTAAGTTCATTAAATTTGTAGTCTATGAATTCGAAAAGTAATGTAAATCATTTATCAAACAGTAATTGTTTTATTGATAGAAATATCACTCTCTGATAAATTGAAAACGATTTACACGTATTTCTGACTGTTTTCGAGAATGCATACGTCATAAAGCCTTAAAGCCGCAAAACACATTTAATTTAAGTTCTTCAAACAACATAAAGTGCGTCGTAGCGCTAAGTCTGCTACACGTTTTAGCAAGTAATGGTGTCTTGACAGTTAAATAACTTTGTTGAAACAAATTTGAAAGTTTTGACAGTATAGATATGTATAGCATCGATTCTGCTATCGTTACATTATCATGTGCTGATCGAGGGATGGTCCAAAATAATGGAGACAGTAACAGTATACATTGTATATGTATTTTTATTTAATGTCGTAATGTAATTTACACAATTGTTAATCGGAGTATTAGTAACGAGAATGACACAAAGTGTGGCATAACAGTTTTGCTTCCCTACATTCGAATACAAATCAAGTATAACCACAAGCAAACTTCCCAGTACGTGACAGGCTAAGATTTCAGAACAGTAAACAATATCAAATAGAAACAGGGAAATATAATTTTCTTCGTTTGAATTTAAAATAAGAAGAAAATAATTTTCCTCGATTTGATGTGATTTGATGTGATGTCCAGTAGGTGGCGTGATATTTGTTCTACACGGATGGTTTTAGGAGCTAAATAGTCATTCAGCTTCGGAACGTTGGACTAAACGGAATGAGTTTTAATTTTAAAATTTATGTAATTGTAGTAATTTGGATATGGTAAAATGTTTGGATCAGTATTTAGTGATTTTTAAAATTATCGTCGTTTGCTTTAGTTTATTTAAACTAGTGTGTCTATTCAGAGACATGGAGTCCTTAAAAGATTAATAATATTTGATTCGATTTTCAAAAGTAATCTTTTTCAGTCAATTTTTGAAATATTTCAATGGATGGTGTTCTGAGGTTTGTGAAAATTATTTTTCCATCTGTTTTTTATTGCAGTTTAGTTCATTTTCTTATATGTGTTTGGTAGCTTTTGGCAGTAACGGACAGCAGTAATAAAAAATACAACCGACAACAATATATATGAATTGTAAAATTACACTAAATATCTTCACTAAGAGAATAGATTAACTCTTCAGAAGACTCTTCAGAAGAGATAGTTTTGAATAAATCTTATTGCAAACCTTGCTTAATTGCATGTCCCAGTTAAAATTATGGTCTATATATATCACAAAACTAAGACTTTTTTATTTTGATTTCATTAATATATTATATAAGCTCACTCATATTTTTGAAATTGTTTTGTGAGTATTAGAATTCACTTTGTTTCACCATCTCATAATGCACCAACTTCTTTTGAAAATGTTTTCATATTTTAGGCATAAAGAGCGGACACGCCTTCATATAAGATTTTTGCGGCTTTCACCATTAATATACAAACTAAAGATCGACGAACCATAACGTAACTCAAACATATCCTAAATATGTAGACACGTCACAACTGTCAACAAGATGATTTCATTTTATTTAATAATCTTTGTGTCCCTTTTAAATACTGACCAACGACAAACAAATTTAACAATATGATTATTTGAATTTACGAATTAAACCGACCAAAATTTATAATTAATTGAAACGGGCCCCTTTGTCATTGAGATAGCCACACCATGTAAACTAATGTAGTTAACAAATGTAGATCTTAGTAATAATAATGATATGTACAGGTTTATGGCTGATAGTGACAGATATCGCCGAATTTGAAGTTCAGTCTTGCTCATCCGACCCGTCCTTATTTCAAAGTTTTTATAAATTGTTTGCGACACAAGTTCTTGCAATTGATAGTAACTACTGTCATCCATTTCACAGCCTTAAGACCCTTATTGATTCCGATTGACTTAAATTAAACCTACCAGTATAATAGTAGTCGTTAGCCTGTCGAATCAGTGCGTCACAGGCGATTGCTTGTGGTTGGGAGTGGGAAGAGGATACAGTATGGCAATATGTAAAATTGTATACGTACACATGTATGTAGATATAGCACTCATTAAGTTGTTAAATGTTAAGGTATTAATCAGTATTGAACATCAAGTTGTTGCTACTTCTCAAATTACAACACCAGGTAACATTCTAGGTAGGAGGGGTTTTCGATATTTGAAACATACAGTAGTTTTAATAAAAATGTGGTTGAAGGGTTTGTATACATTCTGACTCTCGTGAGTCTGGTTTTCTTACACTATATATACTATTCTTCAAACTTCTGATTTCTGCTTCAACAAAGGCTGGACCAATACAGGTAAACCGTTTTTTATGAAGGGCTGCTTGTACTGGTATTTCTTGACTCATGAAAGAAATCGCCCAACGTATGCACACTTTTGCGGGTAGGTCCCTCAATGCTTTGTTTGTTATTCAGTCATTGACGTCGCATGGAGACGCGGTGTCAGTTTGGAATTGGTGTCATTGTTGTATCATGGAGGGTCACGTGATGAAATTCCACCAGCAGGTATACAATATGTTTAATTAAAGCATCCATTATAAACAAACAATAGTATAAACTGATTAAAGAAAAAAGTAACATAAATATACAAAAAACGAGAGTCTTATACCGTTATTACAGACATTTAGACACACTTTGTTGATTTCTATGATGGAAATATAGATTAGTTTGTATTAACTCTGATGTTGAACCTGAACATTTATATTAAAAATGACCTTTCAGTTTAACGTATTAACCATTTTACTTCTTTATCCACAAAATGTCATTTGGCCATGTTGAGTAGGCGTCTTCTAACATCAGTTCCTTGAAGTCATAGGCTCCACAAGGGGGAAATGAATTCTCGAAAAGGAAGTCGGTTATAAACGAACCCTCCTTTGTACATGCATGTACTGTTATAATGTAATTAGTTTAAAAAAAATAGTTTTCTGAGACCGTAATATATTCATAGGGATTGAAAGATACGGAAACAAATTAGGAAATTTATACTTGTAAATGCAAATAAGATTAAAAAGAAAAAGAAAAAAACTTGATGTGGGGGTTTCTTGAAAAAAACACAAAATGTTGTTGAAAATGTGTTTAAAATTGGTAGGAAATCAATTGAAACAGTTTACTTGATGGGGGTCCAAACTATGAGACTAAACACATTTGAAGGCAAGATAATAAATGTTGATTGTTGCCTTTTTAATCTTCAATTGCATCCAGTAAGTTAATCCGAGTACATTTGCATGCCATAATTGATAAGGTATCTTCCAAATGCATATTCAAAGAATCAACCGTAACGTGTTTTGGCAGTCAAACCTCTTTTGCGTTTAACTTTATAGAAATGATTGGTAATATTTCATGAACAAAATAATAATACACGTTTTTCAGCCCCCTTACCCCATCAGCCCCCTATTATGTGTATAAAACGGTTAGATCTGAGACTGATGTACAGTGTATTACACAGTAAAGTCTAAGACTGGTGTACAGTGCATTACATGGTTAGTTCTGAGACTGGTGTAAAGTGCATTACACAGTTACTTCTGAGACTGGTGTACAGTGCTTAACATGGTTAGTTCTGAGTCTGGTGTACAGTGAATTACACGGTTAGTTCTGAGACTGGTGTACAGTGTATTACTCAGTTTGTTCTGGGACTGAAATACAGTGTATTACACGGTTAGTTCTGAGACTGTTGTACAGTGTATTACACGGTTAGTTCTCAAACCGATGTACAGTCTATTACACGTTTAGTTCTGAGTTTGATGTACAGAGTATTACACGGTAAGTTCTGAGTCTGGTGTACAGTGTATTACACGGTTAGTTCTGAGACTGGTGTACAGTGAATAACACGGTTAGTTCTGAGACTGGTGTACAGTGAATAACACGGTTTGTTCTGAGTCTGGTGTACAGTGAATTACACGGTTAGTTCTGAGACTGTTGTACAGTGTATTACACGGTTAGTTCTGAGACTGGTGTACAGTGTATTACACGGTTAGTTCTGAGACTGGTATACAGTGTATTACACGGTTAGTTCTGAGTCTGATGTACAGTGTATTACACGGTTAGTTCTGAGACTGTTGTACAGTGTATTACACGGTTAGTTCTGAGACTGTTGTACAGTGTATTACCAGTTAGTTCTGAGACTGATGTACAGTGTATTACACGGTTAGTTCTGAGACTGTTGTACAGTGTATTACACGGTTAGTTCTGAGACTGTTGTACAGTGTATTACACGGTTAGTTCTGAGACTGTTGTACAGTGTATTACACGGTTAGTTCTGAGACTGATGTACAGTGTATTACAGGCTTAGTTCTGAGACTGGTGTACAGTGTATTACACGCTTAGTTCTGAGGCCGATACACAGTGTCGTTCACGGTAAGTTTTGTGACCGATGTACAGTGTATTACACGGTAAGATCTGAGACCGATTTACATAAAATAAATACATACACATGTGTAAAAACACATTTAGTGTGATAAACCTTTAAAACCTTACAAAATAATGCATTTATGGAAAATATTATCTGCTGATAACAAGATAGTAACTGTGTTCTTTACAGCTGATAACGCAAAAATATCAAATGATTGGTGGATCCTAAAAGATTAACAGTGATCAACTATCGTCAAATGTGGTAGAAATGCCGTGTTCTTGCACATTTATACACATTTATTGTACATTCGATATAGATTAATTAATCCTTTTCGGCAATTTTAAACAACTGTATTAATCGTGGTATATCTTATAAGAGATAAGATAGCACCTTTAAAGAAGCATTGCACACAACTGAGTGTCATATGCCATTATAATGACAAGGCGGGTATTGACCGATGCGTTAGCCGATGTCCATATACATTATAATAAGTGCCAATGCTGGTATTGACCGAAGCGTTAGCTGATGTCTATATACCAATATTGTGACTTGCAAGGCTTGTATTGACTGATGCGTTAACCGAGGTCCATATACCATTATAATGACTAGCAAGGCTGGTATTGACCGATGCGTTAGCTGAGGTCCATATATCATCATAATGACTGGCAAGGTTTGTGTCGACTGATGCGTTAGCCGAGCTCCATATACCATTATAATGACTGGCATTTTTTGTGTTGACTGATGCGTTAGCCGAGGTCCATATACAATCATAATGACTGGCAAGGCTGGTATTGACGGATGCGTTAGCCGAGGTCCATATACCATTATAATGACTGACAATCTTTGTGTCGACTGATGCGTTAGCCGAGGTCCATAAACCATCATTATGATTGGCAAGGCTGGTATTGACGGATGCGTTAAAGGAGGTCCATATTCCTTCATAATGACTGGCAAGGCTGGTATTGACGGTTGCGTCAGCCGTGGTCCATATACCATCATAATGACTGGCAAGGCTTGTATTGACGAATGCGTTAGCCGAGGTCCATTAACCATTATAATGACTGGCAAACTTTGTGTCGACTGATGCTTTAGCCGAGGTCCATATACCATCATAATGACTGGTAAGGCTTGGTATTGACCGAAGCGTTAGCCGATGTCCATATACCAATATTGTGACTTGCAAGGTTGGTATTGACGGATGCGTTAACCGAGGTCCATATACCATTATTATGGCTGGCAAGGTTTGTGTCAACTGATGCGTTAGCCGAGCTCCATATACCATTATAATGACTGGCAATTTTTGCGTCGACTGATGCGTTAGCCGAGGTCCATATACCATCATAATGACTAGCAAGGCTGGTATTGACGGATGCGTTAGCCGAAGTCCATATATCATTATAATGAATGGCAATCTATGTGTCGACTGATGCGTTAGCCGGGGTCCATAAACCTACATTATTATTGGCAAGGCTGATTTTGACGGATGCGTTAACCGAGGTCCATATTCCATCATAATCACTGGCAAAGCTGGTATTGACGGGTGCGTTAGCCGAGGTCCATATATCATCATAATGACTGGGAAGGCTGGTATTGACGGATGTGTTAGCCGAGGTCCATTTACCATTATAATGACTGGCAAACTTTGTGTCGACTGATGCGTTAGCCGAGGTCCATTTACCATCATAGTGACTGGCAAGGCTGGTATTGACGGATGCGTTAACCGATAGGTTCATATATCATTATAATGACTCGCGATGCTGGTATAGACCGATGCATATGCCGAGGTCCATATACCATTGTAATTACTTGCAAGGCTGGTATTGAACGATACGTTAGCTTATGTTCATATACCATTAAAATGACTTGCAAGGCTGGTATTAACTTATGCGCTAAACGAGGTCCTTATACGATTATAATGACTGGCAAGGCTGGTATTGACCGATGCGTTAGCCGAGGTCCATAGACCATTAACATGACTGGCAGGCTGTTATTGACTTATGCGCTAAACGAGGTCCTTATACCATTATAATGACTGTCAAGGCTGGTATTGACCGATGCGTTAGCCGAACTCCATAAACTATTATATTGACTGGCAAGGCTGGTGTTAACCAATACGTTAACCGAGGTCCATATACCATTATAATGACTGTCAAGGCTGGTATTGACCGATGCTTTAGACGTGTTTCAAATACCATTATGATGACTGGCAAGGCTGGTATTGACCGAGGCGTTAGCTTAGTTTCTGGTCCTTTGCATGTTCTCAAAATGTCATATTTATTTTGTTGTACCAAATATTTGGTATTTTTTAAGTTAGAATATGAATCGGATTTACCTTCAATATTTTATAAATGTAACTCATCAGTGTTTAACCTGCACAAACACAGATTGAACGTTTTGACAACCTTTTTATTTTATTGTCTTGAAACGAGCCAATATTTGAAAAATGCAGGGAATCCAGCGGTATGAGACAAAATATCCGTAGTATGGTTTTACATTTATGTTTAAAAATTGATGTTTTATGGATTTATCTTTAGATTGAAACTCTTTAAGAAATAAAAAAAAATCAAGACAAAAAACATGTTGAACGGTTAATATGTTTGAGTTCAGATTTAAGTTACGCTTTTATTATTGTATGGTTCTCTATTTGGAATGTTATATGACACGTATTTTGTTCCCTGGCACTCCTGAATGATTTAAATGTTTTATGAAAAACCATCAATCGATAAGAACTGATGGTTGGAAACAGCGGTTTGGAAATATCCAGATTATTTCCTTAAATGCACAATTTATAGAAATTTTATATACATACATATTCTATAAAGTTTTGAGCCTTTGTGAAACCTTAAATATTGAAATACCACAATTGTATTTGTCTCAGATTGAATAGATGATAAGGATAAAGTTTTAACAATTCATCTAATAAAATCAGTCCAAACATCTTTTAGTACACCGTTAGTACATAGTCCAAGCTTCTTAATTCTTGTTCAGCATGAGGCTAAGACCGATGCGTTATAAAAAAATAACCTATTCGTTGTTCAATTCGTGTTTTGCAAGGAATTTTAAAACACAGTATCAACTCCAACCTAAGAGATAAATATCTAATGACAACTAAATAAGACTTGAGATATTTTATTGCCATTTAGTTGTTTGAAAATCACACACTTTTATGTAAAAAAGGGATACATGTATCTAATTTTTATTATGACTATGTTTGTTTTTCTGAATTTGAATTAGGTTCAGAATGAACATTAACATGTTTTATGAATATCGGCACTTGCGTTTAACCTTAAAATATGTTTCCATGGCACAATTGATTTCAAACTTTGTTATCTAGGTTATCTACACCGAGTAGTTTATCTTTAGTTGGAACAAGATTATTATTGCATGTGGTGTTATCTGACGGTGACTTTAAGAAAAGGTAATCAAGTTTGCAGTGAAGAATCGTGCATGCGAATAAAATACAAGCGTCATTATAAAAACAAGCAATATAATTGATGGCTATATTCAGTTTATCTTAAACCATAAGTTATATATTATCATATCAGCGACTATTTTTGTTTATTGTCGCAAAAGAGAGGCATGTCATACTCCCACAGTCCGCCCGTTCGTCCGTTCGTCTGTATATAATTACCAAATTTTATTCAAATTTACAGATTTGTAGATGAGCACGGGAATCATTTATGTTTTTATCACAAAAGTCAAAGTCACACAGAGAGGTCATTTGAGCATTGTAAGGATTCCAAAGTAATACTTATGTTTCAGCTGTAACTTTTGTCTCTTTCAATCGGATTTCGTTCATTTTTCAAAGAACTATACATTAGCATTGAAATGTGTAGTGCAAAACATATCTGATCTCGCTTCAGTTAGTTAATATTTGGAGGCATTGTAATTACTTGTTTATCGACCAGTGAAGTATTTTTTGTGTTAAGCATTTATGATTTCCTCACTGTGCATCTGTTCCGTCACCCCAAAGGTCAGGGTCACACATAGTAGTCGATAAGATTATAAGGATTGTAGTAATAATTCAAGCCTAAACTGTAATGGGCCACTTTTTATCGAAATTTGTTCAAATGTCAAAGAATTCCACAGCAGCATGGGAAGGTGTGCCCGTGTGTCCTGCATAGCGTTATTCCAAAAAGTTTAAATATCCTAATCGTTAATGTTCAAACCCGGCCTGTCTTTTTTAATGTTTACAAAATAAACTAAGTAAACTTAAATTGCTTTCAAAAGAAAGATTGACTGATCAGTTAAATCATATTTTAAAAACTATGGTCATTGATTGCAACAACTAATACTCATCCGGCGCACTTTGACAGCGTTATGGATTCAGAAGTAAAATGTTACTAGTTTTACATATTGTAAACGGTCTATGTTTCTACTAGATGTTTTTCGATGTCTTTTTTGTTTAAATGTTCATGCTGTTAGTATAAACAAATCAGTTAATAGTCATATGAAAGTCCTATTTGGATATTGTTTTGTTTTCGAAATTTTCAACTATGCGACTTAAATTGTTGTTCCGCGCTGTTCATAAAGCTTTGCTCAGGTGCGTTGAAAATAGTCTGTTAGTTGTCGTTGTATACCAGGAGTTGACAAAAATTATACATACATTATGGAGACATATGCACATTTTTATTTAGAAAACTCTAACAACTTCTTTCCGTTTATGCAACATGAATGTTGATATATAATTGTAAATGTTTCAACTTTTACACAAATCAAAAGCAGAACAAACTATTTAAGTTCCCTGTTGACAGAGATAAATGCAATACTTTGCATGAGAGTTGGGATTCAGTGCCTTTTTGTTTATAAAACGCTCCAAATACTTTCCATTGATTAATGGCAAAGTTGGTTTATGTTGCTTTTGCTTTAATGTGGCGGGTATTATAAGCCTAAATAGCAAATGGCTATCACTCAGACAACGTCAAATTGGAGTCAATTGTTCTAATCCTGTGACCATTCTTGTTAAATTAAATTTACTCTTGACGTACATCTATCTGACTTCTGAGATTTATTTTGTTTAAGGTATTTCCGTTTTGTTGTGATATTTATTGCAATCGATAAGATAAGACAAATTAGATAATACGCTGAAATTGAAAGCTTTCTTCGTTTTATTTTATCATAATTTAAAAACGGATATCATGTTTCCGTTCTATGTATGCAAAATTTAATTTGACACTTACAAATTGTTATATTTACAACATTACAATGACATGGATAATATTTTGCCGATAAAGAAAATTTGTCATTGATAAGCTTTTGAACGATCCTTTCTTGATAATTACTTCGATTTGGGATAAGTTATGTTGTTTTGATTTTGATGAAATATATTATTATACATTTTCAGTTTTTGAATTTACCTTTCAGTTTGATGAATTCAGAAATAATTTCTAGCAATTCAGAACATGCACTTCTATGATCCCAAAGTTAATGTATTTATTAAAGAATAAACACACACAAAAACTTTAAAATATTCATTCAGTTTAACATCCAAATTATGAATTAATTGATTTCTTTATCCATAAAATGTCAGTTGGCCATGATGAGTATGCTTCTCCAATCACTAGTTCTTTTGTGTCAGATATTCGACACGGGATGAATGAATTCTTGAAAAGGAAGTCAGTTATGAACGAGCTCTCCTTTTTATTTTTCGTGTCTTTATAGCGCATCCATTCCATAAGTATATAGCGTACGTCAATGTCTTTAAAGAATGTAACGGCGCCCCGAAGTGCCATTGCTTCATGAACCTCAATGTCCATTTTCATGAAAAATGGACCAGAACCAAATTGTGTTAGCATGTCATCTAGTCTTATTGTTATGATACTAACTATGTTCATTGTCTATAGGACTTTGTACATCCGATTGTTCCATCTTTGTACCACCAACATTGCTTGTGCATGGGACAAGATGTACATATTTCGTGTCATTCGATACACCGTTCCATATAAGAGTTCCATTTTCATCCAGCCCACCAAGATAAAGTGACGAAGCAAGCATCTTCAGGTTTTCCTTGTTCGCATCAACCGCTATCACCCGTCGCCCAAGTTTGGCTATTTGAATAGTAAATGCACCAATATTGCAACAGATGTCAAGAAAAGCCATGTCATTGACCGGTTTCATTAGTTTCCAAACTGCGACAACATTTTCCCATTCCCAGCTTTGATGTTTTATAATGGAGCCCGAGACCCAAATATCCTCACTAGCTTTATAAACACAAATAGGCGCCTGTTGTCCACCAGGTACCTTTAACGTGGCTCTCTTGCACTTGCTCAAATACGAGTTGGCATTCACTGCAATGTTAAACAGTCTTGGTTTCGTTTTTGAACTTGTCTGCAAATCCTGTTTATAATTCAGTGCACTTCCATTAGAATATATTGATATGTATATACAGTAAAACATTGTACTGCACATCCAAAAACAAATTAATCCTTTCAAATTGACAATACATGTGATTTATTATAGCAAGTTTTTCGAAGGTGAGTCATTTTACCGATGTTTTGAAGAAATAACAAATATTAGCAACAGGTAGGCGTTCATTTGAACATATTTCCAAGAAAAGGGTTATTTTCATCTGCAAATACATCACCATTTTATTGAGGCATTACTTTTGTCCTTTTATTATGTTTGCTGTTCACTGGATAAACCACCTTTTTCAAAGTTTGCACACTATTTTACAGATCAAGTCAGTAAAATTAATTCAAACTATTATTCTTCAGAAGTGTTTCAGTGTTTGTTTTCGTGGCAACACTTTGAAATATAAGACTTAAAGGACGTCTTTTGTTTCTTTGATCACTTTCACTACTTTTTTGGGTTGAAAAGGAAGAAAATTAAATCAATTCATCTAAACAGATTTAAAGAAGGAATATTATTTTTGTGATATTTCACCTTGGACAGTATGCATAAACCCTAGATCGAATTGTTCTTGATAGAATAAGACAGGTTTCTAAACACAATTTGCATTTAAAGAATAGCTTTACAGACATAATTATAAACGATGCAATGAAAAATAAAAGTCGTTTTTAAACTTGTACTTTCTCGCTGATTCTTGTATACATCATATTTTTAGACTCAACAGTCAGTCTAGAGGCTTGCTAACATGAAGTCGTTTGTGCAGTGTGTAGTCTAGATAGGATGAACATGTCATTAATTGTTTTTAAAAGGCCTTTGTGGTTGCCAACATGTGACGATTTTTAAGCTGAAAAAAGAACTCATTTAAGTAAATGATTACCAGACGGAAATAAACGTGATAGCAGATTGTTTAAAGGGATATATGGCTAAAAAGATATACGAAATGTAAAGGCCATATCATTACACTACCTATACGGAACAAAACTATAGGTATTCATATGGAATGAAATTAGATATTTGCTAGTTTTTGTATTTGAAAATTTGTTACTCTTATTACTTTACGTAAAGTCATATTTATAAGCACCTAAAATAAAACAAAAACAAAAAACAATAACAATAATTCAAACAATTTATGATAGTATATATCGAATTATATAACTTTTGTCAGGTATTTTGTTTAAAAGTAAATTCATATTTGTTTATCACAAGCGTTATAATCAGTAAAAAATACATAATGATTATATAAACAGAAGTCCATAGTACACATGTATGTCGGCCTATGACGGATAATTAAGCGACTATAAATCGATTCATATAACTATTCAGACGTGCGTCTTTTGGATATACATTATTTTACATTTTTAATATCAGCCACTGTATCATATTGAATATCATAAGACAATTGAAAACACAACACAGATTTTATAAAGAGTTGTCACAAATATATACAAAATAATTATTCAAATGTGGTGATCCATCTTAAATCTCATTATTGTCATGCATGCATGAATTGCAAGAAAATGACAAGAAAAAAACAACACACAAATCTGGTTAAATCAATTTATAAAATGAGTAATGTCTGAGCTGCGTACGCGGAAGGGAGACCACAGTAGTGATGAATGAGATTTTATTGATTTTATTGAAAAGTACACTAATTTGGGAAATGAACTAAACATGTAATACAAATACAAACATGAGTGCCAGGCTGTATAGTTGCATGTATATCAAAGGTTTTTTTCTTTACAAGATGTCAAAACATTGTTTGACATGTTACTTTTCCCAATTTAGTAAAATTAATGCACACAAGGGACATTATATTCTATAAGTTGATGATTATTGTCACTTTGTGCACAGAGGTACAAACGTTAATAAATATGAGCATGTGTTAATTGCAGATTTTTGAAAAGTCATGTAAGAAGTTATATTTTATCTATCTTGAGAGGCCAGTGCAAGTCGTATACAAACGTTAGAGCGGGCCTTTTCAATAAGATATAATATTTACTATGCGTAGTAACTATAAAGGATCAGATAATTATTCAGTACAATAATTAAAATTATGTTGTGTATGTTTTAGTACTATAATTATATGCGAACTGTTCAGTGAAAACTACATCAGTTACATGTGGGCGAAACTTGCAAAAGTTCTCAATGATTAAAAGACCTTCATGTATAATATTTCAATCAATTAAATCAGATTAGAAATTTCCATATGTACGTCAAAGGCAACATGGTTGTTCTACAAATAGAATCACTCTAGCGAGCCTGCTAGGACTATTAATGGGAAGAGGGTCATTGACGGGGCTTGTAGCCGAACTAGTTGAGATCAGAGAGGGATGATATCACAATAAGGTTTTCATCCGACCTGATCTTGACAGATATGGTTCTATCGTGGGTCCATGTGTCGTTGACGGGAAAGTTTCTATATCGCTTTAAAATAACCTAAATTGGAAGACAAGTACACTTCAGCTTTGTTGAGGTCTTCTCACGGAGGACCTTTCGTGCCTTAAGAAGTTAACCTTACCCTTGTAGATAGAGAATTGAACTAGAATGCCTCCCTGATTCATGGCCCTGGTGTGAGCAACGTCACCGAATACACCAGTTAAGGTTAACAAGATAAGTGCTATTTGTTTAAAAGACTGTAAACGGTCTATATTTCTGCTAGCCAATATTTGGTTGCAACTTTCGTTCAGCTTTTCATATTGTAGGTATCTAAAGATCAGTTCAAAGACATATGAAAATCGTATTTGGATATTGTTTGTTTTGCCATCTCGAACTTAGCGACTTAAACTGTTGTTCTGCGCTGCTCATGAAGCACCGCTCAGGTACATTGAAAATAATCGGTTAGTTTTCGATGTATACCAGGAGTTTGACAAAATGTATAAATGCATGGTGGAGACATATGCACATGTATTTAAACTTAGAAAACCAAAATTAACTCTCTTTTATAGAACATTTATGTTGATATCTAATTGTAAATGTTAACATTAAACAAAATGAAAAACTATACCTTATTTCGTTGAAAAGAGATAATAATGTATACATCAATGCATACCAGGCTGTGTTAGATACTTTTCGTTTATCTGCAAGTACACATGGTACACCTTTTACCCTTCTTTAACGCAAATTTTGTGAAGGTATGTCTTACAGGGCTTAGTAAATTTAATAAATGTAGTCTCTGTATTATGTAATTCAATTTGGCACGTAGTAAGATTGCATTTATAATAAATGTTTGTGAATATGCCTCTCCGATTATAAAGGGTGTATAAGAGTTAACTATGTTTGTAATATGTTTCATTAATAATCAAAACCATCTTTATTTAAACCACATAACAGGTTGTTATAAGTTACTGTTAACCTATCGTTATAAGACAGTTTCGTGAACTGTGTTGTATGATTGTGTGAGCTAGCAAAAGGTACATCCCTTCAACACAGATCTATCAACACGTAAGATCACAACCAAGGTCGCCTAGTTAGCTAAATTCAACAACGTTATTTGATTATAATTCGTGGAATATCTGAATTATAGTCATTTTTTCCTGGTTTGTTCATGTTAACCCCCACTACAACTCGCCTTGCTCAGCTTTTTACAGACATATATAGGCAGTAATATTGTTCAATGTCTATTCAATGCATCTCAATTAGGCTTAATTAATCTCAATTAATGAGAAATTGCATTGTACTCGAGATGCATTGATGCATAAGTGCCTAGTTGACAACAAATACAAATGCGAGCTGTGTGATACAAGTGGGCACAACAAACGTTTTCCACATGTCGCGATTATCGCGCTTTGCTCTTGGTATAATTATTATGAATGCAATTGCTACTTTAAATTATTGATGTATTTGTCTAATGCATTGCACCATTATGCAAAGCTGCACCGATTTTTTGAACCGTTGATATTTTCCCGCCCTTCTGAACGTTGCTCTTCATGAAACATAATTCCACTTTTCGTTCAGGCATATGTGCAACGTTTTAAATGGTGCTCTGTTGAGTATATAAATGAATGTTGTTTGTATTACCAGAAGACTCACCTTTAGATTTTATGATGAAAGAACAGGTAATTAAAGTTCAATTGTTCATTATTCTGTGTAACTCGTAGGTAAATAAATCATTTGATAAGCGTATATAGCACAAAAACCGATGTAAACCACCGGGGAAAGATCCGTTGGTAGTCCTACCTGTATATGTGGCAAATGTTTGTATGAGGTGTAATGTGTAAACCTGTTAACATTTAATCTTTGTGTGTGTGTGTGTGTGTGTTGTAAGGTGGTAACGTTAGCAATTTATAAGTCAAATATGTTCAAAATGGTTCTCTTTTAAGACTACAATCCTAGAAGTTTATATGTAAAATGTTTGTCTTTTTATTTGGTAATCCTAGCAGTTTATATGTAAAACGTGTGTCTTTAAGGTGGTAATCATAGAAGTTTATATGTTAAATGTGTGTCTTTGAAGATGATAACCCTTGTAGTCTATGTAATCTTCACAAAATAAAAGAGTTCCATGGTGAGGAGTTATATGATTAAGATTGTTGTTCTATTCTCGATGGCGGGGTCACACCTATATTTCAATGTTAGGGAACCATGAATTGCACCATTGGAATGTATGTTGTGCAGATTTTTTTTTCTATTATCTCTGGACTTAATAGCACAAAATCTTGTCTCAGCCACAATCTTTTAAGTATTGATAATAATTCAATTGATCTTTACATACTTATTCAGTACCATGGAAATGAGTACTGCGTTTAAAATAACAGCTCTTAGCTCGAATGTAAATGTTACACTTTGAGGTCAACGCTAGAGAATATGAATGTCGAAGCTATAATAAGATGTGGTAATTCAATCAAACTAAACAGAATTGCATTAGACCACAGTGAGGTGTATCGTGCATAAACTGTCTCTTATCTCAAATGTCAATGTCATAAGTCAAAAGCAATGTCTCTGAAGTAATTTTTATTTGTTATTTGGAATGCGATTGCACTTACTATCTTTGAAGATAACAAAGGGACGATTGCAATTATAAGATGTGCTCTTTTCTCATAGGCCAATGGGTTACTTTGTTATTTGTCAAATCTAGGTCTTCTTGTATTTGGTTTACGTTTTGTGATGTAAATATTATAATCGCTACATTCAATTCGACTGAATTTAAGTGAATAGTTGTTTTGTTAATTCAATACTTTACATGAGAATTGGGATTCTGTTCCTTTTTGTTTATCAAACGCACCAAAATCATTCCATTGATTAATGGCAAAGTTAGTTTATGTTTGCTTTTGCTTTAATGAAGGAGGTGGTATTAGCCTAAATATCAAATGACTATCACTCAGACAAAGTCAAATTGGGGTCAATCTTTTTACTCCTGTGACCACCCTTGTGAATCAAAATTTACTTTTGACTTATACCTATCTGACTTTTATGGTTTATTTTATTTATGGTATTTAGCCTTAGTTGTGATATTCATTTCATGGATAAGATCAGACGGATTAATTAATATGCTCAAAATGAAAGCTTTGTACTCTTTATTTAAACAAAATTTAAATAATGTTTCCGTTCTGTTTATGCAAACGAAAGATTTGACACTTTCAAATTGTTGTATTGATAAACCTTTAAACGATTTCTTCTTGATACTTACTCCAATATGGGAAAATGTTGTTATGTTTTCCTAAAGGTTTCAATAAAACATACTGTTATACATTTTCAGTCTTAGAATTTACCTTTCAGTTTGATGAATTCAGAAATAACTTCTAGCAAATTGAATACAAACAATACACTACTATGAACAATGATTTATCACATTGTAAACGTCCTTGTTAACTAATAAACACACACAGCCTTTTTAAACTATTTATTCAGTTTAACACACAAACGACAACTAAATTGATTTCTTTATCCACAAAATGTCATTTGGCCATGATGAGTATGCTTCTCCAATCACTAGTTCTTTGGAGTCAGATATTCGACAAGGGATGAATGAATTCTTGGCAAGGAAGTCAGTTATGAACGAGCCCTCCTTTTAACTTTCGTATCCTTATAGTGCATCCATTCCATCAGTATATAACGTACGTCAATGTCTTTGAAGAATGTCACAGCGCCCCGAAGTGCCATTGCTTCATGAGTCTCGATGTCCATTTTCATGAAAAATGGCTTAGGACCAAATTTTGTTAAAATGTCATCTAATTTTATCGTAATGATACTATTTGCAATGTCTACAGGACTTTGTATATCCGATTGTTCTATCTTTGTACCACCAACATTGCTTGTGGATGGGACAAGATGTACATATTTCGTATCATTCGATACGCCGTTCCAAAAAATAGTTACATTTTCATCCAGCCCACCAAGATGAAGTGACGTTGCCAGCATCTTAAGGTTCTCCTTATTCGCATCAACCGCTATCACCCGTCGCCCAAGTTTGGCCATTGGAATGGTAAATGCACCAATGTTGCATCCGAGGTCAAGGAAAGCCATATCTTTTACCGGTTTCATTAGTTTCCAAACTGTGACAACATTTTCCCATTCCCAGCTTTGATGTTTGATAATGTCGCCCGAGACCCAAATATCCTCACTAGCATTATACACACAAATAGGCGCCTGTGATCCACCAGGTACCCTTAACGTAGCTCTCTTACACTTGCTCAAATATGAGTTGGCATTCACCGCAATGTTAAACAGTCTTGGCTGGGTTCTTAAAATTGTCTGCAAATACTGTTCTCTTCCATTTGCATGTATTGATATGTATATACATAACAACACGGTACTACACACGACGAAACCAATAAATCCTTTTAAATTGACAATAGAGCGTAAGCCAAACATGTTAAGCTTTCTATTAACTAAAGTAAATATTGTTTGCGTTGTTATCAGTTGCGTCCGTGTTATTGAATGCCTAAGGTGATTTAAAGTCACGCGCATGGCATTCATTATAGCGTATTATTTTGGTTGTTCACTTGATAAATTACATTATTTTATAGTTTGCACATAAATTTACAGAACAAGTAAATTTTAAAATATTATAATTTACAATTGTTTGAGTGTATGTTTTCATGGTAACACTTTATAATATATGAGTTGACGGACCTTTTTTGTTTTCTAAACTCTTTCACTGTATTTGTGAGTTTTGTTGAGATATAAAATCAATTTATCAGAATTTAGTAAGATAGATTAAATGTTTGATTCGCCTTATCAGAACAGTATTCGCAAACCCTAGATCTTGTTGTTCTTGATAAGATAAGAAATGTTTCGAAACACCATTTGCATTTTAAGTGTAGCTACATGGACATAAGAACGTCCAATGGAAAATAATAATAATCGTCTTTAAAATTGAACTTGCTCGCTGATACTCGTATATATCATTTTACTTGCCTTATCAGTCAGTCTAGATGTGAACAATGTTCCCGTTCAACTAATGGTTAACACCCTCTCTAATATTTGAAAAGACTTATAATAACAAAAGGAGTTTAGATGTATTTAATGTTTTTTCCTGTCTCAAAGCAATTTGTTTTGCATATCTAAAGATGATTGTTTTTGTATTTAACGGGACAACTGCATTGTTATTGAATTAAAGTGAAATGCTTAAATAGTCAAAGCAATCAATTATTTGAACTCGATAATTAATTCATTTCAAAATGCAAGATAAAACACATCTAAATGAACGAATAAAACATAGACATAATGATATACATATTGTCATTATATTAAAACAATCGGTTTGCAGTTATTTAAGAATGGTTTTATATAAACAGTCTTTTTTAAAAGAAGAAATACTATATTGAAAATAGAAGAACGTTCTCGATTTTCTTCTGGAATGCAAATTTAAGAGCACATGGAACTCATCAGTATTTGTTTCACAGATGAACATTTAAGTTTCAATTGATACAAACGACGATGTGGTTTCGGACCCCATCAGAGGTACATTCTCATGACCTCTCAAAAAAGACATAGTACTCGTTAAATCTAAATGAAAGTAAGATGATGATTAGGGTCTGATACACTATACTTTGATGGCTATATCATATACGCGTATGTACTTGCTAAACAGGGGACAATAATGACTAGCTATTCTCCAAGAGTCTATTGAATAACAGGTTCACATTATCTTTGTAACATTCACACTCTATAAGGCTTGGTAATTATTTAAGATGTTAAGTGATAACTCAACAATGCCTGCACCCAAGGCCCTCAAACTTGACATGGAGGTTTGGCCTGACCAGTAGGTGACCCCTATTGATTTGAGGGGTCAGAGGTCAAGGTCACAGTGACTTTGAAAGCGACCTCGACAATTCCTGGACCTATGGTCATCAAACTTGACATAAAGGTTGGGCCTGCCCAGTAGATGACCCATATCGACTTTGGGGGTCATCAGGTCAAGGTCAATGTCACAGTAACCTTTAACGCAAAAAGTTAACAAATCTTCTCCCACTGATATCTCAACAATGCCTGAATCTATGATCATTTAACTTGACATGAATGTTAAGCCTGATCAGTAGATCACCCTTATTGTTTTTAGGATTCATAGAGCCAAAGGTAAAGGTCACAGTGATCTTGAATTGTAAAAGGTTGTCCGAGTGATAACTCAACAATGCCTGAACCCATGGCCTTCAAACTTGACTTGGAGTTGCATCTGACTTGTAGATGACCCATTATGATTTAAGTCAAAGGTCAAGGTCACAGTGACCTTGAACGAATAAAACTTGTCTGTGTGATAACTTGACAATGCCTGCACCCATGGCCCTCGAACTTGACATTTAGATTTCTGGTGACCTGCTGATCACTCTGGATTTTGAGTTCATAGAGTCAAAGGTCATGCTCATAACACACTCTATCCTCACACTTTAATGGTCATAATCTTAAAACTGCCTTAACGGCAACAAATCAGCTGTCATTTCGGTCCATGCATATTTCATTCAATTGTCCATATAATCCTGACAACATGTCGCTCAGGGGGGGGGGGGGCATAATGTTTGACAAACATCTCTTGTTAACAGTCAGTGATGTTATAGTGATTAGCCTATAATCGAACAAAAACAAAATGCTTGCTAGCAATGTGTGTTTAATATATCGTTCTCAAAGCGCATATGTGTGTTCTACGTCGAGTGTACTTTGATCCTCGTGTCCGTAAACAGGACCATTGTTAAATATTGATGTGGTTGGTTCTGTGTGGTGTTTATTGTCATTTATGAACATTAACTCTGGTTCTTCTTTTAGACACACTAAAACATAAAAAGCTTTAGAAATTCATCCACTCCTGCTTAGACTGTGTTTTATAATTGACGTATCAATGCATACTAACAATATCAATTCGATATAAAATGCAGATTTCTTGCGTTTGAATTGATTTGGGAGCTAAATAATTCGCATATAAAAAGCGGAGATAAAGTGTATGGATATGTTATAGCTCATTTATACAAGCTCAGGTTCATCCTAAATACAGTGCCCCAGTTGTTTGTACAATCGCTAAACATATAGCGATGACGATAATCGCTATTTTGACGCGTTTAGCTAAATATGTCGCTAAGGCACTCGCTAAATTATTTAAGGGTTGTTGGTACATATAGCGATAACGATATCGCTATATTATGGCATGTTTAACGAAAAAATATAGCGGAGCATAAGGGCTTCGCTAAACACACATAGCGAATAACAAAATGGCTGCCGTTGTTGCTGCATTAAACAGAGTACGAAAAGAAAAAAATATCAGGGCGCACAACTTACATTTCAGTTTCACAGAAGATGAACTCAGAGAAAGGTACCGCTTTGGCATGGATGGGATTAGATTTTTATGTGAATTATTAGGCGAAGACATTTGCAGAACAACCCCCAGGAATTGCAGTATGTCCGTTGAGGAGCAAGTGTGTATAACACTGCGATACCTTGCCTCCGGTGCATTTATGCAAGTTGTAGGTGATACTTTTGGACGGGACAAGGCAACTGTGTGCCGTGTCATACCTCATCGCCGGCAAGTCAGAAATGTTCATTCGATGGCCTGACCAAGCTGAGCAGGATAGGACGAAAGCGGCGTTCAGGGATGTGGCTGGATTTCCTTGTGTCATCGGACTCATTGATGGAACCCATGTAAGAGTGATGAAACCAAGTAATGAGCAGGAGAGGGGATTTATTAACCGTAAGGGTTTTCCATCAATCAATGTGATGGCAGTTTGTGATGAAAAGGTAATGTTAGTTTTTAAAAAATATCACAATAGTTGTTACTTTTGTAAAACTGATATCTTTTGAGTTTTATTCAAAATGTGACATTTGATTTCTCAGATAAACTCATGATTTCCTGTACTCAAATTGTAAAGATTAATTATGCAGTAATGCTTACCAATGCTGGTATGTCCAATTTAACACATGTTCCAAAGTTGAATTTCATCAGTTAGAACTTTTTACACCCGATAAATGTGTGGAAAAGCACTCACCAATGCATTTTGTTATCCGGAAATATATTTTGTTTCTTAAACGAAGGTCAAGGTTACCATGGTTATTAAGACAAAACGGCGACATGGGTAACGGTGTATAATAGCTTAATGGTAACTTCTATGCATTTTTGGTGCTTAATTGGGAATCAATTGCCAACTCGATTAAAACCTATTGTTCCATTTGAATTTTGTAATCGATATAAGTTCTTTATAATGATGCATACAGTACATCAGGTTTGATGAGCACTTACAGAACTGATACAAATGTGTATTCAAATGAAATCTACTGATTTATTTCAGGGAAGTTTATGTCCATCAATGCCATCTGGCCAGGGTCTGCTCATGACAGCTCTGTATTTAATGATATTCATCTCTTATGCTATTATCGTTACAAAATAAACATTTTCTATCGTTGTATTCTACATTATTCCAGCTTCCAATTTTCACAGGTAATTTGTTATTTCTAGTTCTAAATTTTATCATATATCGCAAGAGTTTGTAAGGTGTCTGTACAAGATAATTTTCAAATTCAAACTTTTCTTTATACAATCTATAATTTATACATTTTCTCGGAGATAGTGGGTGTGTATTCAATTTACGTCGGTTCAAAGAACATACTTATTCGTTTGCATTTAGGAACTGCATATATATACAAGACAAAGGTTATTTTTTAGAGTGTACCACAGAAACCCTATAGGCAAACAAAGTAAAGTTTTATATGGAAGCACACCTTCATTGGATCAACGTTTGTAGACGCACTGCAATGCCTGTATTCATTGCATATATAAAAGTGTGGATATAACATGGATGTAATTGTGCCTTTTTCTCATGGAATCATGCGGCTCCGAAATTGCACCATTTTGATTCTTATTTAGAAATAAATGTTTTATTTGTGTGTGTGTGGGTGGAGGTCTTATCCCTAAATTCACCTAGAACCATCCGACCTCAAAGTTTCTTAAGGCCTTTCTACGCCCCTGTATCATATAATATGTCCTGTTGCGTTAATGCCCATCAGGGAAAATACTCTGTTTTGCAAAGTTTGTAAAAGACGTATTTTACACCTCTGAATAATTTTGCAGGTATGCATATGCCAGATATCTTTTGACGCCATTCAGGACAGCGGACACAGATAGAAAAGCTGCCTATAACAGAGCACACTGCCGAACTTGTGTCATTGTGGAATCCACATTCGGGAGATGGAAAAAGCGCTTCGGCATACTACATGGCGAGGTTTGATGTTTCCATTTTTTTATAATTGGATGAACAAAAGACAAATAACAGAAATCGTTTATAATTAATATACCTCTATATTAAGGTTTATTAGCAGTAATGGCATAACCAAGATGATGTATAAGTATAACAATGAAACTGATGATGATGATGATGATGATGATGATGATGATGATGATGATGATGATGATGATGATGATGATGATGATGATGATGATGATGATATGATGTTGATGATGATATGATGATGATTTATATATTTCAATATAACAGAGGTTGGAGTCCCTTATTCGTCACTTTGACAGCTCCTTGTCGTTACTTACTATATGCGTTGGGTTTTAAAATACAGTGAGCTCCAAATCGCCTGTGTAAATCTAGTGACACCCAAAACAGTTTGTTTAGTAGTTTTTAAGAAACTGCTTACAAATTTATATTTTGAGTGCTCGAACCACATGAAATTGTAACACGCAATGTTGATGTATGTTTGTATTCTCAGGTACGACTAGTCACTGAAAAGGCACCAACGATTATCATGGCATGCGCTGTTCTGCACAACATCGCGATTATTCTTGGGGAACCTGAGGTAGATGGAGATGGAGTTGGGCTGGATGGAAATGTTGGACAACAGTTCATCGGACGAGAGACTGGCTTTCACACCAGAGAATACATTGTGCAACAATACTTTCAAATGTTGGAAATATGAGACATTATTAAGAGTTAAAACACATACCTTACTCATCACTGAGTATTTGCAGGAAGCTACTGGCTTCTTTTTGTTCCAAGTCTTTGGATACCCTCTCAAAAAACCGTCGCTTTGCTTTTGATGTTGCAATCTCTTCTATTACGAGTAGCTTTTGCAGTTTCACCTTTTCAGTCTGTTCTTTGAAATAGTTAAGTTGTGCATCTTGGAATTCCTCAGAAATAGACCTGCAAAAAACATATCTTTATACCAAATTGTTTTATCACTTTCATGTCACCTGAGCACAATGAATTCAGCGTAAGCTAATAATTATTGGGTGAATGATATTCGTAGTCGTCCGTCAACATTTCCCGGCAAACAAATTATCCTCTCTAACCCCTTGGTCAGATAGATAGCAAGTATATATTTACAATTTGTTCAGGGATTTCTTTTAAATATTAACAACACTCTTCATTCGGCAGTGCGGTGAATATCAAACAATAGATCGAATATATAATCTATCCAACGTTAACTATCAATAACATAAGTAGTATTTCAAATATGATCGCATACATATAGCAACTATACGATTATAACTCACTTTCGCTTCTTGGAAGATTGGCTAGGGCTGCATTGCTTCTTGTTTACTTGTTCACTGTCCTGAAATATATGTTTTTCTGCATCGAGTCGCTTAAGGTAAATAAATAAATATGACAATAAATAAAAAAATTACAACATAAAACATCGGCTGTTGGCGTCATCAACCGAATGGCTTAGTTTAACTTTACAACACTTGTTAAATTAAAACCCTCACTGGCTTGCATTCATATTGTACAAAAATGTTACCTTAATGCTTACTATGTTCATGCAAGTACTGGCACTGCTACAGCCAGGAACCATAAAAGGGGTGCTTGGCATCTCGTTTCTTTCAATCAGTACATGTAAGTGTTGAAGTGTTCATTAATATCTATTTTTAAATGGTTACTGTTATAAATACACGTACATGATCCTTTTCATACCTCGTAGAAGGTGGGACATGGCAAGATTGAATTGAAATGATAATAATAAAGTTCAATAACAGTTTGTATCAATGTGTGCGAGCCTATTGTGATAGCAGCTGAAAGGTTAAAGAAAAAAACAGCAAGTATCTTAAGGTGTATATACCCATATAAGCTGACTGTTTTAATTCAAGAACTTTCTTTAAATAAATTTAATCCATTACCGACATGTTAGTGTTTTACTATTTTTGGGGGAGGTATAGGGGTATGTGGGGTGGTATGATCTTGCTACCCATAAGAGGGAAAGTCCACATCTTTATCAAAACAAGTATATTAATTTGTTACCTTTGATTTAACATCATCAACCTCATCGAATGACCCAGAGCTGACGATATTAACATTCAGCAGTTCACTCTTCGTCGGGGCTGGTTCTGAAAAATGCCATAATGTTAAACCGTTTATTACGAGAGACGTTTTGACTAGTAATGCATTATCAAGGATATTCGACCCATAGACGTTTCAACCCATGGGTAAAAAAGTATTTCAACCAAGACATTATTTCCTTATAGTGATTGCATTGAACCCCTCCATTGCAGTGAAGCCATTTCCACTAGCGGATCCATGGTGGTGGTTGTGGTGAGGGTCCACCCGGCGCCCAGGCCAAGCCCCTTAAAATGGTCTAAATACACTTTTATTTTCAATGAAGATATTGTAAAATTATCTTGGAGGAGTACCCCGGCCTAAACCCATTTACCAACACTTTAAAAAATTAAATAAAAATTAATGCAGTTCTCAAAAAGGGGTGCAATTCAGTTACATCTAAGTGACACCCCGCCCCTTCTATTGTGAAATCCTTGATGACCCTTGATTTCAATGACAATCCGTTTTGAATTAATAAAAGTGTATTATAACATTACCATGGGCACATTTGGAGAACAATATTTGATAAGCATATGGAGAGCTGAAGCAAAAAGAGAGCTGATTTTCATTCTTGTGTACAGGTGTACTTGTTACAAACACGGAACTGTTATGATTGGTGCCGACGGGAATATAAGTCAAGTTTGCCAATATATGAAACAATCTCTTGCCATAGTTGTTTAATATTATCTATGCATACTTTCTTCCGATGTGATGGATGTTGGTTCCACAATTCAATGATTAAACACACCTGATCGACATTCTTAATTACCCTTTAATTGTTTCATTTTCTGACCTGATATTAATTTCGAAGGTGTCAAGAAGGAATGGGTTGATTTACCCAGTTGTAATGGGGCTGAATAGTTCACGTTAATAGTGTTAAAATGTTTAAATGACAGAAGATTAAAATTATTTATCACACAAGGGCTGGTGTATCGGGGTTTGCAACGTCAATGGGTTGAAACGACCTGACATTGTAGTTAACTTCCCTGGATAAAATGGCGCATTTGAAATTGAATAACGCGAACTTTTGATTGTTTCAATTGATTCAAGTTGGAATGTGATATACGAGTGTTTTGAAATAGGGTAAGTGATGTAAACATGTTTAGCATTTCTAACTAGTATATATTATGAAAATAACCGAAACAAACTTGAATAACCGGTACATGCATCTAAAATCTATTTATAGTAACAATAACTTAGTTCCAGATTTTCAGAGGTTTGCAGACGATCTATCTCAATTCTCTTCATTTGTACATATGAAACTACTTATAACTGCTTAACTCAAGATACAAAGTTCATCATTCACTACTTGGCTTATCCAAGCAGATCTTTGTTTGGTATCCACCAGTTATCCCACAGAATGACAGGTCATCTGCACACAAGTCCACCACCCTCTGATGCAAAGCTTCTTCTTTCTTTTCCTTCACATGCAGTCCTTCTCCTCCTCCTGTCCCTTTCTTGTGTGCTTTCCTCATTGCCTCCTCCATTTTCCATGCCTTTGTAGGTTGTCCCATTTGTTTTTTTTACATTAATTCCCGTTCTTTTACAAACTCCTAACACAGACAGCTGCTCTGCAATCCTGTCCCATATCATTCCTTTAACCTCCGGGCTGGTTTTACTCGACCGCAGCTTGTCTTTATTCTCTTCATACAGAGTTAACAACAAATCAATCTCACCAGGTGTAAAATTCACAATTTTTACCATCTTTTTACTATCAATTTTCAGGCACACATCGGCAGACGTCATTTTTGATGAACAGGAAGTAACCAGTAAAACCACAATCCAACAGTAACAGGAAGTTATGTCAATTGAGCGATGATACTTAAATCATACGAATCAGATTCCCTAATTTTATTCTCATCATAAGGAAGTAGACAGTGTTAGGTTAATACGTCAGACAGTATGCAGTATGTTTGTTCTTTATAAGAAACAGTAAAAATATCAAACAAATGTGACATATTATTAGATCATGCCAAGTTTACAGGATTTTGTCTTGTTATGGCAAGCACACCCAGCGGGAAGGCGTATGAAGCAACACAAGTTAAACAACATTTATTTTCTTGCATATTTACCGACTTGACTTCAAATAACTCCTTTAAAATGTTAAATCCTAGACTAAAAAATGTCTTCATTTTTCCAGAATCTTAAAATATTCCAACAGATGTGGATAATAATGGTCGGGATTTTTTCAAAATTCCTCAAGAACTTTCTCTCTTACTCTGAAGGAATCTTGTTATTCTAAAACATCCATACATAACATGAAAAACAAAAACAAATGTTGAACATTCTAAACACTTCTTGACAAATTCCTTCTTTAAAAATCATATGGGGGAAACACTGTTGATATAAAATATCTACGTCACAACGAGGATATAACTTGATTATTAAACATTTACGTACTGGATTCAAAATAAACGTAGATAAAAAATTTCATTCATATTCAGGTGCACATTGCACAATCAGTTTAAAAGCCAAAATCTGAGATAAGAAATCATTCAAAATATAACAGTACAGTGCATTGCTGGGTATACTTGTGCCGACCATTACATTATTCCTGTCATTCTTTGTGTCTACAATTATAGCATATGTTTGAAGTTACATTTTTTCGCATAATTTGTGAGTTGCATTTAAAACCTAAGGTTTACTACCAGCAACAGAAAAAAACGTACACGGATCGATGTGAATTTTCAAAACATGTATTTCGTTACGAGGGCCACAAGAAAACGAACAAATCAATAAATTGGTCTGATGACCAGGAAACTACGGTTTTGAACATTTTTAGGTGTGCTGCCTTTTATTTATATATATATTTTTTAATTATGAAAGAAATGTTCATATGTCATTGTATTACGACTATTATATAAGACTGTTTGAAAGAAAATGCGTCACGTTACTGGAATAAAATTCGAATATGCGCGACAACATAGAATTTTAAAGTTACGAGTTACAAGAATATTGTGATATTACGGTTATTCACTCGTCCTGCAACAGCATTTCAACAGGTATTCATCAGGATCACGCAGCAATCGTAACGGGTGAATTTGCATTCCCCCAAAAAATCTATTAGTGACCATATAAAGGGACTCGCTTATGTATTAATAAACTACATGCTATTAAATAAAGTTTAAAAAAAGTTACATTGAACAAAAAGCAATTGATTTTTTTTTGGAACGTTCGCGTTTTGTTCAATGATACTTTATTTGCTCACACTTTTCTTGTTTCACAATGTTTTGTAGTCGTTCTTGGAAGTAAATTCATTATTCTAAAATACTCTTTGGCGAGTTTTATTTTATTGCAACCGAGGGGACATGCATTTCTGATCAATCTACTTTCGTTTGAACTGATAACGCATTTAATATTATGTTTTGTTTACCTACCAGATTGTTGCCCATATTTAATCGCAAATTATAGAATATAAGCCCATTTAACAAGATAAAGCATCGACACAGATACTTTGATTTTAGACTCGCATCGTCACAACGAAACATACACAGAAAACATGATATATTATTTATCGAAACCTGAGTTGGTAAACGCCTTGGAATGGTCAGTAAAAACAGGACTGAATCGCGGGGGTTGATACCTAATACGCAATCACGTTTTCATTCAAATATCTGTTTATACTCGCCATCGCGTGATTATCGTACACCAAGTACATATGAGCAAATGACCCCGTATATCAACAACCTTACGAAAATGTACTTTATGATTCCGTTTATTGCATTGTTTAATCAGCCGGATTAGATAATACTCCTTAATGCATTGCTATCAATTTAAATGTATAACGATTTATTGGACCAATGTAGCATTGTTAAACGCATAAAATCAACTGCATTACAAACTGTAAGTGTCCAGATTAAAAACTTATAATAGAACATTTCCAGACAACTATCGGAGTGACGATCTAATTCAATTATAGTTTTACAGAGGTACAGATTTGTATAGAGGAAAATTCACTTTGATACACTATTTAAAACAGTCTCAATTGGTAACTGAAACTAATATCGAATTTTGGTTTAAGGAAAATAATATGAAATGTCCTGACACAGACGAAATATCGCTTACTTTTATTGTTATTATTCAAACAGGTATCAACATTATAATGGATTTAAAACGTTCTACAAAAGTCACGTGTACGTATTCTATAAACAAAAGGAGGTAATGACATAACCATTGAAATGTATCAATTTTTCAAGTTATGCTTACGATGAAGAAACAAAAACGTATTGTTTGCAGACGTAGAAAATGGAAGGAATGATAGCTTTCAAAGCTTTCCAAGTTAATCTTAAAAGACAAACTACAAAGAATCTTACTTTAGACGTAGAAATAGAAGAAATCATAGATAAAAATGATTTATTCAGAAGATGATTGGATGTCTAATTTGGTAAAGGTAAAATGTCTAGCAGACTGAAAGCGTACAATGCATTACAGTACTAGATTATTTATGATTTATTGCATTTTTTATTTTAATGACTCAAGGATTTTCAATTGAATCTAAAAAACTGCATATGAAACCTAATTGATGCAGATATGCTAGGAGGCATTCTTTAATACGATATACAAACTCATTATACCAGAAACTTTTAAAAACTTTAAAACGACATATTTTTAAAGCATTTAATTATGTCATAAAACATTGTCTGCCTCTTATGAATATTGCGTTTGATGATATTTTGTGAGAATAAAATAAGTCCGAGAGTTAGATAACAAAGTAAACACGCGTTGCTTCTGTTTTGTATCTAATTGGGTACATTAATTGTTTTATTGTTCAATTAGAATGCAACTTTTAATGTAGCATGTAAGGTCAAATTATAAACGTATTAATGGTTGTCTTGTAATTAACATTTGTCAATTTGTCTAATCGGGAATCACCCTTGTTTTTTTTACATCTACAAGAAACTTGTTATGCTGTATCTTCTTTGATCAACTAATAGCATGAAGCATATCAAGGCATACACAGTACTTGAGAAAAGAGAAGGAATGCTATTAGTGCAAAATGACCACAAGTCGAAAAATATACCATTACCAAATGTCTTTCCTAAAATAAACTGAATTAAAATATACTTTTCTGTTTCTTCCCAAAAGATTTCCGTTTCGCTATCTAAGTTGAATCATTTTACATACGAGAAAAAGTACTTAACTACGTTATAGATTGATGATCCAAGGAGATATAAACCTTTTTACGAAACTTATACACTAATACTATAGATATTGCATTAGACGTTGTTGTAAATTGAAATCTTATGAAGGGAAACGTTTAAATTAGTATTATGGTGATGCACGTAAGAACATTCGCAATGTAAACAATGAAAACTCGGACCTTGAATAACGAAGTCGGGCGAAGGGCTTAGCTAAAACTATTACATTTATTGTAAACATGAACATTTTATACTCCTCCTGGTTTCTACAATAATACAGTTAGAATAAGACACTTTGCGCACACATGTGTAACTTTTGACTTTTTGAGGCGACCTTTGTCAAATAGCTGTCATTGTATGAGTGTACGGCAGGAATAGGCCGACTCCATTTGTTGGCAGATAATGTCTGTATCTGGTGGTTTAAATTGAACAAATGAAATGAATGTCATTACCCGTATGGTTTGCTGTATAGGAATACATTTCTGCAGTTCTGTTCAATAATTGTTTATTATTTATCCTTTGCCACTGTGGCTACATATCATTCATATATATATATATATATATATATATATATATATATATATATATGTGTATAGCTGACCCGGATTCGAAATCTGCAGGAACTGTTCTATGTACAGTTAATGTGCTAAATGTTGTTGTCTTTGTCGTTTAGATTAAACTATACTCAATCACATCTAGTTCGATTCCACTGATTGTTTCTTTAATCTTAAACTGTGTTTCCTAATCGGTCAAGTTTATAATCAGCTGTGTTCTAAAACTTATAAATTGGCGACTCTATTTTCTTTTCTTTTGATTTAGCGTACTTATATTTCTTATTTTTGTTGCGATTTGCATGACTCTAAACTGATATTATTTTTCAATTTTTTTATAGAGATTCATATCTGATTTACACTTTGCCTTATGCATATTGTATTACCCAATGTTCTCCCATCTTACACAGGTTTAAATAAATAAAACTCTTGTGTGGCTCCAACAGGCTGAAAGTAAAACTTTTAGTTCCATTCTTGCCGGCATCTAAAAGAAGTAGACCCACTCTTTCCTATGTATATATGTGATCTGCATGAGGACTAAAAGCAACACTTTATGTAACCTCAGTTTTCAAATGTTGCTTTTTGTTATGGTCCCTCATGGTTTCTCCATAACGTCGGCAGTTCGTAATGAAGGTGGTGACAAAACGACAACATAGTGTCTTATGTCATCACCAAGCCCGCAAGCCGTCTTGACCTAAATGGTTAATCACATCCAGGCCATGGGTAATAATTTGAATGGCTACCAAGTACCACATGCGTTGCTTAGAACAATCGCAGATGTTCCATACAACTCCAAATACGTGACAATCCTCTCAAGATCAGCTTTCGAAACAACTTCCTTGTGCGTCGTTGGGGCAGATGTATCATTGGATGTTCTTTGCTTTATTTGTGTTATTTGCATTGGTGAAGGTTTTATCACGGACAATAAAAATGTCCCTTTTCTAGTCCTTCAAATGGCTAATCAAGGCACTGCAAATTTGGTACGTGTATTCCTGTTATGGTCCTCGAACTAATAACGGCTTGTTTTTGTGCTTCCAATTGTTTTGTTTTGCCTAACAATAAACCATCCGCATCGGTATGGCCAATTCACCCATACCCAACAATTTGGAAATCGAGCATGTGCCCATAGACGTCTTTGTGCAATTCTGCGGATTCAATAGATTAGCATTAAATTTTGGTGAATGTCCTTTTATTTGGGATTTTAGTATTTACAATGGAGAAACTCCTATCTGCTACCACTGACATCATCATCATGATCATCATCAAAACCCTCTACATCACCAAACAAAATCTGATTTCTAAAATATTGCTAATGGCGGAGAGAATGAAAAAGGAAGAGATTATTTGTGCAAGGTTATGTGCTATTATGGAGGTGATTGTCGAGAAAAGCAGTAGGATTTATTATATTTCATTAACGCAGTGATAGCTGAGAGAGCGATATTTTGTTGCAGAAAATAAACATACCATGCTATCTTGTTTGTTTAAAGAAAATATCACATTTCTGTATTCTGTAAACTACCACCGCTTACTCTACCAGACAATCTTTAACTACAGGCAGATAAAAAGGTCTGGTTACTAAGGGCTTTCTATGTTAATCGTAACGTATTATTTTATTTAAGTATTGTCTGCACTATTTAAGCTCTGGATTTGATTTCAACTGTTAACAATACTGTTCTATGTTTGCTGGAATACTTGCAGCTAGCGTTCGTTTGCGTCTGTTTTAGTTACACATTATAAAATGCCTGCCAACTCCGCGTGGATATAATTGTACACTGCATGGTATATAGACTGGCTTTGAGCGCGATGATATATGCAATAGAGATAATATGTACGACTGACTTTGAACGCAATAATTTATTCAGTAGGAAAAATTTGTTATATTTCATTGCGCGAACAATCGTTTCAAATGGATCCAACAGTTACCATGATAGGACTGAAAATTGTCATTGTTAGCACTAAACCTTAGAGAATGGTTCACCAAACACGAGATGTTATAGAAATAGTCCATTCAATATGCTCTCGCATTGGATATTCAACCTGTTTTGGCAGCGTTATCGGTGTTTTTTAGTACTAATTTCATGAAGCTCTGTGTTCGATCAGTATCATTTCATACATTTGTGTTTCTGCATTCTGACAATGTCCGTCTGAACACGATGTTTTAATTGTTATATCGCTAGATGTTTGCATAATCGTGCCAAACAAACAGATGTCCTTCTGGATATACAGAGCACCTAGGTAAAATCTCGGTTGTTTTATATTAATGTTGATTTATTATCTCAGAATAAAACGAACAGGGATGCAAATAGAATGTCCTTAATGTTAGTTCGCCGATTACTGCCTATAAGGAGATGGAGATGCAATGCAAGTTAAACAAAGTCAATGCCGCGTCCATCCAATTCGTTAACTTTAGTACAAAATTGTCACTGTTTTACTGTGCTATATATGGGAAGGTATCGTTATTCAACTACCATGAAGGCATCGAAGTAAACAACATAATCATTATACGGCTGTAAACATACGCCTGTATTGGAAATATACTATATCCCTTTGCTGGAACCGTTGAGACTGCCTTCGTCGTTCCGAAGGATTGGAAAATGACAATATTGCATAATTATCGCATTGCTTGTCCTGCTGACAGTTAGCTGCTGCATTTCGACGCGTGCAAGTTTCATTGAGGAACCTACGTGATTTGTACTTATTGTGTCGGTGTCATTTGGAAAAACACATCATTTTCCCCCGTTTGCGCTTGTAAGTGAAAGACAAGTTAACTGTTCATGTAGAGAAGAGCCTTTGTACGAGAAGAAAGGTTATAATAAATTACAAAAATGTGAAATGGTATTTTCCTTATAACAGTTGTGAAATGTAGTGGAATAAAACAAAGCAATAACAACAGGTATATATAATATGTTAACGCAGTTTTCGTTTCATTCATCATCATTATTTTAATAATAAATAATAATATTTATTGATAATAATAATGATAAAAAATTATTATCATTATTATTATTATTAATCTTTTTCAGCAATATTTAAATATTTTAACGAGTTATTATGACGAACAACAGTAGCATTTGCTTCATGATCAACACTTATATTAATTAGGAAGACTGCTGATAAAAGCAGGTCGGGATCATGTCACTATATAGTAATTATTGCAAATTACAATATTTCTAACAAAAAACAACAACACATTTTTTGAAAACAATGTCTCTTTTTCAATCGTAAAACATCTTGTCTTACGTGAATAGTAGCAGATTGTAACAATGGTTTTTGTTATCAGAATTTAAATTAGGAGATGATAACATATGACAGGACATGTTTTTTTCTCACACATCAAATTGGACAGTAAATGCCACGCTTTTATTATTTGAATATTTTTTTTTATTTCAAAGTTATGTTCATAAGAATGCCTGTCCGCCACTGTCCGCCACTTTTTGTCTCTTCATAATCTTGATCATTTTTTCATCTAATAATCACTTTAATAGTCTTAACTGATATCTTCTAAAAATGCTATCTATCCTTTTACGTTTATTGCCTGTAATTTCCGTGTACTGATTTCTGCCTTCACTGGGGTATATTTCTCCACCTCAAGGCGATCTTCTTAGTTTATCATTTCCTGAGTTAATAACACTTATTATAAGCCAGACATATTATTCAATGAATATATCGTAAGAGAATTACACAGGAATAAAGCAGAGTTATTAGGTGCAACTATTTTCTCCATCTTTCATTTAGGCAACTCTTGTCTTATAAAATCTTGAAAATAGTCACGGTATATTTCATTTTTCCGTTAGAGTATGTTTTGTTTATATTACAAATAAACTTTAATTACATGTATTTGAAATCTACAAAAGCGGATGTACATCCGATTTGTTCGTAAAAGTACTTAAAAGTATCTTAATATCATTACTCACCGGAAATAAAAAAAAAATAAGAAAAATATAATTCAAAACATGCCGTCAATTACTTACATATATAACATATTTCAAATAAAAAAGCCATAGGGCCCATGAGGACAAAACACAATATAAACAAATATATGTAATTGAACATAAATACACATGTATATGATTAGAAGAAGGCACACTATTTTTGTTTGACATTGCGCCAAAGAAAATAGAAAGTTGTGATTCATTGTAAATGCACTAAATTTTAATTTTATTTAAATTTATTACAAACTTGAGATAAAATAAAAAAATATGCCAACTAGCCTCGGCTGGTTATAGATTACAATAACAAAACTTATATTTTTTAGATTATTAAAACCAACTCTATGTAAACATATGTTTGATAGTTTTAATTTCATATATCCACTTATTGTTTATAGTGTTGATTATATTCGTCCTAATTTCACAGACTAACTGTACTATGATTTCAATTTGTTTATGCATAATATACATAAACACATTGAAGTCAGTATTGTGTACTATGAAGGAGGAAGAACGTAATATATCAACAAAGGTTATTCAAAAAGGATTGTACAGCCCAACAATAAATGCATAGATAGTCATTGATTAAGAGGCAGTATATACCATTTTACATAACATCGATATTGATGTTCACCGCTTTGCAGTGAAGTTGAAACGCATTTGAAGTCAATGAAAGGATATAAAATGATTCTAATGGTATGTATGTTATCTTTTTACAATATAAAGTATTCCAAATACAATATTACCCAACGTCATGAACGTAATATTTTGTATGTCTTTCAGGTTCTTCACCAATACAAGAGTGACGAGTAGACGTACCAAAAAAGGCATTTCAACGTTTTTCAACTTAAAATAATTTAGTTTTCAATTTGGCTGTGAATAGAAGTGCCCCCACTTTATACATTCGACCCAATTTCCATTGGTATATATACTAGTGTACACGGAGAAATGTCTAACATCACCGCAAGTGACTTCTTTAATACTCAGTGTGACAACGACTATACATTGGAGATGACACGATTTATCGTCCAAAAGATTATAGTGCCTTTTATAACATCAATCGGCTTTGTTGGAAACCTTCTCTGTATTTTTGTTCTGACTCACAAGTCAATGGTATCATCTACGAATTGTTATCTTACCGCTCTTGCCATTTTTGATATTTCATACCTGATTTTTAGTTACACATTGAGTTTGAAACACTACGATGTGGTGAACAGTCTCACAGTCTATACGTACTGGTATCCCCTTGGAAGAACATTAACAGACATATGTAGCAACGTGTCCGTATGTCTTACGGTAACATTTTCCTTAGAACGCCTAATTGCAGTGTGTTATCCGATGAAGGGTAAAGTAATATGTACGCCACAAAAGGCAAAATTTATTACATTAATTGTTGTATCCTTTGCTGTTGTTAGCACATTTCCAGAGTTTTTCGAATTGAAAACTGTACATACTGAGAAAAACACTACAGTTTTACAGAGGAATATTGCAACGGATTTCGCAAATACCGGTGCCTATGAAATAGTTTACTACCACTACCTTGTTTTTACCTTCACACTTTTACCTTTCGTTTTATTGTCAACCTTTAATGGAATTTTAGTGAAGACAGTATATTCGGCCAGGAAGATAAGGAAACACATGACCCAAACATGTGCATCATACAGGCAATGTGCATCATACAAGCAAACTTCCCGTCGACAAATGGAACAGAATAGAATAACAATCATGCTCATTAGTGTAGTTGTAGTGTTTTTATTGTGTCAGTCTCCAAACGCAGCATTGCTTCTTTACTGGACATACCTCGATTTCAAGGACATGCATCTGACGTTATGCGAAGTAAACAACCTCATAATTGCCGGAAACATTGTGAATCTGTTAATACTTATCAACGCATCCATTAATTTATTTCTATATTCAGTTATGAGTACGAAATTTAGACGTGTTTTTGTGCGCTTGATTTGTTTCTGTGAGCGATATGGGCTATATTTCTTTACTAAAACGGAAACGAGTTTTAACAGAGGTCATACATTAAAGCAACATGAAATTCCTCTGCGTTTGTTCACAAGAAACCGTTAGAACCATGGAAACAGACCCTAACAAGCATATGCCTATTCAACAAAATACATGTAGGAATGGAAGATGTTACAACAATGAACAGCATGGCTATAGAGGGTCAAATACATTATTTAAAACGTCTAGATTAAGATAAGATTCCAAATACGAGGCGTGTCCTTCAAATGGTGATAAGACTTTAACTTCGTTAGTGAAGAGAAAATCAACAAAGTCATCGTCGACACAGTGTCATATGTTTAAAAGAAAAGACAACTGCGTCGATGTGGGGAATTATGCTTTTTCTGACATGAACGGAAAAAGAAATATATCATATTGGACTTAATTGTGTTAGAACGTAAACTTGAGTAAACACTCTCTCATTATGCTGATGTATATTGAAGACAACATGGAGTCCAAGACATGTATTGTGGTTGAACAGTATACGTAGAGCTAAGCTTTGAAAGCATTGTAAGTAAGAAGTAGAACTTCCTGGAATGATCCGATATTATGTGACCGATTATAGACCAACATTTATCTTTATTTTAGTTTTTTTTCCCATACAACCTTGCTTTAGTAGATTTCTATCATTTTCTTCTAGTATGTTGGCCTACTGTCGTGGCTCAAAAAAGACATTCTAGAAATCAGTCACCATTCCTTATCGAAAAGACAATTTTTCTTAGTAATATTGACCGTTTATATATCCCAATTAAATATTTTTGTTTCAATATATTTAGAATGTGTATATCTTTTAAGATGTTATATGGTGATGTGTACGCGAATCTTATGAAAATGAATTAGTAGGTGAATTCCTACAAGTACATGTCTGGTACATGTATGTCTCGTGTAACATCCGTTCAGCGAATTCTGAATGAAGACTATAAGAAACAAACGTCAAATTGTTATCTGTTTACAAGTTTGTTAAACTGTTTATGAACATAATACATTTTTCTTCTCTTAAATAATATACATGTACACGTGTATCTCCATATGAATGCATATGTAAAATAGTTACTGCTTGACCAGTTATTGAGGTTTACCTCGGTCTCCGAAAAAAGAACTTAATCGATTAGAATTGCAGCTGACACCTGCACAGACATGATATTAATGATTGTAGTAACACAATTATTTTGGTGTACTGTTCATCCCAAATATTTTTAAATGGTATGCAATGAAATATCAAAGTGATACAGTGTTTAAAAAAATAGTTATAATTATGTTGAAAGCGTTAATTATAAAAAGTAAATACATCCGATTTATACTGTTTAATATTTCTATGAAAAGCTAAAGACACAAGCTAAGCAGTCTAAAGTTAAAACATAAACCCCGTTGAAAGGCATACGGTAAACACCAAAGACAAAGAACACAAAAACAAAACAATCTTAAACAAGAAACACCGAACAACAGCAAAACACTCCACAAACAACACAGTGCATATATACTATATAAAAGCTAGGTGGTTTTATCAGGGATTGTTAGGTACCGCCTTGGAACGGTACACTATTTCCGTTCATTGGAAACGTTAAATTAGTTTTTTAGGAACATTACATTTCATTTCAGTAAATAATCTAACTCATTAACGTTGTCCTAAGAAATAACGAGCCAGTGCTGTCATCCGTTGCTGGTTGTCTTGTCTATAATATGTCTAGAACAAATTCACGAACATTCGTAATTTTATTGCTTCCTAGGTCACTGTCCGTCTGATTTCCTGTCGTCTGCTATGGTAATCAATCAACTGCTTTCTAATGGGCATTCCTAACAGGATTTTCTCACTGGCAAATTCAGTTACAGTTGCAATTTACGAACACTTGTTTTGCTGTCTACCACTTAACAAAAATGCACTTGTATTACCATCTTAGTTTCAGAAGGCCTAAAATAACCAAAACCGTCATTCCCGTGTTCGATTTCAGCCATACATAGTTTTTTTATATTTAAAAATTAAGGCGGAATTATCTCAAATCGTAGCAGAAAAATGAACAAATATTCCAGAATACATGATCGCAACCTATCGCTAAAATCACGTTCAAAGTTAGCAACAGCACCTGCACGTGACAATATTAATAAAGTTTTTAGCTGTTTTTGTGCCAAAATGTTGGCCTTATTAATAAACCAATCTCCATTACCCTAAAAACATGCAGTTTGGCCAGTAAAACATTTGCCAATAGATAATATTTGTCAATCTATCTGCGTTCAGTGGTTCCCAGCGATTAGCTGTTTGAAAGGCCGATGGTTAATTGGATTGTATTATACATATACTGACTCACCCAACAAAATGTGTAATGAAGGTAGACAATCAGAAAATAAAGTGCTTTCATGAATCGTTAAACTATAAAGCTAGAAAAAAGGAAGCACTATATATTGAAAGCTCTCCATCACTTGGAAAAAGTCGTAGATGCGTAAAAGGTCATTCTTTAATTTATTAGGCAGACACACTCAATATGCCAGATACTTTTGAAATTACCTGTTTAAATGTCAAAGGCAACGACATATGTTTTGAGAACGTATATATTATCTACTTCAAACAATAGCCGCCTTATATCATGTTAGCAAAGGTAGCGTTCTAGTTAATATAAATATTTGGTTTAATTTATATGGTAATTAACAGTTACAATTGGTACGACCAAAAATTATATGCAACGTAAACAATCGCTGCTTGTGCTGTGTGTTAGTACAATAATTAAATTCTCAGGTTTTTAACGTCAAACGTTCTTCATTTCTATTAGAAACAAATTGTTAAGCCAATGAACTAGTTTAAACACATGTTAAGCTTACCATCCCAAGGCAGTGAACCCAAAATTTACACCAACATATGCTTTGATGCATGTTTGGTCTACGCCTTTAACACTTGTCCTTGAAACAGTTACTGCGTTTAAAGATTGGCTATTGGCTACCGAGGTTCTCCCTCGTTTTCAGTGTTAAATGATTAATTTGTGACATATATATATATATATATATATATATATATATATATATATAACCTATCTATAAATTAAATATGTAACAACGATACTTAACACAAGCAGCATACACTATTTTTGTAGCCTGAAGGAAACTGTGTAAACAAGTATATTTATCCGCCTTCAGTTGGAAAAGAAAAGCCGTGTTCGCATGTATTTGCAAGACATGAAGTATACCGTTGTGTAAAACTATATGAGTTCAAAGACATGTCTCAAGAGATAAACATGACAGTTTTCGCGCCTTTACACAAGACGACATAAGCTCTAAAAACAAATAATGGGAACATTTTACCGACAAATCATCGGAAATATCAAACGTTCTAGGACAGGGAGTAACCTTGTTGGTAACATTCAACCATGAAAAGCTATGATTAAGATAGAACTCAAGATTATCGACGAAAAGTTTCGAAACAGTTTTATTCAACCATCACCAATCTTTGGCTGAAGTGGTATAAATGGAATTGTTGAATTGCAAATGTTAGTGAGTGGTGTATTGTTGGTACACTGTAGCTTCGCTCTCGAGTAGTTTAGAACAATTGAAAGTGTATACCACATACATCTCCTGAAACAAACGTATTTACATCACATACACAAACACAAACACCAGAAACAAACTAACACCTCATACACAAGTACAAACACCAAAAATAAACTTACATACAAACACCATAAACAAACCAAACCTTCATCAAAATTGCTTATCCGGTAAATGATTTGATTATCGGATCGGAACGGTCAGTTCACTGGAACTCGAGTCTACTATTTCGAAATATATCGGGGCAAATAAAAAAGAACATAATTTACACCAAAGAGCGACTTAGATGTTCGCATCTTTAAGGAGTGGGATACACATAAAGAAATTCTAAAAAAATATTTCATTGATTCTTGCAAAAGAAGTTTTAGGGATTAGTTCATGATATCAATGCCTTAAGTAAATAAGGTATACCTCTTACTAAATAAATATAGTTAATTGTCGTTTAGAACCTTGCCTTGTTTTCCTAGCAGTGATTATTTATAAATATTCGACTACTAGGCTTCTCCCTGTACTTCCATTGTATTATGTATTATTGTTTCTATTAGCGTTGATTGTAAGAGGAAATCTGTATTCGGATTTGAAAAATCATAATATTTAATAATTCTTTGTGAAAACATACAGCAAAATATCCACATATCGGTTATGCCTTTCGAAGTACCTATACCTTCACCATTTAAGCTGCTGATTGTTTAAGGAAGTTGTAAAGAACTATTTGTTCGATGATTGCAGGGATAAAGCCCTAATGCCCTGCCTCACCTCTTTAAATACACTATGATACCAGAACTGTAATACTGGCACATGTTTATTAACATTGGCATTATCTAGCCCGTGTTGGATCCTCTTTGCATGCCTCAAATCATAGAACGACGAAAACGCTCATAAAAACCGACGCCAATATTGATGTCCGGTTGCATTGGAAAATAAGTTATTATTTGAAATTACTTCTGGAAATGTGACACTCAAATCAAAGATTTATTATTATACATTTAGTTGTATTGCAATATCGTTAATGCTTTATTTGTACGACTAATGATTGTTAATTTATTTTCAGAATTGTAACCATTTGGCAATAACATGTAACAATGCAAATTTCATGTTAATGCTCAGAACACTTGTTTCTTATTTTTGACAGATATGTCACATAAATGCATTATTGCATGCACAATTAGTGGGCTAATGTCTTGAACACTAGCATTTCACAAATGTATGAAACGTTTTCTTTACATAATCATAATCATGATAAACACGCAAACATGTCATTTTTACTTGAGAATTTAATATGTTACTCAAATAACTGTGCATTTGTTTCAATTAATTGTTGGTCTGTTTTGCCAAGCAATTTAATGATATGCGATGCACAATATAAACTTATAAGCTTTGTAGAAACTGCATTTGATAATAATAATTTGACATCTTAGTGTGTAGTCATGTTCTGACCATCTCTTTTAAATGGAAATTACGGTGCTGTCTCCACGGGCAAGAATCATTCAATTATGAAACATACACTGAAAGAAAATTTTATTCAAATAGCATATTATGTTGCAGTAAAGATGTATTTAATCTTAATTTGATTATAAATCATTCGCTAACTAAATTCTGAGAGTATTCTTTGGTCCTCCACATTTCCAGAACAAGATTAACAAACACCCTCACTCAATGCACACGGGTTAGTCTAACACATGCCCAAAACATACAAAGCAACATATACATACCACATCAACATATCTATAAATTACCAAATGAGTAAAAATTATTTATTTTTTGAATAATTGGAGCAGCGAATGAAAAGATGAAATATGTTCTCAATTGTCATTATCTCTCACAGGAGTCTGCAAACGGCACGATGTGAGAAGGTTATCCAATATAGATTATGTACGTGGCAAATGAACTTGTAAAATGTATTTATGATTTGTTCGGACTTGTAAGCGGGTACGTTGCCACGCATTCAGTGGATATTGTAATTTATCATCCATAAACTTGGTGGAGATGTGTTCCAAAACTTATGAAACACTATGGCAACGATGGCTCAAAGAGTGGGTTATAAGTTCTTCATCAAGGAAACGCTGATTTCAAGAAAAGAGAGACGTTGCCATTTGGGACGTAGTCCTCGTGATAGTAGTCGGCACTCCGTGTGGATAGTGGCAATTATGTCTTATCGTTGAGGCTAACCCATAAGTCGATGGATATGTATGTCCAGTTAAAGTGTTCGTCAGTGCAAAAGACATCAAGAGACCAATTAATAAACTACCTCCTCTATACAATCATGTGTTATTTAACATAATGTTTTGTATGGTCTAGCTCTGTGTGATTTAATGCCATAGTTCTCCCCGAGCTAGACCAAAAACCATTTATTTAATCCTAACATAGAATACACACAGATGAAGAATTCAAAGGAACAGACGGCTTTGTCTCTTATCGAAGTAGATTGATGTCAGCACTGGGCTGGGGCATACATATCCTCGTGCTGTCAAAATATGTGTGCTTTACATGTACATACATTTGATACTGGTCACACATTTGAAATGTTACTGATCTTTGATATGACATTTGTATGTTTTTACATGGCATTTATCGGTAAACATTGTTTATTAGTTTACTGAAATGGAAATAACTATTCATATTAAATAAAACAATTGAAATACTTTTTAACAGTTTATAGAACAAAAACAATATTATTTAGTCTCAATATCTTGTATTTACAATATAGAGTTAAAAGCTGCACTCTCACTTATTTACCGTTTTGACAACTTTTCTTATTTTTGGTTTTGGAATGAGCCATTTTTGCGTAAATTTCTGCAAATCAGTGATATAGGACTGCTAACAAAGTATCAGATTTTCATATTTCCGTACGAAAATTAATGTTTTATTGCTAAAAGCATTACTAACGGTTTAAGATCTGATTTTTTGTCAACAGCCTTAAATTACTGGTTTCCATGCATTTTCGCATAAATTGGCTTGTTCCAAGACAAAAAAGTTGTCGAAACTTCCAATCTGTAAGAGTGCCGTTTAAAAAAAAGGATCTTAATTGTTGTCATTTTATCCGCCTGGAGATAAGTACTATTTCTTTAAGATGAACCGAACAGTATTTTATAACCGAACATTGTATAAAACAATGCTCTTAGGATTGTTTATTAGGAATTGTTTTAAATTTACATTATTGTAAGTTTTCTTCATTTCACTTTTGTATACAAAGTTAAAGTCTCCACTACACAAATTTGAATGGTCTTTGACTTTCCAATTTGGAATAAGAAATTGAATAGAAAAGGCTTAGTAATTATATTTGTTTATTTACGATATTAAGGCTTTTAAAATGTCCTTAATAAACAGTAATTTATCTTTTAAAGTAAACATGATAAATACGGAAAGGAAGCATTCAAATTATGTTTTATTTTGAAGATAATTTCAGTGCATAGTTATATGCTATGATGGCTATGATAGACGATTGCAGCAATAGGGAGCATTGGTGTTTGTGATATGAAGCATGAGGCAACTATAACTTATGATTCTGTTTATATACGTGCTTTGAAACATGGCTTTTTCTCGCAGTCCTTATTGTGTAACTGTGATCTTGTAATTTACATCCGAATGAACTGGTACAAGTAGTCAAACTCACGTATTAAATTATGTTCAATACCATGGAAGAATCGTTCTGTATGGCTTTCTAAATTGAATTGAATACGTTCTTAATTATTAAACGAAAATTCCCCGCTTTTGTCCTTAACCTCATTGCATTAAGCGAACCAGGAAGTTTAAATGACATTATTACAGCTTCTTAAAGCAGCGATATTCTATCGGACATTTATCCGATCTTGACGACGGAATTATATGTATTGGCCCGAATATTTCTTGGGAACTCTAACTCATTTCGAAAATGATTAATGTTGTTGCATCCGAAAGCAAATGCCATTACATGTCTAGTTCAGAGACCATTTGACGAAATGGCATGTATAGCACGTTTGATTAACAAAATCAGTGTTATATACGTATTGTATTTATAGCATACAAACTTTGTTTAATCTATGTTTGCTATTCAATTGTATTTTGATTAACCCGTGTCTGTGTCTGCGTTTTACTATAAAAGAAACCCAGACACAGAGTTCCTTTGATATAATTTTGATCTTTATATATTAAGAAACTTTAGATTAAATAAGCACTCTTACTCCCAAATAAGATTTACCACAAGTGATACAATTGCTTTAATATACCGAAAAAAGTGAAGAAATGTTGAAAACAATGGTTCTTATGAAGGAAATCGAGTTTATTTTGAAAGAAATGTGCAGACAACACAGTATGTCTTCCTTATAACACGATAGTAAATCACAGTAAATCGTTTAGCATTCACCAATCATTTAATATCTTTGCGTTTTCAGCTTTTAAATTCACGGTTACAATCTTGATATCAGTAATTTATATTTTCCAAAAATGCATTATTTAGTAAGTAGTTAAAGGTTTATCACTCAATATTTATACCTGTTATACATGTGTATTTATTGATCTTGAATAAGATTGTCACTTTAAATTATCAAGATATCTATATAATGGACTGTAGATTCCTTCAGAAGCAAACTTTTTTCCAAGGTATAATATAAGAATCTCGTTAATGCATACTTTGATAATATTTACCTTTTACGTGTTTTACTTTATTCAGGAGTCTGGGATAAAAGTGAGGCTGTGCACGCAAACTGGTTTGAACCCCCATTTAATTTACATTTTACCGACCGTTCCAAAGCGGTACCTAAATATCCTTAATAAGCGCATCTAGTTTTATATAGTATATATACTCTGTGTTGTATCTGGAGTTTTGTGTTGTTATTCCATATTTCTTGCTTTTGATGTTTGTTTTGTTTTTGTGTTCAATGTCTTTGGCGTTTACCCTGTGCCATTAAATGGGGATTATGCTTCGACATTTGGCTACTGGGCTTGTTTCTGTAGGTTTTTCATATAAATATTGTTTAAAACGATTGATTCATTAGGAATGTAATATTGTCAAAACTTATTAATACACTCCTAAGCAGTATTCTACCTTCAAAAGCTGTTATACACAGTAATAAATTGAAGAGGGGCCGTTAATTAAGGTCTACAGTTTCTGAAATTCCTTACAAAACGACTCATTGAGCCACTACTCTATACACAAAACGACAGTATTCCATATTATACGGTTAATTTCATTGCAGTACTTGTTATTTATGAAACGCTTGGGACTTGAATGCATTATTGAATCAATCATTCGTAGACAAGCACTCTCGTTTCCCTAAGTATATTGAAACAATGATAATGTAATCTGTATCCCTGAGATTGAGTTAGCAACTGGTGGAGATTTGTTGATTTGTGTGTAAGATCGTAATGTATTTCCCGAGCAATCATATTGGAACAAATCACCAGTGGCCCAAAAATAGTAAGGACCAGAAGTAATTTTTACGGCGCATGAATAATGTGCGTAGCCATTTGGCATAAATTTATATCATGTGTGGGGCTACCATACAGGTCATCAAGTAGAACGTGTCTTCATTTTTTTTAATGTTTAAGTTTGTTGGGATTAAGTTACTGTCAGAAAGACAGGCCGTTGCAGATTAATCCTCATCGTTTGCATGTTTGGAAAAAAATAATCTCTGTTTGAGTCATTTCTTGAAGAAAATCTGTTTGACATTAAATGACTGAAGATAAAGCTGACGGTTTTATTTGTTTATTGATTGTTCATTGTGTTATTTCCAGGGAAGTTCATTTAAGCCAAACGTATGCATCTTCTAGCATGGGAAGGAAACAAATTCAAAATTGCCGGAAACATCATAGATACTCTCTTTCAGTCAATTGCTGAAGATCTTTTTGACATTAAATGGGTGAAGATGATGCTGAGGGTGATTGTTCGTTGCGTTATTTCCCGGGAAGTGCGTTTTACCAAGACATTTTGGAAATACTTTACAGTACATGGTTATCAAAAAGATGGTAAAATATTAGTTATATTCGAGCATTTTTCCCCGTTTGTTATGACGTTCGAGAGTTAGAGTTCAAACACATTCAGTTTCCAAACAAAAAAGATTAGCATTACCATTGTTACAATCCTTTATTTTAACATAATTATTTTTAACAGATTATTTCCTCTATCAAAATTGAGATTTTCAAATTTGGTTAAAGGGAAGTAACTACAATTGATAACAAAAGTATTTCTTACAGTTATTTATTTTCACAGCAATGTAATATGTTTTGTTTTTGCACCGATGAAACACAATTTATCACAGACAAGCATACAAATAGAAACTTATTGCCAATGGTAATGAGTACTTTTTTCTGGACATTATTTGTATTTTATTAGATACATATATTACTCAACAGCACAATATTTTTCAAATCAAGGTTGTACTGATGTAAAATGAATATATATTTTTTTTTAAATTTCCCTCTTGATATATGGTAAAAAAACTATACAATTGAAGTTCGTGAATGTTAAATCCTTTAACTAAACACTGCGTTTATAAATTTCCTGTACAATGTTTTAGTTATGAACAAAAGGCACTGTCATAGTCGTATAAGGGAATAGTCACATTACTTTTTTCTGTAATTTATGTTATTCATTATAGATGTATGGTAATACTTACACTTCTTTATTTACAGAAAACATATCGCATCCGAACGGCTGAAATGACGGCCGTCAGAATTTACCCCCAAAATGACAAATATCGCCAGCCCCAAGAGACATTATATTGCCATGATTAACCGTTTCCCGTTTTTACAAGAAACTTCATTAATGTTTTTATAAGCAATACTAGGTGCAATATATTATTCTTTGCCCATAACAAGCCCACTTCCAAATTTGAGTTATGGTTAATGTATACCAGAGTAGATGTATAGTTTATGGTAACGACGAATATTGATTACCATATAATACATGTTTTACTCTTGATCTTTGTAGGAATACAGTGTATTTTTAGATCCCAATTTAAATGGTAGATGGGGAATATGTAACTTACTTACTCTAACCATGCCACTTATAAATATAAATGTGATAGTATTTTTATTATTAATAATATTATTTCTCATGGTGTACGCCTAACAAACCTAATAATGATTTTCTTACATAATAATTGGTCTCCACTATTACTATATCTATAATTCCGCTGGCATTGCGATTACGATGCTTATTACAAAATGACCACGTGTTAGGTACAGATCCTTCAAGCTGGTATGGACCCAAATAAGATTTTACTTAGATTACCCCTGACTTTGCGCATGCGGTTACCCAACTTCTTACCAGTCTTGATATAATGATCTGTGTTCTATGAGTTTGCCTTCAGTATGACGTTGTATATATCTCGTTCTGTGACGTGTTTATTTCTCCATGAGTCACGTGACTTTAAACAAGCTCTTGGTTTCAGTTTGAGATACATGTCTTCTTCCGGTGGTTTCCATTATCATAATACAACAAAATACATTATTCACTATTTAACAAAAATACTGGATATAATGATATGATATGAACGAATCTTTACAGAGGGGATTTTTATGAAGTAAAATATTGAGTTTAACGAATATTTTTGTCTAATATGGACCTTAGATATTTCTTCTTTTTTTAAAGTAATCCATTTAACTTATAACGTGGAAGTTGAGCGTCCTAAAGCTGGTTTGGACCCAGGTCTTTCTTAGTTTTCGCCTGACCGTGCGCATGCGCTTACCCCAACACTTACTAATCCTGATCTTATAATGTGTGTCCTATATGTGAGTCTTTCCGACGTAGTATGTATATCGTTTTGAGATGCGCTTGTACTGCTTTTTGTCACGTGACTTTAAACAAGTTTTCGGTAATAGTTTTTGAAACGTGACTTGATCCGATGGTTGCCAGAAATATATTACAATCTAACCCATTTCATTCACTATTTAACGAAGAGAAACTGGAGCTAGTCAAGTACTACAACTAAATATGATTATATTTTATTAATTGAGTTGGCCGTTTCAGCACTTCAAGTATGACATTCAAGCTTTCAATTGTTCAATAATATAATGTGCACTGATGCCACTAGTGAGATATTCTCGCTAACTAAATTCGTGTATAAAGCATTCGATTTGAGAAAGCAACTGATCTTACACAGATAATTTATTGTACAACTACTAATACATGAAATGGAACTATGTGTGTGTGTGTGTGTGTGTGTGTATGTGTGTGTGTGGTTATATGTTTACATGTATTTGTATATGACCATTACTTTGATATGCTTGATTTGTGCAACAACATAAAACATGTTTTATAAATATCCAATATAGTTCATATTTGACGTACTAGATACTACAATTTGTTACATGTATTCTGGGCTGGTGGCCTTATATTACAATAAACACAATGTTATGTTATGTTATGTTATTTAATTGCAAAGGTGAAGATTTTTGGGCACACATTTAAACCATTTGAGAGACTTGAAAACAATATTAAACACGCGCGGTTTACTTTTCTAACAGTTCATCGTTGCTAGTGAGTTCTTAAATTTCGTTTAATTAATAAGTATTTCTACACTTAAAGCAAATCCGAGAATGTATTGCCACAGGATTATAAAAAGTTATGTTTTCACAAGAACGAACATATTAGTCAGCGAATAATTTATTTATATGGTATATTCTAGAATTTGTAAACATGAACTATTGAGTATATATATTTAACAAGTATATGAAAATAAAATAGGATATTAGGCTTGCAGCTTTGTTGTTCAGATGTCTGGTTCCATTAATACACCAGTCAATTGGAACCACGGCCCCCAGGTCCGGGGGTATACCGGGGATAAGTTTAATTCTGGCTGGATGATTTTGTCTCCATTTTATTGCTCTCACAGTCATTCTTTTGGATATCATCACATTGAATATGGATGAAAATAAGCAGTTTGTCTGTCAATTTTATTAAACGAGGAGCAAAAATTAACCATTGAAGCATTATTCAATCACAATTATTGGGATTTTGTTAAAATATACAAATAAATGGATGTGAATGGACAGTTAAAACAACAGGATGTGTTACATAATAATTTAGAATATGAACATCAGCTGAGAATACATTGCCTTCGACATCAGAAGGAGCATTTTGGAAAATAATATTATAATATACAGTAAAATGAGAAACTGATGAAAATGATGTTAAAGATGGCAAGACTCAATTTAGAGTCAACACATGAACAAAATAGAACAGTTTGGAGAGTGAGATATAAAAAGTTCTGGTCAATGTTAGATCACAGTAATGCATGAAACAATCAAAAGTTTTTAAAACAGAAATCTAGACTAATGCAAGGGACAATGTTGATGTGACAGTATTCAGAATGCAAAGAGAAATAATGCCAAGATGTGTACTTGAATTGGTCTGATCAAAATAACCAAATACAGCTGGCATTACCATAATGATATCACTGTGTTATATTCACTGGAATTTTATTGTCCCTGTTGCGAGAAAAAATGCAGCTGAACTCAGTAAGTTTATATTCATGCCATTTACATTATTGAAAATCTGATTCTAGATAGACCTGTCTAACATGTGCTCATGTTTGCAAACAAAAGATCACATGATCAAGCCAGTTTGTTAGCTCCTCCTACAATATTCAAATTTTGAAATTGAAGATATGCATTTCTTATTATGAAGACCATTATGATATATGTATACATATTGATGGACACACTTACAAACTACATGCCTAATTTTTTATGGGTTGTAATAATTTGACTTAAGGTTTAAATTTTGAAAAATGCTTTCCTGAGCGCTAAGTCTGCTACACGTTTAAGCAAGTAATGGTGTCTTGACAGTTAAATAACTTTGTTGAAACAAATTTGAAAGTTTTGACTGTATAGATATGTATAGCATTGATTCTGCTATCGTTACATTGTCATGTGCTGATCGAGGGATGGTCCAAAATAATGCAGAGAGTAACAATATACATTGTATATATATATTTTGTTTTAATGTAATTTACACAAGTGTTAATCGGAGTATTAGTAACGAGAATGGCACAAAGTGTGGCATAACAGTTTTGCTCCCCTACATTCGAATACAAATCAAGTATAACCACAAGCAAACTTCCCAGTACGTAACAGGCTAAGATTTCAGAACAGTAAACAATATCAAATAGAAACAGGGAAATATAATTTTCTTCGTTTGAATTTAAAATAAGAAGAAAATAATTTTCCTCGATTTGATGTGATGTCCAGTAGGTGGCGTGATATTTGTTCTACACGGATGGTTTTAGGAGCTAAATAGTCATTCAGCTTCGGAACATTGGACTGAACGGAACGAGTTTTAATTTTAAAATTTATGTAATTGTAGTAATTTGGATATGGTAAAATGTTTGTATCAGTATTTAGTGATTTTTAAAATTATCGTCGTTTGCTTTAGTTTGTTTAAACTAGTGTGTCTTTCTATTCAGAGACATGGAGTCCTTAAAAGATTAATAATATTTGATTCGATTTTCAAAAGTAATCTTTTTCAGTCAATTTTTGAAATATTTCAATGGATGGTGTTCTGATAGGTGTTTGGTAGCTTTTGGCAGTAACGGACAGCAGTAATAAAAATACAACCGAAAACGATATATATGAATTGTAAAATTACACTAAATATCTTCACTAAGAGAATAGATTAACTCTTCAGAAGAGAGTTTTGAATAAATCATATTGCATGATTGCAACATATGTGGCGTTTATATAGCTAGAGTGAGGTGGTGTACGTGGTAGATTTGTCTTGATCGGGATAGAAGCAGAAGTGTTATTGCCCTTAATTTCATGCAATTTCTCCGCCCATGGCCATTACTTTGTAACTAATTTAGATACATTATTTGAACTTATGCGAAGTATGTAAAACTGCGTTTATAATTATAAATACCATTTGTTCAAGTTTCTCTGCACTAACAACCGGGGAAAATTATAACAGCTTTTTGAATTCTTATCAACTGGGGCACTTTCGGTAGGATCAACCGATTTATGTTTCTTGTCTTGAAAATTGAAGGGAAATTGTCAAAGTGAAAAGCTAAAAGATATGCTTGCTTAATTGCATGTCCCAGTTAAAATTATGGTCTATATATATCACAGAACTAGGATTTTTTTATTTTGATTTCATTAATATATTATATAAGTACACTCATATTTTTCAAATTGTTTTGTGAGTATTAAAATTCACTTTGTTTCACCATCTCATAATGCACCAACTTCTTTTGTAAATGTTTTCATATTTTAGGCATAAATAGCGGACACGCCTTTATATAAATCTATTAAAGATTTTTGCGGCTTTCACCATTAATATACAAACTAAAGAGCGACGAACCATAAACGTAACTCAAAAATATCCTAAATATGTAGACACGTCACGACTGTCAACAAGATGATTTCATTTTATTTAATTATCTTTGTGTCCCTTTTAAATACTGACCAACGAATACAAACTAATTTAACAATATGATTATTTAAATTTACTTATTAAACCGACCAAAATATATAATTAATTGAAACGGGCCCCTTTGACATTGAGACAGCCACTCCATGTAAACTAGTGTAGTTAACAAATGTAGACGTTAGTAATAATAATGATATGTACAGGTTTATGGCTGATAGTGACAGATATCGCCGAATTTGAAGTTCAGTCTTGCTCATCCGACCCGCCCTTATTTTAAAGTTTTTATAAATTGCTTGCGACACAAGTTCTTGCAATTGATAGTAACTACTGTCATCCATTTCACAGCCTAAAGACCCTTATTGATTCCGAATGACTTAAATTAAACCTACCAGTATAATAGTAGTCGTTAGCCCGTCGAATCAGTGCGTCACAGGCGACTGCTTGTGGTTGGGAGTGGGAAGAGGATACAGTATGGCAATATGTAAAATTGTATACGTATACATGTATGTAGATATATAACTCATTAAGTTGTTTAATGTTAAGGTATTAATCAGTATTGAGCATCAAATTGTTAATTGACAACATATTGAGTCAGCATGAACAGCCCTAAATGTTCTAATTCTCCAAAAAGGTATAGAAAAACATATTAAAATAACGGTGTCATGTACCTGAATGATTAATTAGTATTTTAAAACAAGAATTTCGACAATATCTGTGATATGCATAGATAAACATATTATTCAAATTGAATAATTCATGTACAAGTATTCTTCGATTGACAATCGACATTGTTCAATCCTAATTTGCTCAATATAACTTTACAAACACTGCACTCTAATATTCATATTTCTATATATAGGATTACCATGATAACCAATTCACAGTAAATAGATAAGCATCTCAGTTCCTGCCTTCAAAAGGCACCGTACTATTATGACCTAGCAGTATAATGTAATCAAATCAACATTCATGAACATTATGCGTGCAGTAGAATTAGTAGAAGTGTTCTTACATGGTACCACATTCTCCGATTTTCGAAATATGACCGTTAAATGAAATTATCAAATAAAATATAAATCATACTCACGTTTGTTCATGTAAACATAGGGCACCGCTCCACCACGGAAGTGTCGACAGTTCTTTTTCTTTGCACCACCGTAAAGTGGTGGAGCTGGCGTTTAGAGGCCGTGTCTTTGAACGAAATAAACAGAGTGCTGCTTTAAGGAGGAGGATACGGTCTAGATATGCAATGTTTGTGAACTTTAAATGTCAAGTTGTCACGGTAAGATTAAAATGCCGTAGGATCAATTTTCACGACATTTTGACGTTTAGATCCCAAAGTTGTATTTACATAGATAGTATTTGACAGCTAAGTTTGATGAGGTTAAATCTTTTATTCGGCATTATTTTAGATACTAGTTAAAAAATGTTGATTATAGTCTTCACAAAATGATAAATGCAGTATGGCACGCTCGTACATCATGCCTTTTCACAAGGTTAATTTGGAAGTATTATTACATATTATTAGACCGGGGGTTCTTTATAATTGACATTATTTCGAGTTGTACATGCTATTATAGCTGTGTTTATTACAGGGTCTAAAAGAAAAAAAATATGAGTAAAATTACAACACTCCTCACATTGATGACTTTATACAACAGATGGGTCATCCTGTCATAGTGATCTATAAACATTTTATATCAAAAGATTCATTTAATGTTTAGAAGATGCTCATATTTTATTGAGTCCCATTTTCAAAAGAAAAACGGCAATCGGATTGTTGTCTACAATATATAGTAATGATGTTTTGTTCACATAATGTATCAGTTTCTACCAACAAAAACGGGTTTTTATACTTTGTTTCATCACTATATTGTCATTTATGCGATAAGTACTAAGATGGAATTATTAAACATTACTATGATTTTTGAACAATTTTGTTTAAAGACGTCTCCCGTATGGTAGATGGTAAGCACAAGAAAAAATCAAAATAAAACTGTGAAAAGTAATCACTGAGTTTGTACAACTTCTTTTAAAACCAACTGTTTGGTATTCCATTCGTATACAATGTTACCATGATAACTCAGAGCTGCTAATGAATATTAGGCTCCACTTACTGTCTAATGTTATTGTTATTACTACTGCAGGCTTTTGTACATGGTGTGTTTACTATCATGAATTGTATATCGTTATTAAAGTATATTAAAACATTGATTCGTGTTTATATACAATGACCACCCAATTTCATCACACCCACAAAGATATTTGGTTTGTTCTTCAGACTTTGAGGCAGAGGGATTCTTATTAATTTACCTTAACATCCTAATGGAATGTATGACAAAAATGTCTGAGTCGTCTTTGAATTTCACAAACAAAATTGCTTAAGTCGGGACAAAATTGACACCAATAGCCATTCCTGTTTATGTAAGAGCATTTGCACACACTTAATATACATAGCATATTTGGGTCACATTGACTCAAAAACAGGAATATTGCTATGGAAATATGCTTGCTACTTCTCAAATTACAACACCAGGTAGCATTCTAGGTAGGAGGGGTTTTCAATATTTGAAACATACAGTAGTTTTGATAAAAATGTGTTTGAAGGGTTTGTATACACTCTGACAGGTAAACCGTTTTTATAAAGGGCTGCTTGTACTGGTATTTCTTGACTCATGAGAGAAATCGCCCTAGTTATGCACACTTTTGCGGGTAGGTCCCTCAATGCTTTGTTTGTTATTCAGTCATTGACGTCGCATGGAGACGCGGTGTCAGTTTGGAATCGGTGTCATTGTTTTATCATGGAGGGTCACGTGATCAAATTTCCCAAGCAGTATACAATATGTTTAATTAAAGCATCCATTATAAACAAATAATAGTATAAACTGATTAAAGAAAAAAGTAACATAAATATACAAAAAACGAGAGTCTTATACCGTTATTACAAACATTTAGACACACTTTACTTGTCCATAAACTCGTATTTGTTGATTTCTATTATGGAAATATAGATTTGTTTGTATTAACTCTGATGTTGAACCTGAACATTTATATTAAATATGACATTTCAGTTTAACGTATTAACCATTTTACTTCTTTATCCACAAAATGTCATTTGGCCATGTTGAGTAGGCGTCTTCTAACATCAGTTCCTTGAAGTCGTAGGCTCCACAAGGGTGAAATGATTTCTCGGAAAGGAAGTCGGTTATAAACGAACCCTCCTTTGTACATGCATGTACTGTTATAATGTTATCAGTTTAAAAAATAGTTTTCTGAGACCGTAATATATTCATAGGGATTGAAAGATACGGAAACAAATTAGGAAAGTTATACTTGTAAATGCAAATAAGATTAAAAAGAAAAAACAAATCTTGATAATGTGGGGGTTTCGAGAAAAAACACAAAATGTTGTTGAAAATGTGTTTAAAATTGGTAGGAAATCAATTGAAACAGTTTACTTGATGGGGGTCCAAACTATGAGACTAAACACATTTGAAGGCAAGATAATAAATGTTGATTGTTGCCTTTTTAATCTTCAATTGCATCCAGTAAGTTAATCCGAGTACATTTGCATGCAATAATTGATAAGGTATCTTCCAAATGCATATTCAAAAAATCAACCGTAACGTGTTTTGGCAGTCAAACCTCTTTTGCGTTTAACTTTATAGAAATGATTGGTAATATTTCATGAACAAAATAATAAAACACGTTTTTCAGCCCCCTTAACCCATCAGCCCCCTATTATGTGTATTAAACGGTGAGACTGATGTACAGTGTATTACACGGTAAAGTCTAAACTGATGTACAGTGCATTACACGGTTAGTTCTGAGACAGGTGTACAGTGTTTTACACGGTTAGTTCTTAGACTGATGCACAGTGTATTACACGGTAAAGTCTAAGACTGGTGTACAGTGCATTACACGGTTAGTTCTGAGACTGGTGTACAGTGCATTACACGGATAGTTCTGAGACTGGTGTACAGTTTTTTATATGGTTAGTTCGGAGTCTGGTGTACAGAGAATTACAAGGTTAGTTCTGAGACTGGTGTACAGTGTTTTACATGGTTAGTTATCAGACTGATGTACAGTGAATTGCACGATTAGTTCTGAGTCTGGTGTACAATGAATTACACGGTTAGTTGTGAGACTGGTATACAGTGTATTTCTCAGTTTGTTCTGAGACTGAAATACAGTGTATTACACGGTTAGTTCTGAGACTGTTGTACAGTGTATTACACGGTAAGTTCTGAGACTGGTGTACAGTGTATTACTCAGTTTGTTCTGAGACTGAAATACAGTGTATTACACGGTTAGTTTTGAGACTGTTGTACAGTGTATTACACGGTAAGTTCTGAGACTGGTGTACAGTGTATTACACGGTCAGTTCTGAGACTGGTGAACAGTGTATTACTCAGTTTTTTCTGGGACTGAAATACAGTGTATTACACGGTTAGTTCTGAGACTGTTGTAAAGTGTATTACACGGTTAGTTCTGAAACCGATGTACAGTCTATTACACGTTTAGTTCTGATGCTGATGTACAGAGTATTACACGGTAAGTTCTGAGTCTGATGTACATTGTATTACACGGTTAGTTCTGAGACTGATGTACAGTGTATTACACGGTTAGTTCTGAGACTGATGTACAGTGTATTACAGGCTTAGTTCTGAGACTGGTGTACAGTGTATTACACGCTTAGTTTTGAGACCGATACACAGTGTCTTACATGGTTAGTTTTGTGACCGATGTACAGTGTATTACACGGTAAGATCTGAGACCGATTTACATAAAATAGATACATACACATGTGTAAAAACACATTTAGTGTGATAAACTTTTAAATACTTACTTAATAATGCATTTATGGAAAATATTATCTGCTGATAACAAGATAGTAACTGTGTTCTTTACAGCTGATAACGCACAAATATCAAATAATTGGTGGATCCTAAAAGATTAACAGTGATCAACTATCGTCAAATGTGGTAGAAATGCCGTGTTCTTGCACATTTATACACATTTATTGTACATTCGATATAGATTAATTAATCCTTTTCGGCAATTTTAAACAACTGTATTAATCGTGGTATATCTTATCTAATGCAATTGCTACTTTAAATTATTGATGTATTTGTCTAATGCATTGCACCATTATGCAAAGCTGCACCGATTTTTTGAACCGTTGATATTTTCCCGCCCTTCTGAACGTTGCTCTTCGTGAAACATAATTCCACTTTTCGTTCAGGCATATATGCAACGTTTTGAATGGTGCTCTGTTGAGTATATAAATGGATGTTGTTTGTATTACCATATGACTCACCTTTAGGATTTATTATAAAACAACAACAGGTTATTAAATGTTTAAAAAGTGTTTATTATTCTGTGTAACTAAAATCTTAGGAAAATGAATCATTTGATAAGCGTATATAGCACAAAAACCGATGTAAACCACAGTTCCGTTGGTAGTCCTACCTGTATATGTGGCAAATGTTTGTATGAGGTGTAATGTGTAAAGCTGTTAACATTTAATCTTTGTGTGTGTGTGTGTGTTGTAAGGTGGTAACGTTAGCAATTTATAAGTCAAATATGTTCAAAATGGTTCTCTTTTAAGAATACAATCCTAGAAGTTTATATGTAAAATGTTTGTCTTTTTATTTGGTAATCCTAGTAGTTTATATGTAAAACGTGTGTCTTTAAGGTGGTGATCTTAGAAGTTTATATGTTAAATGTGTGGCATTGAAGATGATAACCCTTGTAGTCTATGTAATCTTCACAAAACAAAAGAATTCCATGGTGAGGAGTTATATGATTAAAATTGTTGTTCTATTCTCGATGGCGGGGTCACACCTATATTTCAATGTTAGGGAACCATGAACTGCACCATTGGAATGTATGTTGTGCAGAAAATATTTTCTATTATCTCTGGATTTCATAGCAAAAATCTTGTCTCAGCCACAATCTTTTAATTTTTGATATAATTCAATTGATCTTTACATACTTATTCAGTACCATGGAAATGAGTACTGCGTTTAAAATAAGAGCTCTTAGCTCGAATGTAAATGTTACACTTTGAGGTCAACGCTAGAGAATATGAATATCGAAGCTATAATTTGATGTGGTAATTCAATCAAACTAAACAGAATTGCATAAGACCACAGTGAGGTGTATCGTACATAAACTGTCTCTTAGTATCTCAAATGTCAATGTCATAAGTCAAAAGCAATCTCTCTGAAGTATTGTTTTAATTGTTATTTGGAATGCTATTGCACTTACTATCTTTGAAGATAACAAAGGGACGATTGCAATTATAAGATGTGCTCTTTTCTCATAGGCCAGGGGTTACTTTGTTTTTTGTCAAATCTAGGTCTTGTTGTATTTGGTTTACGTTTTGTGATGTAAATACTATAATCGCTACATTTATTTCGTCTGAATATTAGTGAATAGTTAATTTGTTAATTCAATACTTTACATGAGAATTGGGATTCTGTTCCTTTTTGTTTATCAAACGCACCAAAAACATTCCATTGATTAATGGCAAAGTTGGTTTATGTTTGCTTTTGCTTTAATGTAGGGGATGTTATTAGCCTAAATATCAATAATAATAATTGACTATCACTCAGACAAAATCAAACTGGGGTCAATCTTTCTACTCCTGTGACCACTGTTAAGAATTAAAATTTACTTTTGACTTATACCTATCTGTCTTTTATGGTTTATTTTCTTTATAGTATTTACCCTTAGTTGTGATATTCATTTCAATGGATAAGATCAGACGGATTAATTAATATGCTCAAAATGAAAGCTTTGTACTTTTTATTTAAACAAAATATAAAAAATGTTTCCGTTCTGTTTATGAAAGATTTGACACTTTCAAATTGTTGTTTTGATAAACCTTTAAACGATTTCTTCTTGATAATTACTCCGATATGGGGAACAGTTGTTATGTTTTCCTAAAGGTTTCAATAAGATATACTGTTATACATTTTCAGTTTTAGAATTTACCTTTCAGTTTGATGAATTCAGAAATAACTTCTAGCAAATTGAATACAAACAATGCACTACTGTGAACAATGATTTATCACATTGTAAACGTCCTTGTTAACTAATAAACACACACAGCCTTTTTAAACTATTTATTCAGTTGAAGACCCAAACTATAACTTAATTGATTTCTTTATCCACAAAATGTCATTTGGCCATGATGAGTATGCATCTTCCATCACTAGTTCGTTTTTGTCAGATATTCGACACGGGATGAATGAATTCTTGGCAAGGAAGTCAGATATGAACGAGCCCTCCTTTTTATCTTTCGTATCCTTATAGTGCATCCATTCCATCAGTATATAACGTACGTCAATGTCTTTGAAGAATGTCACAGCGCCCCGAAGTGCCATTGCTTCATGACCCTCAATGTCCATTTTCATGAAAAATGGCTTAGGACCAAATTTTGTTAAAATGTCATCTAATTTTATCGTAATGATACTATTTGCAATGTCTACAGGACTTTGTATATCCGAATGTTCTATCTTTGTACCACCAACATTGCTTGTGGATGGGACAAGATGTACATATTTCGTTTCATTCGATACGCCGTTCAAAAAAATAGTTACATTTTCATCCAGCCCACCAAGATGAAGTGACGTTGCCAGCATCTTTAGATTCTCCTTATTCGCATCAACCGCTATCACCCGTCGCCCAAGTTTGGCCATTGGAATGGTAAATGCACCAATGTTGCATCCGAGGTCAAGGAAAGCCATATCTTTTACCGGTTTCATTAGTTTCCAAACTGTCACAACATTTTTCCATTCCCAGCTTTGATGTTTGATAATGTCACCCGAGACCCAAATATCCTCACTAGCATTATACACACAAATAGGCGCCTGTGATCCACCAGGTACCCTTAACGTAGCTCTCTTACACTTGCTCAAATATGAGTTGGCATTCACCGCAATGTTAAACAGTCTTGGCTGGGTTCTTAAAGTTGTCTGCAAATACTGTTCTCTTCCATTTGCATATATTGATATGTATATACATAACAACATGGTACTACACACGATGAAACCAATAAATCCCTTTAAATTGACAATAGAGCGTAATCCAAACATGTTAAGCGTTCTATTAACTAAAGTAAATATTGTTTGCGTTGTTATCAGTTGTGTTATTGAATGCCTAAGGTGATTTAAAGTCACGCGCATGGCATCCATTATAGCGTATTATTTTGGTTGTTCACTTGATAAATCACACTATTTTATAGTTTGCACATACATTTACAGAACAAGTAAATTTTAAAATATTATAATTTACAATTGTTTGAGTGTATGTTTCATGGTAACACGTTATAATATATGAGTTGACGGACCTTTTTTGTTTTCTAAACTCTTTCACTGTATTTGTGAGTTTTGTTGAGATATAAAATCAATTTATCAGAATTTAGAAAGATAGATTAAATGTTTGATTCGCCTTATCAGAAAAGTATTCGCAAACCCTAGATCTTGTTGTTCTTGATAAGATAAGAAATGTTTCGAAACACCATTTGCATTTTAAGTGTAGCTACATGGACATAAGAACGTCCAATGGAAAATAATAATCGTCTTTAAAATTGAACTTGCTCGCTGATACTCGTATATATCATTTTACTTGCCTTATCAGTCAGTCTAGATGTGAACAATGTCCCCGTTCAACTAATGGTTCACACCCTCTCTAATATTTGAAAAGACTTATAATAACAAAAGGAGTTTAGATGTATTTAATGTGTTCTCCTGTCTCAAAGCAATTTGTTTTGCATATCTAAAGATGATTGCTTTGGTATTTAACGGGACAACTGCATTATTATTGAATTAAAGTGAAATGCTTAACGAATAAAACATAGACATAATGATATACATATTGTCATAATATTAAAACAATCGTTTGCAGTTATTTAAGAATGGTTTTATATAAACAGTCTTTTTTTAAAGAAGAAAGACTATATTGAAAATAGAAAAACGTTCAAGATTTTCTTCTGGAATGCAAATTTAAGAGCACATGGAACTCAATAGTATTTGTTTCTCAGATGAACATTTAAGTTTCAATTGACACAAACGACGTGGTGGTTTCGGGCCCCATCAGAGGTACATTCTCATGACCTCCCAAAAAAGACATAGTACTCGTTAAATCTAAATGAAAGTAAGATGATGATTAGGGTGATTAGGGTCTGATACACTATACTTTGATGGCTATATCATATACGCGTATGTACTTGCTAAACAGGGGACAATAATGACTAGCTATTCACCAAGAGTCTATTGAATAACAGGTTCACATTATCTTTGTAACATTCACACTCTATAAGGCTTTGTAATTATTTAAGATGTTCTGCATCATTAATTCATCTTTCAGGATTTTATGTATGTATGACAGAAAGATGTGACACATTTTAATCACATAGTCAGGATAACAGTCTGTGCTTCGGCGAACGTGTTCGATCTATTTTTGTCTCAGCAGTAATCTCATTCTCCCTTATAATGCTGATGCAAATGCTTCAATTTTAATGCATTATCCTGTTAAACTTTCACTTTATCGATAAAACTGAAACAGCATATTCTTTAGATGCAGATACAAAATGACCACAGCCTTCATATGTTTTTCTTCATAACTTAATAGCTACGTGGACGAAATATTCCCAGTTAAGAAAGTGGCCAAAACACCGCTTATACTGATTTATCTCCAACTTTTTTTCATATGCGTTTCTTTATGGTTTGATCATTTAAGTCAAATGAATGAAACATAATAAAACCGTACAAATGCTTCAACCTATTTTGCGATAAGATATATGTTGCGTTTTAATGTCAAGTGGAAAACATTGCACCTACATTATCTTTGGTGTGTTTATATGGTAAATGAGAACAATGTTGTTTTTTTAATAAAATGCTAATAGTTTGTCTTGAAAAGAACATTATACATAATAATGAAGATACACTTTCCCTCGTATGTGAAGTCACCCGACTTGACAGAAGTTGACGCTGAAGGACTAAGGGTAATGAAATCATTCATTTAACGATATGGCTTTAGATCACTTATCATGAACGATTTAATTACGCCCCCCTTCGAAGAAGAGGGGTATATTGCTTTGCACAGGCATGTCGGTATGTCGGTCGGTCCGTCGGTAGACCAAAGATTGTCTGAGTGATAACTCAACAATTTCTGGACATATGGTCATCAAACTTCACATGAAGGTTGGGCCTGACCAGTAAGTGACCCCTAGTGATTTTGGGGTCATCGGATAAAAGGTCAAGGTCACAGTGACCTTTAATGGTAAAATAATTTTAAAGATTGTCCGAGTGATAACTCAACAATGCCTGCACCCATGGCCCTCAAACTTGACATGGAGGTTGGGCCTGACCAGTAGATGACATCTATGGTTTTGGGGGGTCATCAGGCCAAAGTTCAAGGTCACAGTGACCTTGAATGATCGTCCGAGTGATAACTTGACAATGCCTTCACACATGGCCCTCAAACTTGATTTGGAGGTTGGGCCTGACCAGTAGCTGACCCCTATTGTTTTTTGGGGCTCATCGGGTCAAAGGTCAAGTTCACAGTGACCTTGAATGGTAAAAGGTTGTCCTAGTGATAACTCAACAATGCCGGCACCCATGGCCCTCATAACTGAATTGGAGGTTGGGCCTGACCAGAAAATGACCCATATTGTTTTTGGGGGTCATCGGGCCAAAGGTCAAGGTCACAGTGACTTTGAATGGTAAAAGGTTGTCTGAGTGATAATTCGACAATGCCTGCACCCATGGCCCTCATAATTGAATTGGAGGTTGGGCCTGACAAGTAGAAGACCCCTATTGTTTTTGGGGGTCATCGGGCCAAAGGTCAAGGTCACAGTCACCTTGAATGGTTAAAGGTTTTCCGTGTGATAACTCGACAATTCCTGCACCCATGGCCCTCAAACTTGACTTGTAGGTTGGGCCTGGCCAGAAGATGGTCCCTATTGATATAAGGGGTCATTGGGCTAAAGATAAAGGTCACAGTGACCTGGAATGGTAAAAGGTTATCCGAGTGATAACTCGACAATGCCTGCACCCATGGCCCTCAAACTTGACTTGGAGGTTGGGCCTGGCCAGAAGATGGTCCCTATTGATTTTAGAGGTCATTGGGCCAAAGGTCAATGTCACAGTGACCTTGAATGATAAAAGGTTTTCCGAGTGATAACTCAACAATGCCTGCACTTATGGCCCTCAAACTTGATATGGAGGTTTGGCCTGACCAGTAGATGACCCCTATTGATTTGAGGGGTCAGAGGTCAAGGTCACAGTGATTTTGATAGCGACCTCGACAATTCCTGGACCTATGGTCATCAAACTTGACATGAAGGTTGGGCCTGCCCAGTAGATGACCCCTATCGACTTTGGGGGTCATCAGGTCAAGGTCAATGTCACAGTAACCTTTAACGCAAAAAAGTTATAAATCTTCTCCCACTGATATCTCAACATTGCCTGAATCTATGATCATTAAACTTGACATGGATGTTAAGCCTGATCAGTAGATCACCCTTATTGATTTTAGGAATCATAGAGCCAAAGGTCAAGGTCACAGTGAACTTGAATGGTTAAAGGTTGTCCGAGTGATAACTCAACAATGCCTGAACCCATGGCCTTCAAACTTGACTTGGAGTTGCATCTGACTTGTAGATGACCCCTTATGATTTAAGTCAAAGGTCAAGGTCACAGTGACCTTGAACGAATAAAACTTGTCTGTGTGATAACTTGACAATGCCTGCACCCATGGCCCTCGAACCTGACATTTAGGTTTCTGGTGACCTGCTGATGACGCTGGATTTTGAGTTCATAGAGTCAAAGGTCATGGTCATAACACACTCTATCCTCACACTTTAATGGTCATAATCTTAAAACTGCCTTAACGGCAACAAATCAGCTGTCATTTCGGTCCATGCATATTTCATTCAATTGTCCATATAATCTTGACAACATGGCGCTCAGGGGGTGGGGGGCATAATGTTTGGCAAACATCTCTTGTTAACAGTCAGTGATGTTATAGTGATTAGCCTAGTATCGAACAAAAACAAAATGCTTGCTAGCAATGTGTGTTTAATATATCGTTCTCAAAGCGCATATGTGTGTTCTACGTCGAGTGTACTTTGATCCTCGTGTCCGTAAACAGGACCATTGTTAAATATTGATGTGGTTGGTTCTGTGTGGTGTTTATTGTCATTTATGAACATTAACTCTGGTTCTTCTTTTAGACACACTAAAACATAAAAAGCTTTAGAAATTCATCCACTCCTGCTTAGACTGTGTTTTATAATTGACTTATCAATGCATACTAACAATATCAATTCGATATAAAATGCAGATTTCTTGCGTTTGAATTCATTTGGGAGCTAAATAAATCGCATATAAAAAGGGGAGATAAAGTGTATGGATATGTTATAGCTCATTTATACAAGCTCAGGTTCATCATAAATACAGTGGACCAGTTGTTGGTACAATCGCTAAACATATAGCGATGACGATAATCGCTATTTTGACGCGTTTCGCTAAATATTTCGCTAAGGCACTCGCTAAATTATTTAAGGGTTGTTGGTACATATAGCGATAACGATATCGCTATATTATGGCATGTTTAACGAAAAAATATAGCGGAGCATAAGGGCTTCGCTAAACACACATAGCGAATAACAAAATGGCTGCCGTTGTTGCTGCATTAAACAGAGTACGAAAAGAAAAAAATATCAGGGCGCACAACTTACATCTCAGTTTCACAGAACTCAGAGAAAGGTACCGCTTTGGCATGGATGGGATTAGATTTTTATGTGAATTATTGGGCGAAGACATTTGCAGAACAACCTCCAGGAATTGCAGTTTGTCCGTTGAGGAGCAAGTGTGTATAACACTGCGATACCTTGCCTCCGGTGCATTTATGCAAGTTGTAGGTGATACTTTTGGACGGGACAAGGCAACTGTAAGCCGTGTCATACATTGCGTGGCTGACCTCATCGCCGGCAAGTCAGAAATATTCATTCGATGGCCTGACCAAGCTGAGCAGGATAGGACGAAAGCGGCGTTCAGGGATGTGGCTGGATTTCCTTGTGTCATCGGACTCATTGATGGAACCCATGTAAGAGTGATGAAACCAAGTAAAGAGCAGGAGAGGGGATTTATTAACCGTAAGGGTTTTCCATCAATCAATGTGATGGCAGTTTGTGATGAAACAGGTACTGTTAGTTTTTAAAAAAAATATCACAATAGTTGTTACTTTTGTAAAACTGATATCTTTTGAATTTTATTCAAAATGTGACATTTGATTTCTCAGATAAACTCATGATTTCCTGTACTCAAATTGTAAAGATTAATTATGCAGTAATGCTTACCAATGCTGGTCCAATTTAACACATGTTCCAAAGTTGAATTTCATCAGTTAGAACTTTTTACACCCGATAAATGTGTGGAAAAACACTCACCAATGCATTTTGTTATCCGGAAATATATTTTGTTTCTTAAACGAAGGTCAAGGTTACCATGGTTATTAAGACAAAACGGCGACATGGGTAACGGTGTATAATAGCTTAATGGTAACTTCTATGCATTTTTGGTGCTTAATTGGGAATCAATTGCCAACTCGATTAAAACCTATTGTTCCATTTGAATTTTGTAATCGATATAAGTTCTTTATAGTACATCAGGTTTGATGAGCACTTACAGAACTGATACAAATGTGTATTCAAATGAAATCTACTGATTTATTTCAGGGAAGTTTATGTCCATCAATGCCATCTGGCCAGGGTCTGCTCATGACAGCTCTGTATTTAAGTCATCTGCCTTGGGGGTACACCTGGAGACACAGCATCGCGACCTTGAAGATGGTATCCTTCTCAAGTTTTCAAGTTTCCAAGTTTATTTCGTATAACTCATGTCACAAAACATGACAAAACGAGTATTGAAATATATATATATACAACTATGTAAAGAACGAGAATAGTCTCAACATTTTAAGACATAATCTATAAGAATAAATAAATTCAATCAGTGTCATCCAATATTAACATTATACCTTTATAATGGAGGAGGCATTTAAAGGGAAACAAAATGCATCAATGTATGTATCATTATGAGAATCGAACCATTATCTCTTTAATAAGCTTACAGAGTTTTTCAAAATGTATACCTGAATCAGGTCTTATTTGCATTACTTGTTTAAATTTAATAATATTTGGATGTCTAATATATTTATTATCAAGACAACTTTTTCTTTTACCAACAAATTCTTGACATTCCAACAAATAATGATATTCATCTCCTATGCTATTATCGTTACAAAATAAACATTTTCTATCGTTGTATTCTACATTATTCCAGCTTCCAATTTTCACAGGTAATTTGTTATTTCTAGTTCTAAATTTTATCATATATCGCAAGAGTTTGTAAGGTGTCTGTACAAGATAATTTTCAAATTCAAACTTTTCTTTATACAATCTATAATTTATACATTTTCTCGGAGATAGTGGGTGTGTATTCAATTTACGTCGGTTCAAAGAACATACTTATTCGTTTGCATTTAGGAAGTGCATATATATACAAGACAAAGGTTAATTTTTTTACAGTGTACCACAGAAACGCTATATGCAAACAAAGTAAAGTTTTATATGGAAGCACACCTTCATTTGATCAACGTTTGTAGACGCACTGCAATGCCTGTATTCATTGCATATATAAAAGTGTGGATATAACATGGATGTAATTGTGCCTTTTTCTCATGGAATCATGCGGCTCCGAAATTGCACCATTTTGATTCTAATTTAGAAAGAAATGTTTTATTTGTGTGTGTATGGGTGGAGGTCTTATCCCTAAACTCACCTAGAACCATCCGACCTCCAAGTTTCTTAAGGCCTTTCTACGCCCCTGTATCATATAATATGTCCGGTTGCGTTAATGCCCATCAGGGAAAAATGTTTTGCAAAGTTTGTAAAAGACGTATTTTACACCTCTGAATAATTTTGCAGGTATGCATGTGCCAGATATCTTTTGACGCCATTCAGGACAGCGGACACAGATAGAAAAGCTGCCTATAACAGAGCACACTGCCGAACTCATGTCATTGTGGAATCCACATTCGGGAGATGGAAAAGGCGCTTCAGCATACTACATGGCGAGGTTTGATGTTTCCATTTTTTATAATTGGATGAACAAAAGACAAATAACTGAAATCGTTTATAATTAATATACCTCTATATTAAGGTTTATTAGCAGTAATGGCATAACCAAGATGATGTATAAGTATAACAACTGATGATGATGATGATGATGATGATGATGATGATGATGATGATGATGATGTGATGATGATGATGATGATGATGATGATGATGATGATGATGATGATGATGATGATGATGATGATGATGATGATGATGATGATAATGATGATGATGATGATGATGATGATGATGATGTTGATGATGATGATGATGATGATGATGATGATGATGATGATGATGCGTTGGGTTTTAAAATACAGTGAGCTCCAAATCGCCTGTGTGAATCTAGTAACACCCAAAACAGTTTTTTTTAGTAGTTTTTAAGAAACTGCTTACAAATTTATATTTTGAGTGCTCAAACCACATGAAATTGTAACACGCAATGTTGATGTATGTTTGTATTCTCAGGTACGACTAGTCCCTGAAAAGGCATCAAAGATTATCATGGCATTCGCTGTTCTGCACAACATCGCGATTATTCTTGGGGAACCTGAGGTAGAAGGAGATGGAGTTGGGCTGGATGGAAATGTTGGACAACAGTTCATCGGACGAGAGACTGGCTTTCACACCAGAGAATACATTGTGCAACTATACTTCTAAATGTTGGAAATATGAGACATTATTAAGAGTTAAAACACTTACCTCACTCATCACTGAGTATTTGCAGGAAGCTACTGGCTTCTTTTTGTTCCAAGTCTTTGGATACCCTCTCAAAAAACCGTCGCTTTGCTTTTGATGTTGCAATCTCTTCTATTATGAGTAGCTTTTGCAGTTTCACCTTTTCAGTTTGTTCTTTGAAAAAGTTAAGTTGTGCATCTTGGAGCTCTTTAGAAATAGACCTGCAAAAAACATATCTTTATACCAAATTGTTTTATCACTTTCATGTCACCTGAGCACAATGTGTTCAGCGTAAGCTAATAATTATTGGGTGAATGATATTCGTAGTCGTCCGTCAACATTTCCCGGCAAACAAATTATCTTCTCTAACCCCTTGGTCAGATAGATAGCAAGTATATATTTACAATGTGTTCAGGGATTTCTTTTACATATTAACAACACTCTTCCTTCGGCAGTGCGGTGAACATTAAACAATAGATCGAATATATAATCTATCCAACGTTAGCTATCAATAACATAAGTAGTATTTTAAATGTGATCGCATACATATAGCAACTATACGATTAGAACTCACTTTCGCTTCTTGGAAGATTGACTAGAGCTGCATTGCTTCTTGTTTACTTGTTCACTGTCCTGAAATATATGTTTTTCTGCATCGAGTCGCTTAAGGTAAATAAATAAATATGACAATAAATAATCAATTACAACATAAAACATCGGCTGTTGACGTCATCAACCGAATGGCTTAGTTTAACTTTACAACACTTGTTTAATTAAAACCCTCACTGGCTTGCATTCATATTGTACAAAAAATTTACCTTAATGCTTACTATGTTCATGCAAGTACTGGCACTGCTACAGCCAGGAACCATAAAAGGGGTGCTTGGCATCTCGTTTCTTTCAATCAGTATCTGTAATTGTTGAAGTGTTCATTAATATTCATTTTTAAATGGTTACTGTTATAAATACACGTACATTATCCTTTTCATACCCCGTAGAAGGTGGGACATGGCAAGATTGAATTGAAATGATAATAATAAAGTTCAATAACAGTTTGTATCAATGTGTGCGAGCCTATTGTGATAGCAGCTGAAAAGTTAAAGAAAAAAACAGCAAGTATCTTAAGGTGTATATACCAATATAAGCTGACTGTTTAAATTCAAGAACTTTCTTTAAATAAATTTAATCCATCACCGACATGTTAATGTTTTACTATTTTTGGGGGAGGTAAGGGGTATGTGGGGTGGTATGATCTTGCTACCCATAAGAGGGAAAGTCCACATCTTTATCAAAACAAGTCTATTAATTTGTTACCTTTGATTTAACATCATCAACCTCATCGAATGACCCAGAGCTGACGATATTAACATTCAGCAGTTCACTCTTCGTCGGGGCTGGTCCTGAAAAATGCCATAATGTTAAACCGTTTATTACGAGAGACGTTTTGACTATTAATGCATTATCAAGGATATTCGACCCATAGACGTTTCAACCCATGGGTAAAAAAAGTATTTCAACCAAGACATTATTTCCTTATAGTGATTGCATTGAACCCCTCCATTGCAGTGAAGCAATTTCCACTAGCGGATCCATGGTGGTGGTTGTGGTGAGGGTTCACCCGGCGCCCAGGCCAAACCCCTTAAAATGGTCTTAATATACCTTTATTTTCAATGAAGATATTGTAAAATTATCTTGGAGGAGTACCCCGGCCTAAACCCATTTACCATCACTTTAAAAAAATAAATAAAAATTAATGCAGTTCTCACCAAGGGGTGCAATTCAGTTACATCTAAGTGACACCCCGTCCCTTCTATTGTGAAATCCTTGATGACCCTTGATTTCAATGACAATCCGTTTTGAATTAATGAAAGTGTATTATAACATAACCATGGGCACAGTTGGAGAACAATATTTGATAAGCATATGGAGAACTGAAAATATAGAGAGCTGATTTTCATTCTTGGGTACAGGTGTACTTGTTACAAACACGGAACTGTTATGATTGGTGCCGACGGGAATATAAGTCATGTTTGCCAATATATGAAGCAATCTCTTGCCATAGTTGTTTAATATTATCTATGCATACTTTCTTCCGATGTGATGGATGTTGGTTCCACAATTCAATGATTAAACACACCTGATCGACATTCTTAATTACCCTTTAATTGTTTCATTTTCTGACATGATATTAATTTCGAAGGTGTCAAGAAGGAATGGGTTGATTTACTCAGTTGTAATGGGGCTGAATAGTTCACGTTAATAGTGTTAAAATGTTTAAATGACAGAGGATTAAAATTATTTATCACGCAAGGGCTGGTGTATCGGGGTTTGCAACGTCAATGGGTTGAAACGACCTGACATTGTAGTTAACTTCCCTGGATAAAATGGCGCATTTGAAATTGAATAACGCGAACTTTTGATTGTTTCAATTGATTCAAGTTGGAATGTGATATACGAGTGTTTTGAAATAGGGTAAGTGATGTAAACATGTTTAGCATTTCTAACTAGTGTATATTATGAAAATAACCGAAACAAACTTGAATAACCGGTACATGCATCTAAAATCTATTTATAGTAACAATAACTTAGTTCCAGATTTTCAGAGGTTTACAGCAATGCTTGCAGACGATCTATCTCAATTCTCTTCATTTGTACATATGAAACTACTTATAACTGCTTAACTCAAGATATAAAGTTCATCATTCACTACTTGGCTTACCCAAGCAGATCTTTGTTTGGTATCCACCAGTTATCCCACAGAATGACCGGTCATCTGCGCACAAGTCCACCACCCTCTGATGCAAAGCTTCTTCTTTCTTTTCCTTCACATGCAGTCCTTCTCCTCCTCCTGTCCCTTTCTTGTGTGCTTTCCTCATTGCCTCCTCCATTTTCCAATGCCTTTGTAGGTTGTCCCATTTGTTTTTTTACATTAATTCCCGTTCTTTTACAAACTCCTAACACAGACAGCTGCTCTGCAATCCTGTCCCATATCATTCCTTTAACCTCCGGGCTGGTTTTACTCGACCGCAGCTTGTTTTTATTCTCTTCATACAGAGTTAACAACAAATCAATCTCACCAGGTGTAAAATTCACAATTTTTTCCTTCTTTTTACTATCAATTTTCAGGCACACATCGGCAGATTTTTGATGAACAGGAAGTAACCAGTAAAACCACAACCCAACAGTAACAGGAAGTTATGTCAATTTAGCGATGATACTTATATCATACGAATCAGATTCCCTAATTTTATTCTCATCATAAGGAAGTAGACAGTGTTAGGTTAATACGTTAGACAGTATGCAGTATGTTTGTTCTTTATAAGAAACAGTAAAAATATCAAACAAATGTGACATCTTATTAGATCATACCAAGTTTACAGGATTTTGTCTTGTTATGGCAAGCACACCCAGCGGGAAGGCGTATGAAGCAACACAATTTAAACAACATTTATTTTCTTGCATATTTACCAACTTGACTTCAAATAACTCCTTTAAAATGTTAAATCCTAGACTAAAAAATGTCTTCACTTTTCCAGAATCTTATAGTATTCCAACAGATGTGGATAATAATGGTCGGGATTTTTTCCGTTATATTTTTAACAAAAAGGTAACAGAACAATATTCAAAATTCCTCAAGAACTTTCTCTCTTACTCTGAAGGAATCTCGTTATTCTAAAACATCCATACATAACATGAAAAACAAAAACAAATCTTGAACATTCTAAACACTTCTTGACAAATTCCTTCTTTAAAAATCATATGGGGGAAACACTGTTGATATAAAATATCTACGTCACAACGAGGATAGAACTTGATTAGTAAACACTTACGTACTGGATTCAAAATAAACGTAGATAAAAAATTTCATTCATATTCAGGTGTACATTGCACAATCAGTTTAAAAGCCAAAATCTGAGATAAGAAATCTTTCAAAACATAACAGTACAGTGCATTGCTGGGTGTACTTGTGTCGGCCATTTACAGGTAATACAATAACAGTACATATTGTTCTCGATTACCTTATTCCTGTCATTCTTTGTGTCTACAATTATAGCATATGTTTGAAGTTACATTTTTTCGCATAATTTGTGAGTTGCATTTAAAACCTAAGGTTTACTACCAGCAACAGAAAAAAACGTACACGGATCGATGTGAATTTTCAAAACATGTATTTCGTTACGAGGCCCACAAGAAAACGAACAAATCAATAAATTGGTCTGATGACCAGGAAACTACGGTTTTGAACATTTTAAGGTGTGTTGCTTTTATTTATATATATATATTTTTCAATTATGAAAGAAATGTTCATATGTCATTGTATTACGAATATAAGACTGTTTGAAAGAAAATGCGTCACGTTACTGGAATAAAATTCGAATATGCGCGACAACATAGAATTTTAAAGTTACGAGTTACAAGAATATTGTGATATTACGGTTATTCACTCATCCTGCATCAGCATTTCAACAGGTATTCATCAGGATCACGCGGCAATCGTAACGGGTGAATTTGCATTCCCCCAAAAAATCTATTAGTGACCATATAAAGGGACTCGCTTATGTATTAATAAACTACATGCTATTAAATAAAGTTTAAAAAAAGTTACAGTGAACAAAAAGCAATTGATTTTTTGGAACGCTCGCGTTTTGTTCAATGATACTTTATTTGCTCACACTTTTCTTGTTTCACAATGTTTTGGAGTCGTTTTTGGAAGTAATTTCATTATTCTAAAATACTCTTTGCTGAGTTTTATTTTATTGCAACCGAGGGGACATGCATTTCTGATCAATCTACTTTCGTTTGAACTGATAACGCATTTAATATTATGTTTTGTTTACCCACCAGATTGTTGCCCATATTTAATCGCAAATAATAGAATATAAGCCCATTTAACAAGATAAAGCATCGACACAGATACTTTAATTTTAGACTCCCATCGTCAAAATGAAACATACACAGAAAACATGATATATTATTTATCGAAACCTGTGTTGGTAAACGCCTTGGAATGGTCAGTAAAAACAGGACTGAATCGCGGGGGTCGATAACTAATACTCAATTACGTTTTCATTCAAATATCTGTTTATACTCGCCATCGCGTGATTATCGTACACCAAGTACATATGAGCAGATGACCACGTATATCAACAACCTTACGAAAATGTACTTTATGATTCCGTTTATTGCATTGTTTAATCAGCCGGATTAGATAACACACCTTAATGCATTGCTATCAATGTAAATATATACCGATTTAATCGTCCAATGTAGCATTGTTAAACGCATAAAATCAACTGCATTACAAACTGTAAGTGTCCAGATTAAAAACTTATAATAGAACATTTCCAGACAACTATCGGAGTGACGATCTAATTCAATTATAGTTTTCAGAGGTACAGATTTGTATAGAGGAAAATTCACTTTGATACACTATTTAAAACAGTCTCAATTGGTAACTGAAACTTAATATCGAATTTTGGTTTAAGGAAAATAATATGAAATGTCCTGACACAGACGAAATATCGCTTACTTTTATTGTTATTATTCAAACAGGTATCAACATTATAATGGATTTAAAACGTTCTACAAAAGTCACGTGTACGTATTCTATAAACAAAAGGAGGTAATGACATAACCATTGAAATGTATCAATTTTTCAAGTAATGCTTACAATGAAGAAACAAAAACGTATTGTTTGCAGACGTAGAAAATGGAAGGAATGATAGCTTTCAAAGCTTTCCAAGTTAATCTTAAAAGACAAACTACAAAGAATCTTACTTTAGACGTAGAAATAGAAGAAATCATAGATAAAAATGAATTATTCAGAAGATGATTGGATGTCTAATTTGGTAAAGGTAAAATGTCTAGCAGGCTGAAAGCGTACAATGCATTACAGTACTAGATTATTTATGATTTATTGCATTTTTTATTTTAATGACTCAAGGATTTTCAATTGAATCTAAAAAACTGCATATGAAACCTAATTGATGCAGATATGCTAGGAGGCATTCTTTAATACGATATACAAACTCATTATACCAGAAACTTTTAAAAACTTTAAAACGACATATTTTTAAAGCATTTAATTATGTCATAAAACATTGTCTGCCTCTTATGAATATTGCGTTTGATGATATTTTGTGAGAATAAAATAAGTCCGAGAGTTAGATAACAAAGTAAACACGCGTTGCTTCTGTTTTGTATCTAATTGGGTACATTAATTGTTTTATTGTTCAATTAGAATGCAACTTTTAATGTAGCATGTAAGGTCAAATTATAAACGTATTAATGGTTGTCTTGTAATTAACATTTGTCAATTTGTCTAATCGGGAATCACCCTTGTTTTTTTACATCTACAAGAAACTTGTTATGCTGTATCTTCTTTGATCAACTAATAGCATGAAGCATATCAAGGCATACACAGTACTTGAGAAAAGAGAAGGAATGCTATTAGTGCAAAATGACCACAAGTCGAAAAATATAACATTACCAAATGTCTTTCCTAAAATAAACTGAATTAAAATATACTTTTCTGTTCCTTCCCAAAAGATTTCCGTTTCGCTATCTAAGTTGAATCATTTTACGTACGAGATAAAGTACTTAACTACCTTATAGATTGATGATCCAAGGAGATATAAACCTTTTTACGAAACTTATACACTAATACTATAGATATTGCATTAGACGTTGTTGTAAATTGAAATCTTATGAAGGGAAACGTTTAAATTAGTATTATGGTGATGCACGTAAGAACATTCGCAATGTAAACAATGAAAACTCGGACCTTGAATAACGAAGTCGGGCGAAGGGCTTAGCTAAAACTATTACATTTATTGTAAACATGAACATTTTATACTCCTCCTGGTTTCTACAATAATACAGTTAGAATAAGACACTTTGCGCACACATGTGTAACTTTTGACTTTTTGAGGCGACCTTTGTCAAATAGCTGTCATTGTATGAGTGTACGGCAGGAATAGGCCGACTCCATTTGTTGGCAGATAATGTCTGTATCTGGTGGTTTAAATTGAACAAATGAAATGAATGTCACTACCCGTATGGTTTGCTGTATGGGAATACATTTCTGAAGTTCAGTTCAATAATTGTTTATTATTTATCCTTTGCCACTGTTGCTACATATCATTCATATATATATATATATATATATCTATATATATATATGTATAGCTGACCCGGATTCGAAATCTGCAGGAACTGTTCTATGTACAGTGAACGTGCTAAATGTTGTTGTCTTTGTCGTTTAGATTAAACTATACTCAATCACATCTAGTTCGATTCCACTGATTGTTTCTTTAATCTTAAACTGTGTTTCCTAATCGGTCAAGTTTATAATCAGCTGTGTTCTAAAATTATAAATTGGCGACTCTATTTTCTTTTCTTTTGATTTAGCGTACTTATATTTCTTATTTTTGTTGCGATTTGCATGACTCTAAACTGATATTATTTTTCGTTTTTATTTTATAGAGTTTCATATCTGTTTTACACTTTGCCTTATGCATATTGTATTACCCAATGTTCTCCCATCTTACACAGGTTAAAATAAATAAAACGCTTGTGTGGCTCCAACAGGCTGAAAGTAAAACTTTTAGTTCCATTCTTGCCGGCATCTAAAAGAAGTAGACCCACTCTTTCCTATGTACATATGTGATCTGCATGAGGACTAAAAGCAACACTTTATGTAACCTCAGTTTTCAAATATTGCTTTTTGTTATGGTCCCTCATGGTTTCTCCATAACGTCGGCTGTTCGTTATGAAGGTGGTGACAAAACGACAACATAGTGTCTTATGTCATCACCAAACCCGCAAGCCGTCATGACCTAAATGGTTAATCACATCCAGGCCATGGGTAATAATTTGAATGGCTACCAAGTACCACATGCGTTGCTTAGAACAATCGCAGATGTTCCATACAACTCCAAATACGTGACAATCTTCTCAAGATCAGCTTTCGAAACAACTTCCTTGTGCGTCGTTGGGGCAGATGTATCATTGGATGTTCTTTGCTTTATTTGTGTTATTTGCATTGGTGAAGGTTTTATCACGGACAATAAAAATGTCCCTTTTCTAGTCCTTCAAATGGCTAATCAAGGCACTGCAAATTTGGTACGTGTATTCCTGTTATGGTCCTCGAACTTATAACGGCTTGTTTTTGTGCTTCCAATTGTTTTGTTTTGCCTAACAATAAACCATCCGCATCGGTATGGCCAATTCACCCATACCCAACAATTTGGAAATCGAGCATGTGCCCATAGACGTCTTTGTGCAATTCTGCGGATTCAATAGATTAGCATTAAATTTTGGTGAATGTCCTTTTATTTGGGATTTTAGTATTTACAATGGAGAAACTCCTATCTGCTACCACTGACATCATCATCATGATCATCATCAAAACCCTCTACATCACCAAACAAAATCTGATTTCTAAAATATTGCTAATGGCGGAGAGAATGAAAAAGGAAGAGATTATTTGTGCAAGGTTATGTGCTATTATGGAGGTGATTGTCGAGAAAAGCAGTAGGATTTATTATATTTCATTAACGCAGTGATAGCTGAGAGAACGATATTTTTTGCAGAAAATAAACATACCATGCTATCTTGTTCGTTTAAAGAAAATATCACATTTCTGTATTCTGTAAACAACCACCGCTTACTCTGTCAGACAATCTTTAACTATAGGAGGATAAAAAGGTCTGGTTACTAAGGGCTTTCTATGTTAATCGTAACGTATTATTTTATTTAAGTATTGTCTGCACTATTTAAGCTCTGGATTTGATTTCAACTGTTAACAATACTGTTCTATGTTTGCTGGAATACTTGCAGCTAGCGTTCGTTTGCGTCTGTTTTAGTTACACATTATAAAATGCCTGCCAACTCCGCGTGGATATAATTGTACACTGCATGGTATATAGACTGGCTTTGAGCGCGATGATATATGCAATAGAGATAATATTTACGACTGACTTTGAACGCAATAATTTATTCAGTAGGAAAAATGTGTTATATTTCATTGCGCGAACAATCGTTTCAAATGGATCCAACAGTTACCATGATAGGACTGAAAATTGTCATTGTTAGCACTAAACCTTAGAGAATGGTTCACCAAACACGAGATGTTATAGAAATAGTCCATTCAATATGCTCTCGCATTGGATATTCAACCTGTTTTGGCAGTGTTATCGGTGTTTCTTAGAACTAATTTCCTGAAGCTCTGTGTTCGATCAGTATCATTTCATACATTTGTGTTTCTGCATTCTGACAATGTCCGTCTGAACACGATGTTTTAATTGTTATATCGTTAGATGTTTGCATAATCGTGCCAAACAAACAGATGTCCTTCTGGATATACAGAGCACCTAGGTAAAATCTCGGTTGTTTTATATTAATGTTGATTTATTATCTCAGAATAAAACGAACAGGGATGCAAATAGAATGTCCTTAATGTAAGTTCGCCGATTACTGCCTATAAGGAGATGGAGGTGCAATGCAAGTTAAACAAAGTCAATGCCGCGTCCATCCAATTCGTTAACTTTAGTACAAAATTGTCACTGTTTTACTGTGCTATATATGGGAAGGTATCGTTATTCAACTACCATGAAGGCATCGAAGTAAACAACATAATCATTATACGGCTGTAAACATACGCCTGTATTGGAAATATACTATATCCCTTTGCTGGAACCGTTGAGACTGCCTTCGTCGTTCCGAAGGATTGGAAAATGACAATATTGCATAATTATCGCATTGCTTGTCCTGCTGACAGTTAGCTGCTGCATTTCGACGCGTGCAAGTTTCATTCAGGAACCTACGTGATTTGTACTTATTGTGTCGGTGTCATTTGGAAAAAACACATCATTTTCCCCCGTTTGCGCTTGTAAGTGAAAGACAAGTTAACTGTTCATGTAGAGAAGAGCCTTTGTACGAGAAGAAAGGTTATAATAAATTACAAAAATGTGAAATGGTATTTTCCTTATAACAGTTGTGAAATGTAGTGGAATAAAACAAAGCAATAACAACAGGTATATATAATATGTTAACGCAGTTTTCGTTTCATTCATCATCATTATTTTAATAATAAATAATAATATTTATTGATAATAATAATGATAAAAAAATATTATTATTATTATTATTATTATTAATCTTTTTCAGCAATATTTAAATATTTTAACGAGTTATTATGACGAACAACAGTAACATTTGCTTCATGATCAACACTTATATTAATTAGGAAGACTGCTGATAAAAGCAGGTCGGGATCATGTCACTATATAGTAATTATTGCAAATTACAATATTTCTAACAAAAAACAACAGCACATTTTTTGAAAACAATGTCTCTTTTTCAATCGTAAAACATCTTGTCTTACGTGAATAGTAGCAGATTGTAACAATGTTTTTTGCTATCAGAATTTAAATTAGGAGATGATAGTTCAACATATGACAGGACATGTTTTTTTTCCTCACACATCAAATTGGGCAGTAAAATGCCACGCTATTATAAGTTGAATAGTTTTTATTTCAAAGTTATGATCATAAGAATGCCTGTCCGCCACTGTCTGGCACCGTTTGTCTCTTCATAATCTTGACCATTTTTTTCATCTAATAATCACTTTAATAGTCTGAACTGATATCTTCTAAAAATGCTATCTAGTATCCTTTTACGTTTATTGCCTGTAATTTCCGTGTACTGATTTCTGCCTTCACTGGGGTATATTTCTCCACCTCAAGGCGATCTTCTTAGTTTATCATTTCCTGAGTTAATAACACTTATTATAAGCCAGACATATTATTCAATGAATATATCGTAAGAGAATTACACAGGAATAAAGCAGAGTTATTAGGTGCAACTATTTTCTCCATCTTTCATTTAGGCAACTCTTGTCTTATAAAATCTTGAAAATAGTCACGGTATATTTCATTTTTCCGTTAGAGTATGTTTTGTTTATATTACAAATAAACTTTAATTACATGTATTTGAAATCTACAAAAGCGGATGTACATCCGATTTGTTCGTAAAAGTACTTAAAAGTATCTTAATATCATTACTCACCGGAAATAAAAAAACAAATAAGAAAAATATAATTCAAAACATGCCGTCAATTACTTACATATATAACATATTTCAAATAAAAAAGCCATAGGGCCCATGAGGACAAAACACAATATAAACAAATATATGTAATTGAACATAAATACACATGTATATGATTAGAAGAAGGCACACTATTTGTGTTTGACATTGCGCCAAAGAAAATAGAAAGTTGTGATTCATTGTAAATGCACTAAATTTTAATTTTATTTAAATTTATTACAAACTTGAGATAAAATAAAAAAATATGCCAACTAGCCTCGGCTGGTTATAGATTACAGTAACAAAACTTATATTTTTTAGATTATTAAAACCAACTTTATGTAAACATATGTTTGATAGTTTTAATTTCATATATCCACTTATTGTTTATAGTGTTGATTATATTCGTCCTAATTTCACAGACTAACTGTACTATGATTTCAATTTGTTTATGCATAATATACATAAACACATTGAAGTCAGTATTGTGTACTATGAAGGAGGAAGAACGTAATATATCAACAAAGGTTATTCAAAAAGGATTGTACAGCCCAACAATAAATGCATAGATAGTCATTGATTAAGAGGCAGTATATAGCATTTTACATAACATCGATATTGATGTTCACCGCTTTGCAGTGAAGTTGAAACGCATTTGAAGTCAATGAAAGGATATAAAATGATTCTAATGGTATGTATGTTATCTTTTTACAATATAAAGTATTCCAAATACAATATTACCCAACGTCATGAACGTAATATTTTGTATGTCTTTCAGGTTCTTCACCAATACAAGAGTGACGAGTAGACGTACCAAAAAAGGCATTTCAACGTTTTTCAACTTAAAATAATTTAGTTTTCAATTTGGCTGTGAATAGAAGTGCCCCCACTTTATACATTCGACCCAATTTCCATTGGTATAGATACTAGTGTACACGGAGAAATGTCTAACAACACCGCAAGTGACTTCTTTAATACTCAGTGTGACAACGACTATACATTGGAGATGACACGATTTATCGTCCAAAAGATTATAGTGCCTTTTATAACATCAATCGGCTTTGTTGGAAACCTTCTCTGTATTTTTGTTCTGACTCACAAGTCAATGGTATCATCTACGAATTGTTATCTTACCGCTCTTGCCATTTTTGATATTTCATACCTGATTTTTAGTTACACATTGAGTTTGAAACACTACGATGTGGTGAACAGTCTCACAGTCTATACGTACTGGTATCCCCTTGGAAGAACATTAACAGACATATGTAGCAACGTGTCCGTATGTCTTACGGTAACATTTTCCTTAGAACGCCTAATTGCAGTGTGTTATCCGATGAAGGGTAAAGTAATATGTACGCCACAAAAGGCAAAATTTATTACATTAATTGTTGTATCCTTTGCTGTTGTTAGCACATTTCCAGAGTTTTTCGAATTGAAAACTGTACATACTGAGAAAAACACTACAGTTTTACAGAGGAATATTGCAACGGATTTCGCAAATACCGGTGCCTATGAAATAGTTTACTACCACTACCTTGTTTTTACCTTTACACTTTTACCTTTCGTTTTATTGTCAACCTTTAATGGAATTTTAGTGAAGACAGTATATTCGGCCAGGAAGATAAGGAAACACATGACCCAAACATGTGCATCATACAGGCAATGTGCATCATACAAGCAAACTTCCCGTCGACAAATGGAACAGAATAGAATAACAATCATGCTCATTAGTGTAGTTGTAGTGTTTTTATTGTGTCAGTCTCCAAACGCAGCATTGCTTCTTTACTGGACATACCTCGATTTCAAGGACATGCATCTGACGTTATGCGAAGTAAACAACCTCATAATTGCCGGAAACATTGTGAATCTGTTAATACTTATCAACGCATCCATTAATTTATTTCTATATTCAGTTATGAGTACGAAATTTAGACGTGTTTTTGTGCGCTTGATTTGTTTCTGTGAGCGATATGGGCTATATTTCTTTACTAAAACGGAAACGAGTTTTAACAGAGGTCATACATTAAAGCAACATGAAATTCCTCTGCGTTTGTTCACAAGAAACCGTTAGAACCATGGAAACAGACCCTAACAAGCATGTGCCTATTCAACAAAATACATGTAGGAATGGAAGATGTTTCAACAATGAACAGCATGGCTATAGAGGGTCAAATACATTATTTAAAACGTCTAGATTAAGATAAGATTCCAAATACGAGGCGTGTCCTTCAAATGGTGATAAGACTTTAACTTCGTTAGTGAAGAGAAAATCAACAAAGTCATCGTCGACACAGTGTCATATGTTTAAAAGAAAAGACAACTGCGTCGATGTGGGGAATTATGCTTTTTCTGACATGAACGGAAAAAGAAATATATCATATTGGACTTAATTGTGTTAGAACGTAAACTTGAGTAAACACTCTCTCATTATGCTGATGTATATTGAAGACAACATGGAGTCCAAGACATGTATTGTGGTTGAACAGTATACGTAGAGCTAAGCTTTGAAAGCATTGTAAGTAAGAAGTAGAACTTCCTGGAATGATCCGATATAATGTGACCGATTATAGACCAACATTTATCTTTATTTTAGTTTTTTTTCCCATACAACCTTGCTTTAGTAGATTTCTGTCATTTTCTTCTAGTATGTTGGCCTACTGTCGTGGCTCAAAAAAGACATTCTAGAAATCAGTCACCATTCCTTATCGAAAAGACAATTTTTCTTAGTAATATTGACCGTTTATATATCCCAATTAAATATTTTTGTTTCAATATATTTAGAATGTGTATATCTTTTAAGATGTTATATGGTGATGTGTACGCGAATCTTATGAAAGTGAATTAGTAGGTGAATTCCTACAAGTACATGTCTGGTACATGTATGTCTCGTGTAACATCCGTTCAGCGAATTCTGAATGAAGACTATAAGAAACAAACGTCAAATTGTTATCTGTTTACAAGTTTGTTAAACTGTTTATGAACATAATACATTTTTCTTCTCTTAAATAATATACATGTACACGTGTATCTCCATATGAATGCATATGTAAAATAGTTACTGCTTGACCAGTTATTGAGGTTTACCTCGGTCTCCGAAAAAAGAACTTAATCGATTAGAATTGCAGCTGACACCTGCACAGACATGATATTAATGATTGTAGTAACACAATTATTTTGGTGTACTGTTCATCCCAAATATTTTTAAATGGTATGCAATGACATATCAAAGTGATACAGTGTTTAAAAAAATAGTTATAATTATGTTGAAAGCGTTAATTATAAAAAGTAAATACATCCGATTTATACTGTTTAATATTTCTATGAAAAGCTAAAGACACAAGCTAAGCAGTCTAAAGTTAAAACATAAACCCCGTTGAAAGGCATACGGTAAACACCAAAGACAAAGAACACAAAAACAAAACAATCTTAAACAAGAAACACCGAACAACAGCAAAACACTCCACAAACAACACAGTGCATATATACTATATAAAAGCTAGGTGGTTTTATCAGGGATTGTTAGGTACCGCCTTGGAACGGTACACTATTTCCGTTCATTGGAAACGTTAAATTAGTTTTTTAGGAACATTACATTTCATTTCAGTAAATAATCTAACTCATTAACGTTGTCCTAAGAAATAACGAGCCAGTGCTGTCATCCGTTGCTGGTTGTCTTGTCTATAATATGTCTAGAACACATTCACGAACATTCGTAATTTTATTGCTTCCTAGGTCACTGTCCGTCTGATTTCCTGTCGTCTGCTATGGTAATCAATCAACTGCTTTCTAATGGGCATTCCTAACAGGATTTTCTCACTGGCAAATTCAGTTACAGTTGCAATTTACGAACACTTGTTTTGCTGTCTACCACTTAACAAAAATGCACTTGTATTACCATCTTAGTTTCAGAAGGCCTAAAATAACCAAAACCGTCATTCCCGTGTTCGATTTCAGCCATACATAGTTTTTTTATATTTACAAATTAAGGCGGAATTATCTCAAATCGTAGCAGAAAAATGAACAAATATTCCAGAATACATGATCGCAACCTATCGCTAAAATCACGTTCAAAGTTAGCAACAGCACATGCACGTGACAATATTAATAAAGTTTTTAGCTGTTTTTGTGCCAAAATGTTGGCCTTATTAATAAACCAATCTCCATTACCCTAAAAACATGCAGTTTGGCCAGTAAAACATTTGCCAATAGATAATATTTGTCAATCTATCTGCGTTCAGTGGTTCCCAGCGATAAGCTGTTTGAAAGGCCGATGGTTAATTGGATTGTATTATACATATACTGACTCACCCAACAAAATGTGTAATGAAGGTAGACAATCAGAAAATAAAGTGCTTTCATGAATCGTTAAACTATAAAGCTAGAAAAAAGGAAGCACTATATATTGAAAGCTCTCCATCACTTGGAAAAAGTCGTAGATGCGTAAAAGGTCATTCTTTAATTTATTAGGCAGACACACTCAATATGCCAGATACTTTTGAAATTACCTGTTTAAATGTCAAAGGCAACGACATATGTTTTGAGAACGTATATATTATCTACTTCAAACAATAGCCGCCTTATATCATGTTAGCAAAGGTAGCGTTCTAGTTAATATAAATATTTGGTTTAATTTATATGGTAATTAACAGTTACAATTGGTACGACCAAAAATTATATGCAACGTAAACAATCGCTGCTTGTGCTGTGTGTTAGTACAATAATTAAATTCTCAGGTTTTTAACGTCAAACGTTCTTCATTTCTTTTAGAAACAAATTGTTAAGCCAATGAACTAGTTTAAACACATGTTAAGCTAACCATCCCAAGGCAGTGAACCCAAAATTTACACCAACATATGCTTTGATGCATGTTTGGTCTACGCCTTTAACACTTGTCCTTGAAACAGTTACTGCGTTTAAAGATTGGCTATTGGCTACCGAGGTTCTCCCTCGTTTTCAGTGTTAAATGATTAATTTGTGACATATATATATATATAAGTATCGTTGTTACATATTTAATTTATAGATAGTATATATATATATATATATATATATATATATATATATATATATATATATATATATATATATATATATATATATATATATATATATATATATATATATATATATATACTATCTATAAATTAAATATGTAACAACGATACTTAACACAAGCAGCATACACTATTTTTGTAGCCTGAAGGAAACTGTGTAAACAAGTATATTTATCCGCCTTCAGTTGGAAAAGAAAAGCCGTGTTCGCATGTATTTGCAAGACATGAAGTATACCGTTGTGTAAAACTATATGAGTTCAAAGACATGTCTCAAGAGATTAACATGACAGTTTTCGCGCCTTTACACAAGACGACATAAGCTCTAAAAACAAATAATAGGAACATTTTACCGACAAATCATCGGAAACTATCAAACGCTCTAGGACAGGGAGTAACCTTGTTGGTAACATTCAACCATGAAAAGCTATGATTAAGATAGAACTCAAGACTATCGACGGAAAGTTTCGAAACAGTTTTATTCAACCATCACCAATCTATGGCTGAAGTGGTATAAATGGAATTGTTGAATTGCAAACTTTAGTGAGTGGTGTATTGTTGGTACACTGTAGCTTCGCTCTCGAGTAGTTTAGAACAATTGAAAGTGTATACCACATACATCTCCTGAAACAAACGTATTTACATCACATACACAAACACAAACACCAGAAACAAACTAACACCTCATACACAAGTACAAACACCAAAAATAAACTTACATACAAACACCATAAACAAACCAAACCTTCATTAAAATTGCTTATCCGGTAAATGATTTGATTATCGGATCGGAACGGTCAGTTCACTGGAACTCGAGTCTACTATTTCGAAATATATGGGGGCAAATAAAAAAGAACATAATTTACACCAAAGAGCGACTTAGATGTTCGCATCTTTAAGGAGTGGGATACACATAAAGAAATTCTAAAAAAATATTTCATTGATTCTTGCAAAAGAAGTTTTAGGGATTAGTTCATGATATCAATGCCTTAAGTAAATAAGGTATACCTCTTACTAAATAAATATAGTTAATTGTCGTTTAGAACCTTGCCTTGTTTTCCTAACAGTGATTATTTATAAATATTCGACTACTAGGCTTCTCCCTGTACTTCCATTGTATTATGTATTATTGTTTCTATTAGCGTTGATTGTAAGAGGAAATCTGTATTCGGATTTGAAAAATCATAATATTTAATGATTCTTTGTGAAAACATACAGCAAATTCCACATATCGGTTATGCCTTTCGAAGTACCTATACCTTCACCATTTAAGCTGCTGATTGTTTAAGGAAGTTGTAAAGAACTATTTGTTCGATGATTGCAGGGATAAAGCCCTAATGCCCTGCCTCACCTCTTTAAATACACTATGATACCAGAAGTGTAATCCTGGCACATGTTTATTAACATTGGCATTATCTAGCCCGTGTTGGATCCTCTTTGCATGCCTCAAATCATAGAACGACGAAAACGCTCATAAAAACCTACGCCAATATTGATGTCCGGTTGTATTGGAAAATAAGTTTATTATTTGAAATTACTTCTGGAAATGTGACACTCAAATCAAAGTTTTATTATTATACATTTAGTTGTATTGCAATATCGTTAATGCTTTATTTGTACGACTAATGACTGTTAATTTATTTTCAGAATTGTAACCATTTGGCAATAACAGGCAACAATGCAAATTTCATGTTAATGCTCAGAACACTTGTTTCTTATTTTTGACAGATATATCACATAAATGCATTATTGCATGCACAATTAGTGGGCTAATTTCTTGAACACTAGCATTTCACAAATGTATGAAACGTTTTCTTTACATAATCATGATAAACACGCAAACATGTCATTTTTACTTGAGAATTTAATATGTTACTCAAATAACTGTGCATTTGTTTCAATTAATTGTTGGTCTGTTTTGCCAAGCAATTTAATGATATGCGATGCACAATATAAACTTATAAGCTTTGTAGACACTGCATTTGATAATAATAATTTGACATCTTAGTGTGTAGTCATGTTCTGACCATCTCTTTTAAATGGAAATTACGGTGCTGTCTCCACGGGCAAGAATCATTCAATTATGAAACATACACTGAAAGAAAATTTTATTCAAATAGCATATTATGTTGCAGTAAAGATGTATTTAATCTTAATTTGATTATAAATCATTCGCTAACTAAATTCTGAGAGTATACTTTGGTCCTCCACATTTCCAGAACAAGATTAACAAACACCCTCACTCAATGCACACGGGTTAGTCTAACACATGCCCAAAACATACAAAGCAACACATACATACCACATCAACATATCTATAAATTACCAAATGAGTAAATTATTTATTTTTTGAATAATTGGAGCAGCGAATGAAAAGATGAAATATGTTCTCAATTGTCATTATCTCTCACAGGAGTCTGCAAACGGCACGATGTGAGAAGGTTATCCAATATAGATTATGTACGTGGCAAATGAACTTGTAAAATGTATTTATGATTTGTTCGGACTTGTAAGCGGGTACGTTGCCACGCATTCAGTGGATATTGTAATTTATCATCCATAAACTTGGTGGAGATGTGTTCCAAAACTTATGAAACACTATGGCAACGATGGCTCAAAGAGTGGGTTATAAGTTCTTCATCAAGGAAACGCTGATTTCAAGAAAAGAGAGACGTTGCCATTTGGGACGTAGTCCTCGTGATAGTAGTCGGCACTCCGTGTGGATAGTGGCAATTATGTCTTATCGTTGAGGCTAACCCATAAGTCGATGGATATGTATGTCCAGTTAAAGTGTTCGTCAGTGCAAAAGACATCAAGAGACCAATTAATAAACTATCTCCTCTATACAATCATGTGTTATTTAACATAATGTTTTGTATGGTCTAGCTCTGTGTGATTTAATGCCATAGTTCTCCCCGAGCTAGACCAAAAACCATTTATTTAATCCTAACATAGAATACACACAGATGAAGAATTCAAAGGAACAGACAGCTTTGTCTCTTATCGAAGTAGATTGATGTCAGCACTGGGCTGGGGCATACATATCCTCGTGCTGTCAAAATATGTGTGCTTTACATGTACATACATTTGATACTGGTCACACATTTGAAATGTTACTGATCTTTGATATGACATTTGTATGTTTTTACATGGCATTTATCGGTAAACATTGTTTATTAGTTTACTGAAATGGAAATAACTATTCATATTAAATAAAACAATTGAAATACTTTTTAACAGTTTATAGAACAAAAACAATATTATTTAGTCTCAATATCTTGTATTACAATATAGAGTTAAAAGCTGCACTCTCACTTATTTACCGTTTTGACAACTTTTCTTATTTTTGGTTTTGGAATGAGCCATTTTTGCGTAAATTTCTGCAAATCAGTGATATAGGACTGCTAACAAAGTATCAGATTTTCATATTTCCGTTCGAAAATTAATTTTTTATTGCTAAAAGCATTACTAACGGTTTAAGATCTGATTTTTTGTCAACAGCCTTAAATTACTGGTTTCCATGCATTTTCGCATAAATTGGCTTGTTCCAAGACAAAAAAGTTGTCGAAACTTCCAATCTGTAAGAGTGCAGCTTTAAAAAAAGGATCTTAATTGTTGTCATTTTATCCGCCTGGAGATAAGTACTATTTCTTTAAGATTAACCGAACAGTATTTTATAACCGAACATTGTATAAAACAATGCTCTTAGGATTGTTTATTAGGAATTGATTTAAATTTACATTATTGTAAGTTTTCTTCATTTCGCTTTTGTATACAAAGTTAAAGTCTCCACTACACAAATTTGAATGGTCTTTGACTTTCCAATTTGGAATAAGAAATTGAATAGAAAAGGCTTAGTAATTAGCGCAATTGTATGTCTTTGCAAAAATCTATGTTGAAATTGTAACATGCTAGATTGAATAATGGTTCTAGATATGTACATGTATTACTTTGAAGTTGATTAGCCAAAGGTTATCAAGGAGGGAGTAATGCGAAGGAATATTGATAATAGTTTTATGTGACTTGATATGGAGAAAGTGGGAATAGTTAACTGTCACCACAGGTTAAGGAAAAACGAATTAAAACCAAGCTTGAAAAAATCAAGTATGACAGTAAAGTTTAATTTAACCGAAACACAATAACAAAAACAACTCCACCATGAGGACAGGTAGCTAAGTTTTAAAATGACGTTACATCAAACATTTATAGCGCGACGTGTGATGTCGATGCCTATTTTGTCCATCGAGGTTTACTTTACTTGTGTCAGGAATAAACGAAAGGAGTGCAACGAAAGGCATAATTGAATAAGGCAATCCATGTTTATCTGTTGTCCTTAGGCTTTATCGAGCAGCGGACATTATATTTGTTTATTTACGATATTAAGGCTTTTAAAATGTCCTTAATAAACATTAATTTATCTTTTAAAGTAAACATGATAAATACGTGAAAGGAAGCATTCAAATTATGTTTTATTTTGAAGATAATTTCAGTGCATAGCTATATGCTATGATGGCTATGATAGACGATTGCAGCAATAGGGAGCATTGGTGTTTGTGATATGAAGCATGAGGCAACTATAACTTATGATTCTGTTTATATACGTGCTTTGAAACATGGCTTTTTCTCGCAGGTCCTTATTGTGTAACTATGATCTTGTAATTTACATCCGAATGAACTGGTACAAGTAGTCAAACTCACGTATTAAATTATGTTCAATACCATGGAAGAATCGTTCTGTATGGCTTTCTTAATTGAATTGAATACGTTCTTAATTATTAAACGAAAATTCCCCGCTTTTGTCCTTAACCTCATTGCATTAAGCGAACCAGGAAGTTTAAATGACATTATTACAGCTTCTTAAAGCAGCGATATTCTATCGGACATTTATCCGATCTTGACGACGGAATTATATGTATTGGCCCGAATATTTCTTGGGAACTTTAACTCATTTCGAAAATGATTAATGTTGTTGCATCCGAAAGCAAATGCCATTACATGTCTAGTTCAGAGACCGTTTAACGAAATGGCATGTATAGCACGTTTGATTAACAAAATCAGTGTTATATACGTATTGTATTTATAGCATACAAACTTTGTTTAATCTATGTTTGCTATTCAATTGTATTTTGATTAACCCGTGTCTGTGTCTGCGTTTTACTATAAAGAAACCCAGACACAGAGTTCCTTTGATATAATTTTGATCTTTATATATTAAGAAACTTTAGATTAAATAAGCACTCTTACTCCCAAATAAGATTTACCACAATTGATACAATTGCTTTAATATACCGAAAAAGGTGAAGAAATGTTGAAAACAATGGTTCTTATGAAGGAAATCGAGTTTATTTTGAAAGAAATGTGCAGACAACACAGTATGTCTTCCTTATAACACGATAGTAAATCACAGTAAATCGTTTAGCATTCACCAATCATTTAATATCTTTGCGTTTTCAGCTTTTAAATTCACGGTTACAATCTTGATATCAGTAATTTATATTTTCCAAAAATGCATTATTTAGTAAGTAGTTAAAGGTTTATCACTCAATATTTATACCTGTTATACATGTGTATTTATTGATTTTGAATAAGAGTGTCACTTTAAACTATCAAGATATGTATATAATTGACTGTAGATTCCTTCAGAAGCAAACTTTTTTCCAAGGTATAATATAAGAATCTCGTCAATGCATACTTTGATAATATTTACCTTTTACGTGTTTTACTTTATTCAGGAGTCTGGGATAAAAGTGAGGCTGTGCACGCACACTGGTTTGAACCCCCATTTAATTTACACTTTACCGACCGTTCCAAAGCGGTACCTAAATATCCTTAATAAGCGCATCTAGTTTTATATAGTATATATACTCTGTGTTGTATCTGGAGTTTTGTGTTGTTATTCCATATTTCTTGCTTTTGATGTTTGTTTTGTTTTTGTGTTCAATGTCTTTGGCGTTTACCCTGTGCCATTAAATGGGGATTATGCTTAGACATTTGGCTACTGGGCTTGTTTCTGTAGGTTTTTCATATAAATATTGTTTAAAACGATTGATTCATTAGGAATGTAATATTGTCAAAACTTATTATTACACTCCTAAGCAGTATTCTACCTTCAAAAGCTGTTATACATAGTAATAAATTGAAGAGGGGCCGTCAATTAAGGTCTACAGTTTCTGAAATTCCTTACAAAACGACTCATTGAGCCACTACTCTATACACAAAATGACAGTATTCCATATTATACGGTTAATTTCATTGCATTACTTGTTATTTATGAAACGCTTGGGACTTGAATGCCTTATTGAATCAATCATTCGTAGACAAGCACTCTCGTTTCCCTAAGTATATTGAAACAATGATATTGTAATCTGTATCCCTGAGATTGAGTTAGCAACTGGTGGAAATTTGTTGATTTGTGTGTAAGATCGTAATGTATTTCCCGAGCAATCATATTGGAACAAATCACCAGTGGCCCAAAAATAGTATGGACCAGAAGTAATTTTTACGGCGCATGAATACATGTGCGTAGCCATTTGGCATAAATTTATATTATGTGTGGGGCTACCATACAGGTCATCAAGTAGAACGTGTCTTCATTTTTTTAATGTTTAAGATTGTTGGGATTAAGTTACTGTCAGAAAGACAGCCCGTTGCAGATTAATCCTCATCGTTTGCATGTTTGGAAAACAATAATCTCTATTTGAGTCATTTCTTGAAGAAAATCTGTTTGACATTAAATGAGTGAAGATAAAGCTGACGGTTTTATTTGTTTATTGATTGTTCATTGTGTTATTTCCAGGGAAGTTCGTTTAAGCCAAACGTATGCATCTTCAGGCATGGGAAGGAAACAAATTCAAAATTGCCGGAAACATCATAGATACTCTCTTTCAGTCAATTGCTGAAGATCTTTTTGACATTAAATGGGTGAAGATGATGCTGAGGGTGGTTGATCGTTGCGTTATTCCCGGGATGTGCGTTTTACCAAGACATTTTGGAAATACTTTACAGTACATGTTTATCAAAAAGATGGTTAAATATTAGTTATATTCGAGCATTTTTCCCCGTTTGTTATGACGTTCGAGAGTTAGAGTTCAAACACATTCAGTTTCCAAACAAATAAGATTAGCATTACCATTGTTACAATCCTTTATTTTAACATAATTATTTTTAACAGATTATTTCCTCTATCAAAATTGAGATTTTCAAATTTGGTTAAAGGGAAGTAACTACAATTGATAACAAAAGTATTTCTTACAGTTTTTATTTTCACAGCAATGTAATATGTTTTGTTTTTGCACCGATGAAACACAATTTATCACAGACAAGCATAAAAACAGAAACTTATTGCCAATGGTAATGAGTACTTTTTTCTGGACATCGTTTGTATTTTATTAGATACATATATTACTCAACAGCACAATATATTTCAAATCAAGGTTGTACTGATGTAAAATGAATATATTTTTTTTTATAATTTCCCTCTTGGTATATGGTAAAAAAACTATACAATTGAAGTTCGTGAATGTTAAACCCTTTAACTAAACACTGCGTTTATATATTTTCTGTACAATGTTTTAGTTAAGAACCAAAGGCACTGTCATAGTCGTATAAGGGAATAGTCACATTACTTTTTTCTGTAATTTATGTTATTCATTATAGATGAATGGTAATACTTACACTTCTTTATTTACAGAAAACATATCGCATCCGAACGGCTGAAATGATGGCCGTCAGAATTTACCCCCAAAATGACAAATATCGCCAACCCAAGAGACATTATATTGCCATGATTTACCGTTTCCTGTTTTTACAAGAAACTTCATAAATGTTTTTATAAGCAATACTAGGTGCAATATATTATTCTTTGCCCATAACAAGCACACTTCCAAATTTGAGTTGTGGTTAATGTATACCAGAGTAGATGTATAGTTTATGGTAACGACGAATATTGATTACGATAAAATACATGTTTTACTCTTGATCTTTGTAGCAATACAGTGTATTTTTAGATCCCAATTAAAATGGTAGATCGGGGAATATGTAACTTACTTACTCTAACCATGCCACTTATAAATATAAATGTGATAGTATTTTTATTATTAATAATATTATTTCTCATGTTGTACGCCTTTAACAAATCTAATAATGATTTTCTTACATAATAATTGGTCTTCATTATAATTATATCTATCATTCCGCTGGCATTGCGATTACGATGCTTATTACAAAATGACCACGTGTTAGGTACAGATCCTTCAAGCTGGTATGGACCCACATAATATTTTACTTAGCTTACCCCTGACTTTGCGCATGCGGTTACCCAAATTCTTACCAATCTTGATATAATGATCTGTGTTCTATGAGTTTGCCTTAAGTCTGACGTTGTATATATCTCGTTCTGTGACGTGTTTGTTTCTCCATGAGTCACGTGACTTTAAACAAGCTCTTGGTTTCAGTTTGAGATACATGTCTTCTTCCGGTGGTTTCCATTATTGTAATACAACAAAATACATTATTCACTATTTAATAGAAATACTGGATATAATGATATGATATAAACGAATCTTTACAGAGGGGATTTTTATGAAGTAAAATATTGAGTTTAACGAATATCTTTTGTCTAATATGGACCTTAGATATTTCTTCTTTTTTAAAGTAATCCATTTAACTTATAAAGTGGAAGTTGAGCGTCCTAAAGCTGGTTTGGACCCATGTCTTTCTTAGTTTTCGCCTGACCGTGCGCATGCGCTTACCCCAACACTTACTAATCCTGATCTTATAATGTGTGTCCTATATGTGAGTCTTTCCGACGTAGTATGTATATCATTTTGAGATGCGCTTGTACTGCTTTTTTGTCACGTGACTTTAAACAAGTTTTCGGTAATAGTTTTTGAAACGTGACTTGATCCGATGGTTGCCAGAAATATATTACAATCTAACCCATTTCATTCACTATTTAACGAAGAGAAACTGGAGCTAGTCAAGTACTACAACTAAATATGATTATATTTTATTAATTGAGTTGGCCGTTTCAGCACTTCAAGTATGACCTTTAATTGCAAAGGTGAAGATATTTGGGCACACATTTAAACCATTTGAGAGACTTGAAAACAATATTAAACACGCGCGGTTTACTTTTCTAACAGTTTATCGTGGCTAGTGAGTTCTTAAATTTCGTTTAATTAATAAGTATTTCTACACTGAAAGCAAATCTGAGAATGTATTGCCACAGGATTATAAAAAGTTATGTTTTCACAAGAACGAACATATTAGTAAGCGAATAATTTATTTATATGGTATATTCTAGAATTTGTAAACAAGAACTATTGAGTATATATATTTAACAAATATATGAAAATAAAATAGGATATTAGGCTTTTAGCTTTGTTGTTCAGATGTCTGGTTCCTTTAATGCACCAGTCAATTGTAACCACGGCCCCCCAGGTCCGGGGGTATACCAGGGATAAGTTTAATTCTGGCTGGATGATTTTGTCTCCATTTTATTGCTCTCACAGTCATTCTTTTGGATATCATCACATTAAATATGGATGAAAATAAGCAGTTTGATCTGTCAATTTTATTAAACGAGGAGCAAAAATCAACCATTGAAGCATTATTCAATCACAATTATTGGGATTTTGTTAAAATTTACAAATAAAAGGATGTGAATCGACAGTTAAAACAACAGGATGTGTTACATAATAATTTAGAATATGAACATCAGCTGAGAATACATTGCCTTCGACATCAGAAGGAGCATTTTGGAAAATAATATTATAATATACAGGAAAATGAGAAACTGATGAAAATGATGTTAAAGATGGAACATGTACAGAGTGTTTATGTTCACTATTTGTGACAACACATGATCAGGCAAGGCTCAATTTAGTGTCAACACATGAACAAAATAGAACAGTTTGAAGAGTGAGATATAAAAAGTTCTGGTCAATGTTAGATCGCAGTAATGCATGAAACTATCAAAAGTATTAAAAACAGAAAGCTAGACTAATACAAGGGACAATGTTGATGTGACAGTATTCAGAATGCAAAGAGAAATAATGCCAAGATGTGTGCTTGAATTGGTCTGATCAAAATAACCAAATACAGCTGGCATTACCATAATGATATCACTGTGTTATATTCACTGGAATTTTATTGTCCCTGTTGTGAGAAAAAATGCAGCTGAACTCAGTAAGTTTATATGCATACCATTTACATTATTGAAAATCTGTTTCTAGATAGACCTGTCTAACATGTGCTCATGTTTGCAAACAGAAGATCACATGATCAAGCCAGTTTGTTAGCTCCTCCTACAATATTCAAATTTTGAAATTGAAGATATGCATTTCTTATTATCAAGATCATTTTTCAACATAAAACTATGATATATGTATACATATTGATAGACACACTTACAAACTACATGCCTGATTTTTTATGGGTTGTAATAATTTGATTTAAGGTTTAAATTTTGAAAAATGCTTCCCTGATTTGAAATGCTTTCAAAAAACAGGGGAAAACACCCACCCACCATTACCTCCCTTTTATACCCCAGTTGGGTCTTTAAGCTGGCAGAGTGGTTTAACTGGAGTGCGGTAATCCAACTTGAGTGGGGTTGAACTTGAGTGCGTTTATCCAAATGAAGTGCGGTTGGCTTTGAGTGCGGTTATCCAAGTAGAGTGCGGATGAACTGAAGTGCGGTAATCCAACTTGAGTGCAGTTGAACATGAGTGCGGTTATCCAACTGGTGTGAGGTTATACAACTGGAGTGCGTTTATCCAACTGGAGTTCGGTTATCCAACCGGTGTGCGGTTATCCAACAGGAGTGCGGTTAAACTGGAGTTCGGATATCCAACCGGTGTGCGGTTATCCAACTGGAGTGCGTTTATCCAACTGGAGTGCGGTTATCCAACCGGTGTGCGGTTATCCAACTGGAGTGCGGTTAAACTGGAGTGCGGATATCAAACTGGAGTGCGATTAAACTGGAGTGTTTTTGTTCATTTGGAGTTTGGTTGAACTGGCAGTGCGCTGAAACTGGACTATTGTTTAACTTAAGTGCAGTGAAACTTGCGTGCGGTTATTCAACTGGAGTGCGGTTGTACTGGAGAGGGGTTGTTCAACTGGTGTGCGGTTGAGCTTGAAAGTGATTGAACTGGCAGAGTGGTGGAACTGGAGTGCTGTTAAAATTTCGTTCAGTTCACCTGGTGTGCTTTTGTTCAACTTGAGTGCGGTTGAACTTGAGTGCAATTGAACTTGAGTGTGGTTGTTCAAATTGAGTGCGGTTGAATTTGAGTGTGGTTGAACTTGAGTGCGGTTGTTCTGGCAGTGCTGTTGAACCTGGAGAGCAATTGAACTGGAGTGCTTTTGTTACTGGAAGTGAGGTTTCTAAATGATAAATATTCTTCTATATATTGCAAACTTAAGTTCATTAAATTTGTAGTCTATGAATTCGAAAAGTAATGTAAATCATTTATCAAACAGTAATTGTTTTATTGATAGAAATATCACTCTCTGATAAATTGAAAACGATTTACACTTATTTCTGACTGTTTTCGAGCCGCAAAACACATATAATATAAGTTCTTCAAACAACATAAAGTGCGTCGTAGCGCTAAGTCTGCTACACGTTTTAGCAAGTAATGGTGTCTTGACAGTTAAATAACTTTGTTGAAACAAATTTGAAAGTTTTGACAGTATAGATATGTATAGCATCGATTCTGCTATCGTTACATTATCATGTGCTGATCGAGGGATAGTCCAAAATAATGCAGACAGTAACAATATACATTGTATATATATATATATTTTGATTTAATGTCGTAATGTAATTTACACAATTGTTAATCGGAGTATTAGTAACGAGAATGGCACAAAGTGTGGCATAACAGTTTTGCTCCCCTACATTCGAATACAAATCAAGCATAACCACAAGCAAACTTCCCAGTACGTGACAGGCTAAGATCTCAGAACAGTGAACAATATCAAATTGAAACAGGGAAATATAATTTTCTTCGTTTGAATTTAAAATAAGAAGAAAATTATTTTCCTTGATTTGATGTGATGTCCAGTAGGTGGCGTGATATTAGTTCTACACGGATGGTTTTAGAAGCTAAATAGTCATTCAGCTTCGGAACGTTGGACTAAACGGAACGAGTTTTATTTTTAAAATTTATGTAATTGTAGTATTTTGGATATAGTAAAATGTTTGTATCAGTATTTAGTGATTTTTAAAATTATCGTCGTTTGCTTCAGTTTGTTTAAACTAGTGTGTCTTTCTATTCAGAGACATGGAGTCCTTAAAAGATTAATAATATTTGATTCGATTTTCAAAAGTAATCTTTTTCAGTCATTTTTTGAAATATTTCAATGGATGGTGTTCTGATAGGTTTGTGAAAATTATTTTTCCATCTGTTTTTTCTTGCAGTTTAGTTCATTTTCTTATATGTGTTTGGTAGCTTTTGGCAGGAACGGACAGCAGTAATAAGAAATACAACCGAATAAAATATATATGAATTGTAAAATTACACTAAATATCTTCACTAAGAGAATAGATTAACTCTTCAGAAGAGATAGTTTTGAATAAATCTTATTGCAAACCTTGCTTAATTGCATGTCCCAGTCAAAATTATGGTCTATATATATATCACAAAACTAAGACTTTTTTTATTTTGATTTCATTAATATATTATATAAGCTCACTCATATTTTTGAAATTGTTTTGTGAGTATTAGAATTCACTTTGTTTCACCATAATGCACCAACTTCTTTTGTAAATGTTTTCATATTTTAGGCATAAAGAGCGGACACGCCTTCATATAAGATTTTTGCGGCTTTCACTATTAATATACAAACTAAAGAGCGACGAACCATAACGTAACTCAAAAATATCCTAAATACGTAGACACGTCACAACCGTCAATAAGAAGATTTCATTTTATTTAATTATCTTTGTGTCCCTTTGAAATACTGATCAACGACAAACTAATTTAACAATATGATTATTTGAATTTAAGAATTAAACCGACCAAAATTTATAATTAATTGAAACGGGCCCCTTTGTCATTGAGATAGCCACTCCATATAAACTAGTGTAGTTAACAAATGTAGATCTTAGTAATAATAATAATGATATGTACAGGTTTATGGCTGATAGTGACAGATATCGCCGAATTTGAAGTTCAGTCTTGCTCATCCGACCCGTCCTTATTTTAAAGTTTTTATAAATTGCTTGCGACACAAGTTTTTGCAATTGATAATAACTACTGTCATCCATTTCACAGCCTAAAGACCCTTATTGATTCCGATTGACTTAAATTAAACCTACCAGTATAATAGTAGTCGTTAGCCTGTCGAATCAGTGCGTCACAGGCGATTGCTTGTGGTTGGGAGTGGGAAGAGGATACAGTATGGCAATATGTAAAATTGTTAACGTAAACATGTATGTAGATATAGCATTCATTAAGTTGTTAAATGTTAAGGTATTAATCAGTATTGAACATCAAGTTGTTGCTACTTCTCAAATTACAACACCAGGTAGCATTCTAGGTAGGAGGGGTTTTCGATATTTGAAACATACAGTAGTTTTAGTAAAAATGTGGTTGAAGGGTTTGTATACATTCTGACTCTCGTGAGTCTGGTTTTCTTACACTATATATAATATTCTTCAAACTTGTCTGATTTCTGCTTCAAGAAAGGCTGGACCAATACAGGTAAACCGATTTTATAAAGGGCTGCTTGTACTGGTATTTCTTGACTCATGAAAGAAATCGCCCAACGTATGCACACTTTTGCGGGTAGGTCCCTCAATGCTTTTTTTGTTATTCAGTCATTGACGTCGCATGGAGACGCGGTGTCAGTTTGGAATTGGTGTCATTGTTGTATCATGGAGGGTCACGTGATCAAATTCCACCAGCGGGTATTAAATATGTTTAATTAAGGCATCCATTATAAACAAACAATAGTATAAACTGATTAAAGAAAAAGGTAACATAAATATACAAAAAAACGAGAGTCTTATACCGTTATTACAAACATTTAGACACACTTTACTTGTCCATAAACTCGTATTTGTTGATTTCTATTATGGAAATATAGATTTGTTTGTATTAACTCTGATGTTGAACCTGAACATTTATATTAAAAAATGACCTTTCAGTTTAACGTATTAACCATTTTACTTCTTTATCCACAAAATGTCATTTGGCCATGTTGAGTAGGCGTCTTCTAACATCAGTTCCTTGATGTCATAGGCTCCACAAGGGCGAAATGAATTCTCGGAAAGGAAGTCGGTTATAAACGAACCCTCCTTTGTACATGCATGTACTCTTATAATGTTATCAGTTTAAAAAATGGTTTTCTGAGACCGTAATATATTTATAGGGATTAAAAGATACGGAAACAAATTAGGAAAGTTATACTTGTAAATGCAAATAAGATTAAAAAGAAAAAAAAAATCTTGATAATGTGGGGGTTTCGAGAAAAAACACAAAATGTTGTTGAAAATGTGTTTAAAATTGGTAGGAAATCAATTGAAACAGTTAACTTGATGGGGGTCCAAACTATGAGACTAAACACATTTGAAGGCAAGATAATAAATGTTGATTGTTGCCTTTTTAATCTTCAATTGCATCCAGTAAGTTAATCCGAGTACATTTGCATGCAATAATTGATAAGGTATCTTCCAAATGCATATTCAAAGAATCAACCGCACGTGTTTTGGCAGTCAAACCTCTTTTGCGTTTAACTTTATAGAAATGATTGGTAATATTTTATGAACAAAATAATAAAACACGTTTTTCAGCTCCCTTACCCCATCAGCCCCTTTTTATGTGTATTAAACGGTTAGATCTGAGATTGATGTACAGTGTATTACACGGTAAAGTCTATACTGATGTACAGTGCATTACACGGTTAGTTCTCAGACTGGTGTACAGTGTTTTACACGGTTAGTTCTTAGATTGATGCACAGTGTATTACACAGTAAAGTCTAAGACTGGTGTACATTGCATTACACGGTTAGTTCTGAGACTGGTGTACAGTGCATTACACGGATAGTTCTGAGACTGGTGTACAGTGTTTTACATGGTTAGTTCTGAGTCTGGTGTACAGTGAATTACAAGGTTAGTTCTGAGACTGGTGTACAGTGTTTTACATGGTTAGTTATCAGACTGGTGTACAGTGTATTACACGGTTAGTTCTGAGTCTGGTGTACAGTGAATTACACGGTTAGTTCTGAGACTGGTGTACAGTGTATTACTCAGTTTGTTCTGAGACTGAAATACAGTGTATTACATGGTTAGTTCTGAGACTGTTGTACAGTGTATTACACGGTAAGTTCTGAGACTGGTGTACAGTGTATTACTCAGTTTGTTCTGAGACTGATATACAGTGTATTACACGGTTAGTTCTGAGACTGTTGTACAGTGTAATACACGGTAAGTTCTGAGACTGGTGTACAGTGTATTACACGGTTAGTTCTGAGACTGGTGTACAGTTTATTTATTACTCAGTTTGTTCTGAGACTGAAATACAGTGTATTACACGGTTAGTTCTGAAACCGATGTACAGTCTATTACACGTTTAGTTCTGAGGCTGATGTACAGAGTATTACACGGTAAGTTCTGAGTCTGGTGTACAGTGTATTAAACGGTTAGTTCTGAGACTGGTGTACAGTATATTACACGGTTAGTTCTGAGACTGATGTACAGTGTATTACAGGCTTCGTTCTGAGACTGGTGTATAGTGTATTACACGCTTAGTTCTGAGACCGATACACAGTGTCTTACACGGTTAGTTTTGTGACCGATGTACAGTGTATTACACGCTAAGGTCTGAGACCGATTTACATAAAATAAATACATACACATGTGTAAAAACACATTTAGTGTGATAAACCTTTCAATACTTACTTAAAAATGCATTTATGGAAAATATTATCTGCTGATAACAAGATAGTAACTGTGTTCTTTACAGCTGATAACGCACAAATATTAAATGATTGGTGGATCCTTAAAGATTAACAGTGATCAACTATCGTCAAATGTGGTAGAAATGCCGTGTTCTTGCACATTTATACACATTTATTGTACATTCGATATAGATTAATTAATCCTTTTCGGCAATTTTAAACAACTGTATTAGTCGTGGTATATCTTATTAAAGATAAGATGGCACCTTTAAAGAAGCATTGCACAAAACTGAGTGTCATATGCCATTATAATGACAAGGCGGGTATTGACCGATGCGTTAGCCGATGTCCATATACATTATAATAAGTGGCAATGCTGGTATTGACCGAAGCGTTAGCTGATGTCTATATACCAATATTGTGACTTGCAAGGCTAGTATTGACTGATGCGTTAACCGAGGTCCATATACCATTATAATGACTGGCAAGGCTGGTATTGACCGATGCGTTAGCTGCGGTCCATATACCATTATAATGACTGGCAAGGTTTGTGTCGACTGATGCGTTAGCCGAGCTCCATATACCATTATAATGACTGGCAATTTTTGTGTTGACTGATGCGTTAGCCGAGGTCCATATACAATCACAATGACTGGCAAGGCTGGTATTGACGGATGCGTTAGCCGAGGTCCATATACCATTATAATGACTGGCAATCTTTGTGTCGACTGATGCGTTAGTCGAGGTCCATAAACTATCATTATGATTGGCAAGGCTGGTATTGACGGATGCGTTAAAAAAGGTCCATATTCCTTCATTATGACTGGCAAGGCTGGTATTGACGGTTGCGTCAGCCGTGGTCCATATACCATCATAATGACTGGCAAGGCTCGTATTGACGGATGCGTTAGCCGAGGTCCATTAACCATTATAATGACTGGCAAACTTTGTGTCGACTGATGCTTTAGCCGAGGTCCATATACCATCATAATGACTGGTAAGGCTGGTATTGACCGAAGCGTTAGCCGATGTTCATATACCAATATTGTGACGTGCAAGGCTGGTATTGACGGATGCGTTAACCGAGGTCCATATACCATTATTATGACTGGCAAGGTTTGTGTCGACTGATGCGTTAGCCGAGCTCCATATACCATTTTAATGACTGGCAATTTTTGTGTCGACTGATGCGTTAGCCGAGGTCCATATACCATCATAATGACTGGCAAGGCTGGTATTGACGGATGCGTTAGCCGAGGTCCATATATCATGATAATGAATGGCAATCTTTGTGTCGACTGATGCGTTAGCCGGGGTCCATAAACCTACATTATTATTGGCAAGGCTGATTTTGACGGATGCGTTAACCGAGGTCCATATTCCATCATAATCACTGGCAAAGCTGGTATTGACGGGTGCGTTAGCCGAGGTCCATATATCATCATAATGACTGGGAAGGCTGGTATTGACGGAAGTGTTAGCCGAGGTCCATTTACCATTATAATGACTGGCAAACTTTGTGTCGACTGATGCGTTAGCCGAGGTCCATATACCATCATAATGACTGGCAAGGCTGGTATTGACGGATGCGTTAAGCGATAGGTTCATATATTATTATAATGACTCGCGATGCTGGTATAGACCGATGCATATGCCGAGGTCCATATACCATTGTAATTACTTGCAAGGCTGGTATTGAACGATACGTTAGCATAAGTTCATATACCATTAAAATGACTTGCAAGGCTGGTATTGACTTATGCGCTAAACGAGGTCCTTATACCATTATAATGACTGTCAAGGCTGGTATTGACCGATGCGTTAGCCGAACTCCATAAACTATTATATTGACTGGCAAGGCTGGTGTTAACCAATACGTTAACCGAGGTCCATATACCATTATAATGACTGTCAAGGCTGGTATTGACCGATGCTTTAGACGTGTTTCATATACCATTATGATGACTGGCAAGGCTGGTATTGACCGAGGCGTTAGCTTTATTTCTGGTCCTTTGCATGTTCTCATTATGTCATTTTTATTTTGCTGTACCAAATATTTGGTATTTTTTAAGTTAGAATATGAATCTGATTTACCTTCAATATTTTATAAATGTAACTCATCAGTGTTTAACCTGCACTAACACAGATTGAACGTTTTGACAACCTTTTTATTTTATTGTCTTGAAACGAGCCAATATTGGAAAATGCAGGGAATCCAGCGGTATGAGACAAAATATCCGTAGTATGGTTTTACATTTATGTTTAAAAATTGATGTTTTATGGATTTGTCTTTAGATTGAAACTCTTTAAGAAATAAAAAAAAATCAAGACAAAAAACATGTTGAACGGTTAATATGTTTGAGTTCAGCTTTAAGTTACGCTTTTATTATTGTATGGTTCTCTATTTGGCATGTTAAATAACAAGTATTTTGTTCCCTGGCACTCCTGAATGATTTTAATGGTTTATTAAGAACCATCAATCGATAAGAACTGATGGTTGGAAACAGCGGTTTGGAAATATCCAGATTATTTCCTTAAATGCACAATTTATAGAAATTTTATATACATACATATTCAATAAAGTTTTGAGCCTTTGTGAAACCTTAAATATTGAAATACCACAATTGTATTTGTCTCAGATTGAATAGATGATAAGGATAAAGTTTTAACAATTCATCTAATAAAATCAGTCCAAACATCTTTTAGTACACCGTTAGTACATAGTCCAAGCTTCTTAACTCTTCTTCAGCATGAGGCTAAGACCGATTCGTTTTAAAACAAAAACCTATTCGTTGTTCAATTCGTGTTTTGCAAGGAATTTTAAAACACAGTATCAACTCCAACCTAAGAGATAAATATCTAATGACAACTAAATAAGACTTGAGATATTTTATTGCCATAGAGTTGATTGAAAATCACACACTTTTATGTAAAAAAGAGATACATGTATCTAATTTTTATTATGACTATGTTTGTTTTTCTGAATTTGACTTGAATCAGAATGGACATTAACATGTTTTATGAATATCGGCACTTGCGTTTAACCTTAAAATATGTTTCCATGGCACAATTGATTTCAAACTTTGTTATCTAGGTTATCTACACCGAGTAGTTTATCTTTAGTTGGAAGAGGATTATTATTGCATGTGGTGTTATCTGACGGTGACTTTAAGAAAAGGTAATCAAGTTTGCAGTGAAGAATCGTGCATGCGAATAAAATACAAGCGTCATTATAAAAACAAGCAATATAATTGATGGCTATATTCAGTTTATCTTAAACCATAAGTTATATTTTATCATATCAGCGACTATTTTTGTTTATTGTCGCAAAAGAGAGGCATGTCATACTCCCACAGTCCGCCCGTTCGTCCGTCCGTCTGTATATAATTACCAAATTTTATTCAAATTTACAGATTTGTAGATGAGCACGGGAATCATTTATGTTTTTATCACAAAAGTCAAAGTCACACAGAGAGGTCATTTGAGCATTGTAAGGATTCCAAAGTAATACTTATGTTTCAGCTGTAACTTTTGTCTCTTTCAATCGGATTTCGTTCATTTTTTAAAGAACTATACATTAGCATTGAAATGTGTAGTGCAAAACATATCTGATCTCGCTTCAGTTAGTTCATATTTGGAGGCATTGTAATTACTTGTTTATCGACCAGTGAAGTATTTTTTGTGTTAAGCATTTATGATTTCCTCACTGTGCATCTGTTCCGTCACCTCAAAGGTCAGGGTCACACATAGTAGTCGATAAGATTATAAGGATTGTAGTAATAATTCAAGCCTGAACTGTAAATGGCCACTTTTTATCGAAATTTGTTCAAATGTCTAAGAATTCCACAGCAGCATGGGAAGGTGTGCCCGTGTGTCCTGCATAGCCTTATTCCAAAAAGTTTAAATATCCTAATCGTTAATGTTCAAACCCGGCCTGTCTTTTTTAATGTTTACAAAACAAACTAAGTAAACTTAAATTACTTTCAAAAGAAAAATTGACTGATCAGTTAAATCACATTTCAAAAACTATTGTCATTGATTGCAACAACTAATACTCATACGGCGCACTTTGACAGCGTTATGGATTCAGAAGTAAAATGTTACTAGTTTTACATATTGTAAACGGTCTATGTTTCTACTAGATGTTTTTCGATGTCTTTTTTGTTTAAATGTTCATGCTGTTAGTATAAACAAATCAGTTAATAGTCATATGAAAGTCCTATTTGGATATTGTTTTGTTTTCGAAATTTTCAACTATGCGACTTAAATTGTTGTTCCGCGTTGTTCATAAAGCTTTGCTCAGGTGCGTTGAAAATAGTCTGTTAGTTGTCGTTGTATACCAGGAGTTGACAAAAATTATACATACATTATGGAGACATATGCACATTTTTATTTAGAAAACTCTAACAACTTCTTTCCGTTTATGCAACATGAATGTTGATATATAATTGTAAATGTTTCAACTTTTACACAAATCAAAAGCAGAACAAACTATTCAAGTTCCCTGTTGACAGAGATAAATGCAATACTTTGCATGAGAGTTGGGATTCAGTGCCTTTTTGTTTATAAAACGCTCCAAATACATTCCATTGATTAATGGCAAAGTTGGTTTATGTTGCTTTTGCTTTAATGTGGCGGGTATTATAAGCCTAAATAGCAAATGGCTATCACTCAGACAACGTCAAATTGGAGTCAATTGTTCTAATCCTGTGACCATTCTTGTTAAATTAAATTTACTCTTGACGTACATCTATCTGACTTCTGAGATTTATTTTGTTTAAGGTATTTCCGTTTTGTTGTGATATTTATTGCAATCGATAAGATAAGACAAATTAGATAATACGCTGAAATTGAAAGCTTTCTTCGTTTTATTTTATCATAATTTAAAAACGGATATCATGTTTCCGTTCTATGTATGCAAAATTTAATTTGACACTTACAAATTGTTATATTTACAACATTACAATGACATGGATAATATTTTGCCGATAAAGAAAATTTGTCATTGATAAGCTTTTGAACGATCCTTTCTTGATAATTACTTCGATATGGGATAAGTTATGTTGTTTTGATTTTGATGAAATATATTATTATACATTTTCAGTTTTTGAATTTACCTTTCAGTTTGATGAATTCAGAAATAATTTCTAGCAATTCAGAACATGCACTTCTATGATCCCAAAGTTAATGTATTTATTAAAGAATAAACACATACAAAAACTTTAAAATATTCATTCAGTTTAACATCCAAATTATGAATTAATTGATTTCTTTATCCATAAAATGTCAGTTGGCCATGATGAGTATGCTTCTCCAATCACTAGTTCTTTTGTGTCAGATATTCGACACGGGATGAATGAATTCTTGAAAAGGAAGTCAGTTATGAACGAGCTCTCCTTTTTATTTTTCGTGTCTTTATAGCGCATCCATTCCATAAGTATATAGCGTACGTCAATGTCTTTAAAGAATGTAACGGCGCCCCGAAGTGCCATTGCTTCATGAACCTCAATGTCCATTTTCATGAAAAATGGACCAGAACCAAATTGTGTTAGCATGTCATCTAGTCTTATTGTTATGATACTAACTATGTTCATTGTCTATAAGACTTTGTACATCCGATTGTTCTATCTTTGTACCACCAACATTGCTTGTGGATGGGACAAGATGTACATATTTCGTGTCATTCGATACACCGTTCCATATAAGAGTTCCATTTTCATCCAACCCACCAAGATAAAGTGACGAAGCAAGCATCTTCAGGTTTTTCTTGTTCGCATCAACCGCTATCACCCGTCGCCCAAGTTTGGCTATTGGAATAGTAAATGCACCAATGTTGCAACAGATGTCAAGAAAAGCCATGTCATTGACCGGTTTCATTAGTTTCCAAACTGCGACAACATTTTCCCATTCCCAGCTTTGATGTTTTATAATGGAGCCCGAGACCCAAATATCCTCACTAGCTTTATAAACACAAATATGCGCCTGTTGTCCACCAGGTACCTTTAACGTAGCTCTCTTGCACTTGCTCAAATACGAGTTGGCATTCACTGCAATGTTAAACAGTCTTGGTTTCGTTTTTGAACTTGTCTGCAAATCCTGTTTATAATTCAGTGCACTTCCATTAGAATATATTGATATGTATATACCGTAAAACATTGTACTGCACATCCAAAAACAAATTAATCCTTTCAAATTGACAATACATGTGATTTATTATAGCAAGTTTTTACAAAGGTGAGTCATTTTACCGATGTTTTGAAGAAATAACAAATATTAGCAACAGGTAGGCGTTCATTTGAACATATTTCCAAGAAAAGGGTTATTTTCATCTGCAAATACATCACCATTTTATTGAGGCATTACTTTTGTCCTTTTATTATGTTTGCTGTTCACTGGATAAACCACCTTTTTCAAAGTTTGCACACTATTTTACAGATCAAGTCAGTAAAATTAATTCAAACTATTATTCTTCAGAAGTGTTTCAGTGTTTGTTTTCGTGGCAACACTTTGAAATATAAGACTTAAAGGACGTCTTTTGTTTCTTTGATCACTTTCACTACTTTTTTGGTTGAAAAGGAAGAAAATTAAATCAATTCATCTAAACAGATTTAAAGAAGGAATATTATTTTTGTGATATTTCGCCTTGGACAGTATGCATAAACCCTAGATCGAATTGTTCTTGATAGAATAAGACAGGTTTCTAAACACAATTTGTATTTAAAGAATAGCTTTACAGACATAATTATAAACGATGCAATGAAAAATAAAAGTCGTTTTTAAACTTGTACTTTCTCGCTGATTCTTGTATACATCATATTTTTAGACTCAACAGTCAGTCTAGAGGCTTGCTAACATGAAGTCGTTTTTGCAGTGTGTAGTCTAGATAGGATGAACATGTCATTAATTGTTTTTTAAAGGCCTTTGTGGTTGCCAACATGTGACGATTTTTAAGCTGAAAAAAGAACTCATTTAAGTAAATGATTACCAGACGGAAATAAACGTGATAGCAGATTATTTAAAGGGATATATGGCTAAAAAGATATACGAAATGTAAAGGCCATATCATTACACTACCTATACGGAACAAAACTATAGGTATTCATATGGAATGAAATTAGATATTTGCTAGTTTTTGTATTTGAAAATTTGTTACTCTTATTACTTTACGTAAAGTCATATTTATAAGCACCTAAAATAAAACAAAAACAAAAAACAATAACAATTATTCAAACAATTTATGATAGTATAATTATATCGAATTATATAACTTTTGTCAGGTATTTTGTTTAAAAGTAAATTCATATTTGTTTATCACAAGCGTTATAATCAGTAAAAAATACATAATGATTATATAAACAGAAGTCCATAGTACACATGTATGTCGGCCTATGACGGATAATTAAGCGACTATAAATCGATTCATATAACTATTCAGACGTGCGTCTTTTGGATATACATTATTTTACATTTTTAATATCAGCCACTGTACCATATTGAATATCATAAGACAATTGAAAACACAACAAAGATTTTATAAAGAGTTCTCACAAATATATACAAAATAATTATTAAAATGTGGTGATCCATCTTAAATCTCATTATTGTCATGCATGCATGAATTGCAAGAAAATGACAAGAAAAAAACAACACACAAATCTGGTTAAATCAATTTATAAAATGAGTAATGTCTGAGCTGCGTACGCGGAAGGGAGACCACAGTAGTGATGAATGAGATTTTATTGATTTTATTGAAAAGTACACTAATTTGGGAAATTAACTAAACATGTAATACAAATACAAACATAAGTGCCAGGCTGTATAGTTGCATGTATATCAAAGGTTTTTTTTCTTTACAAGATGTCAAAACATTGTTTGACATGTTACTTTTCCCAATTTAGTAAAATTAATGCACACAAGGGACATTATATTCTATAAGTTGATGACTATTGTCACTTTGTGCACAGAGGTACAAACGTTAATAAATATGAGCATGTGTTAATTGCAGATTTTTGAAAAGTCATGTAAGAAGTTATATTTTATCTATCTTGAGAGGCCAGTGCAAGTCGTATACAAACGTTAGAGCGGGCCTTTTCAATAAGATATAATATTTACTATGCGTAGTAACTATAAAGGATCTGATAATTATTCAGTACAATAATTAAAATTATGTTGTGTATGTTTTAGTACTATAATTATATGCGAACTGTTCAGTGAACACTACATCAGTTACATGTGGGCGAAACTTGCAAAAGTTCTCAATGATTAAAAGACCTTCATGTATAATATTTCAATCAATTAAATCAGATTAGAAATTTCCATATGTACGTCAAAGGCAACATGGTTGTTCTACAAATAGAATCACTCTAGCGAGCCTGCTAGGACTATTAATGGGAAGAGGGTCATTGACGGGGCTTGTAGCCGAACTAGTTGAGATCAGAGAGGGATGATATCACAATAAGGTTTTCATCCGACCTGATCTTGACAGATATGGTTCTATCGTGGGTCCATGTGTCGTTGACGGGAAAGTTTCTATATCGCTTTAAGATAACCTAAATTGGAAGACAAGTACACTTCAGCTTTGTTGAGGTCTTCTCACGGAGGACCTTTCGTGCCTTAAGAAGTTAACCTTACCCTTGTAGATAGAGAATTGAACTAGAATGCCTCCCTGATTCATGGCTCTGGTGTGAGCAACGTCACCGAATACACCAGTTAAGGTTAACAAGATAAGTGCTATTTGTTTAAAAGACTGTAAACGGTCTATATTTCTGCTAGCCAATATTTGGTTGCAACTTTCGTTCAGCTTTTCATATTGTAGGTATCTAAAGATCAGTTCAAAGACATATGAAAATCGTATTTGGATATTGTTTGTTTTGCCATCTCGAACTTAGCGACTTAAACTGTTGTTCTGCGCTGCTCATGAAGCACCGCTCAGGTACATTGAAAATAATCGGTTAGTTTTCGATGTATACCAGGAGTTTGACAAAATGTATAAATGCATGGTGGAGACATATTCCCATGTATTTAAACTTAGAAAACCAAAATTAACTCTCTTTTATAGAACATTTATGTTGATATCTAATTGTAAATGTTAACATTAAACAAAATGAAAAACTATACCTTATTTCGTTGAAAAGAGATAATAATGTATACATCAATGCATACCAGGCTGTGTTAGATACTTTTCGTTAATCTGCAAGTACACATGGTACACCTTTTACCCTTCTTTAACGCAAATTTTGTGAAGGTATGTCTTACAGGGCTTAGTAAATTTAATAAATGTAGTCTCTGTATTATGTAATTCAATTTGGCACGTAGTAAGATTGCATTTATAATAAATGTTTGTGAATATGCCTCTCCGATTATAAAGGGTGTATAAGAGTTAACTATGTTTGTAATATGTTTCATTAATAATCAAAACCATCTTTATTTAAACCACATAACAGGTTGTTATAAGTTACTGTTAACCTATCGTTATAAGACAGTTTCGTGAACTGTGTTGTATGATTGTGTGAGCTAGCAAAAGGTACATCCCTTCAACACAGATCTATCAACACGTAAGATCACAACCAAGGTCGCCTAGTTAGCTAAATTCAACAACGTTATTTGATTATAGTTCGTGGAATATCTGAATTATAGTCATTTTTTCCTGGTTTGTTCATGTTAACCCCCACTACAACTCGCATTGCTCAGCTTTTTACAGACATATATAGGCAGTAATATTGTTCAATGTCTATTTAATGCATCTCAATTAGGCTTAATTAATCTCAATTAATGAGAAATTGCATTGTACTCGAGATGCATTGATGCATAAGTGCCTAGTTGACAACAAATACAAATGCGAGCTGTGTGATACAAGTGGGCACAACAAACGTTTTCCACATGTCGCGATTATCGCGCTTTGCTCTTGGTATAATACTTATGAATGCAATTGCTACTTTAAATTATTGATGTATTTGTCTAATGCATTGCACCATTATGCAAAGCTGCACCGATTTTTTGAACCGTTGATATTTTCCCGCCCTTCTGAACGTTGCTCTTCGTGAAACATAATTCCACTTTTCGTTCAGGCATATGTGCAACGTTTTAAATGGTGCTCTGTTGAGTATATAAATGAATGTTGTTTGTATTACCAGAAGACTCACCTTAAGATTTTATGATGAAAGAACAGGTAATTAAAGTTCAATTGTTCATTATTCTGTGTACCTCGTAGATAAATAAATCATTTGATAAGCGTATATAGCACAAAAACCGATGTAAACCACCGGGGAAAGATCCGTTAGTAGTCGTACCTGTATATGTGGCAAATGTTTGTATGAGGTGTAATGTGTAAACCTGTTAACATTTAATCTGTGTGTGTGTGTGTGTGTGTGTGTGTGTGTGTGTTGTAAGGTGGTAACGTTAGCAATTTATAAGTCAAATATGTTCAAAATGGTTCTCTTTTAAGACTACAATCCTAGAAGTTTATATGTAAAATGTTTGTCTTTTTATTTGGTAATCCTAGCAGTTTATATGTAAAACGTGTGTCTTTAAGGTGGTAATCATAGAAGTTTATATGTTAAATGTGTGTCTTTGAAGATGATAACCCTTGTAGTCTATGTAATCTTCACAAAATAAAAGAGTTCCATGGTGAGGAGTTATATGATTAAGATTGTTGTTCTATTCTCGATGGCGGGGTCACACCTATATTTCAATGTTAGGGAACCATGAATTGCACCATTGGAATGTATGTTGTGCAGATTTTTTTTTCTATTATCTCTGGACTTAATAGCACAAAATTTTGTCTCAGCCACAATCTTTTAAGTATTGATAATAATTCAATTGATCTTTACATACTTATTCAGTACCATGGAAATGAGTACTGCGTTTAAAATAACAGCTCTTAGCTCGAATGTAAATGTTACACTTTGAGGTCAACGCAAGAGAATATGAATGTCGAAGCTATAATTAGATGTGGTAATTCAATCAAACTAAACAGAATTGCATTAGACCACAGTGAGGTGTATCGTGCATAAACTGTCTCTTATCTCAAATGTCAATGTCATAAGTCAAAAGCAATGTCTCTGAAGTAATTTTTATTTGTTATTTGGAATGCGATTGCACTTACTATCTTTGAAGATAACAAAGGGACGATTGCAATTATAAGATGTGCTCTTTTCTCATAGGCCAATGGGTTTCTTTGTTATTTGTCAAATCTAGGTCTTCTTGTATTTGGTTTACGTTTTGTGATGTAAATATTATAATCGCTACATTCAATTCGACTGAATTTAAGTGAATAGTTGTTTTGTTAATTCAATACTTTACATGAGAATTGGGATTCTGTTCCTTTTTGTTTATCAAACGCATCAAAATCATTCCATTGATTAATGGCAAAGTTAGTTTATGTTTGCTTTTGCTTTAATGAAGGAGGTGGTATTAGCCTAAATATCAAATGACTATCACTCAGACAAAGTCAAATTGGGGTCAATCTTTTTACTCCTGTGACCACCCTTGTGAATCAAAATTTACTTTTGACTTATACCTATCTGACTTTTATGGTTTATTTTATTTATGGTATTTAGCCTTAGTTGTGATATTCATTTCATGGTTAAGATCAGACGGATTAATTAATATGCTCAAAATGAAAGCTTTGTACTCTTTATTTAAACAAAATTTAAATAATGTTTCCGTTCTGTTTATGCAAACGAAAGATTTGACACTTTCAAATTGTTGTATTGATAAACCTTTAAACGATTTCTTCTTGATAATTACTCCAATATGGGAAAATGTTGTTATGTTTTCCTAAAGGTTTCAATAAAACATACTGTTATACATTTTCAGTCTAAGAATTTACCTTTCAGTTTGATGAATTCAGAAATAACTTCTAGCAAATTGAATACAAACAATACACTACTATGAACAATGATTTATCACATTGTAAACGTCCTTGTTAACTAATAAACACACACAGCCTTTTTAAACTATTTATTCAGTTGAAGACCCAAACTATAACTAAATTGATTTCTTTATCCACAAAATGTCATTTGGCCATGATGAGTATGCATCTTCAATCACTAGTTCTTTGGAGTCAGATATTCGACACGGGATGAATGAATTCTTGGAAAGGAAGTCAGTTATGAACGAGCCCTCCTTTTTATCTTTCGTATCTTTATAATGCATCCATTCCATCAGTATATAACGTACGTCAATGTCTTTGAAGAATGTCACGGCGCCCCGAAGTGCCATTGCTTCATGAGTCTCGATGTCCATTTTCATGAAAAATGGCCTAGGACCAAATTATGTTAGCATGTCATCTAATTTTATCGTAATGATACTATTTGCAATGTCTATAGGGCTTTGTATATCTGATTGTTCTATCTTTGTACCACCAACATTGCTTGTGGATGGGACAAGATGTACATATTTCGTTTCATTCGATACGCCGTTCCAAAAAATAGTTACGTTTTCATCCAGCCCACCAAGATGAAGTGACGTTGCCAGCATCTTAAGGTTCTCCTTATTCGCATCAACTGCAATAACCCGTCGCCCAAGTTTGGCCATTGGAATGGTGAATGCACCAATGTTGCATCCGAGGTCAAGGAAAGTCATGTCTTTTACCGGTTTCATTAGTTTCCAAACTGTGACAACATTTTCCCATTCCCAACTTTGATGTTTGATAATGGAGCCCGAGACCCAAATATCCTCACTAGTATTATAAACACAAATAGGCGCCTGTGATCCACCAGGTACTCTTAACGTAGCTCTCTTACATTTGCTCAAATACGAGTCGGCATGCACAGCAATATTAAACAATCGTGGTTGTGTTCTTGAACTTGTCTGCAAATCCTGTGCATAGTTAAGTGCACTTCCATTAGAATATGTTGATGTGTATACACAGAACAACACGGTACAACACACGACGAAACCAATAAATCCTTTAAAATTTACAATAGAGCGTATGCCAAACGTGTTAAGCTTTCTGTAAACTAAATTTTTTTTTTTTGTATTGTTATCAGTTGCGACCGTGTGATTTAAGGCCTAAGGATATTTAAAGTCACACACATGGCATTAATTATAGCGATTTTTCAAATTTAGGTCATTTTACCGATGTTCTGAAGATATACCAAACCTGCGAGAAGTAGGCGTTCATTTGAACAGATTTTGAGAAAATAATTGTCATCATCTTCAAATACATTTTTGCCACGCTATTATTATTAAATTCTATGTTGTTGTTCACTTGACCAACCTCCTTTTCCATAGTTGGCACATAAATTTGCAAAACAAGTCAGTTAAGTAAATTTCAAAATATTATACATTAGCATTGTTTGAGTGTATGTTTTCATGGTAACACTTTATAATATAGGAGTTGACGGACCATTTTTGTTTTCTTAACTCTTTCACTGCATTTTCGAGTTTTGTTAAAGCTGCACTCTCACAGATATACCATTTTTACAACTTTTTTTTATTTATTGTATTGGAAAGAGCAATTTTTGCGTAAATATCTTCAAACCAATGATATAAAATTATATAAGTTATATCAGAGTGCTGACAAAAAATTCAGATCGTAGATTTTCATATTTCCGTTCGAAAATAAATGTTTTATGGCTTAAACCGTTTCTTACGGTTAAAGAAAAAATACATTAAACACCAATTTTTGAACTTTAATATACAAATTTTCGATCTAATTTTTTGTCAGTACTCTTATATCACTGGTTCCCATGTATAATCGCAAAAATTGGCTCGTTTCAAGACAAAAAAAAATAAAAAATTGTCAAAACGTTCAATCTGTGAGAGTACAGCTTTAAGATATGAAATCAATTATCAATTTTAAAAGATTAAATGTTTGATACATCGCCCAATCAGAGCAGTATTCGCAATCCCTAGATCTTGTTGTTCTTGATAAGATAAGACAGGTTACGAAACATGATTTGCATTTGAAGTGTAGCTACACGGACATAAAAACGTCTAATGGAAAGTAAGTATCGTCTTTAAAATTGAACTTGCTCGCTCGTATACATCATTTTACTTGCCTTATCAGTCAGTCTAGACGTGAAGAATGTTAAATGGTCAAAGCAATCCTTTTAATTGAACTCGATAATTGATTCATTTCGAAATGCAAGATAAAACACATCTAAATGAAAGAATAAAACATAGACATGATGATATACCTATTGTCATTATGTTAAAACAATCTCTTTGCAGTTATTTAAGAATGGTTCTATTAAAACAGTCTCTTTTTAAAAGAAGTAAGATTATATTGTAAATAAAAAGTTTTAAACGTTTGAGTTTTTCTTCTGGAATGCACATTTAAGAGCACATTAAACTAAATAGTATTTGTTTTCATCGATAAACTTTTAAGTTGTTAGTTTCAATTGACACAGACAACGATGTGAGTTCATGCCCCATCAGTGGTACGTTCTCATGTCCGCTCAAAAAACGACATAGTACTCGTTAAATCTAAATTTAAGTAAGATGATGATTTGGGTCTCATACACTTTACTTATAATTTATGTATTTGTTTAAACTTGCTAAACAGGTGGCAGTACTGACTAGCTATACTTCTTGAGTCTATTGAATAACAGGTTCACATTGTCTTTGTAACACTCACAATCTATGATGTATTGTAATTATTTTAAAGATGTTCTGCCGCTTTAGTTTATCTTTCATGATTTCATATATGGATGACAGAAAAGTAACATATTTTAATCGCATTGTCCGTATGGTAGTCTGTGCTTCGGTGTAGCTGTTCAATATATTCTTGTCTTAGCAGAAATGTTATTCTCCTTATAATGCTTATAATGCTTATGCAAACGTTTTAATTTCAATGCATTATCCTGCTAAACTCTTTTCGGTTTATCGATAAAAACAAAAGAGCATATTATATAAGTACAGATAAAACATGTCAGACTATATAAATGTATCTTTCTTTAATTAATAGCTACGTGGCCAAAATATTCCCAGTTAAGAAAGGGGCCAAAACATCGCTTATACTATTTTAACTCCACCTTTATCTTATGCGTTTCTTTTTGTGTTGATCATTTAAGTCAAATGAATAAAATATAATAAAGCCTTACAAATACAAAACAATGCATTAACCTATTGTGCGTGGAGGTATATGTTGCATTTTAATGTCACGTGGAAAAAATGCACTTACATTATTTTTGGTGCGTTTGTGTGGTAACTGAGTACAATAATAATAATCTATAATGAAATGGCAATAGTGTTTGTCTTTAAAAAAACATTATACATAATAATGAAGATACACTTTCCCTAGTATGTGAACTCACCCAACTTGACAAAAACAGCAAAACTAAAGTTGTTTGTGACTCTGAAGGATTTAGGGTAATTAAATCATTTATTTAACGATTTGGCTTTGGGTCACCACTCATGATAGACTGAAATAACATTAAGTGTTCTCATCGTGATTAGCCTATAATCGAATAAAAACAAAATGCTTGCTAGCAATGGGTATTTAAGATATCGTTCTTCAAGCGCATATGTGTGTCCTACGTCGAATGTGCTTTGATTCTCGCGTCCGTAAACAGAATATTTGTTAAGTATTTATGTTCCAAATGGTATTTATTGTAAGTTATGCAAGATAACTTTGGTTCTTTTTTAAGACAAAATGAAGAATAAAATATTTAGCAATTCAGCAATTCTGGTTAGACTGTGTGTTATATATGACTTGTGACATATCAATTCGATGTTAAATGCAGATTTCTTGCGTTTGAATTCATGTGGGAGCCAATTAATTCACACAAAAAGGGAGATCAAGTATATGGAAATGTTATAGTTCATTTTATTTAGGCTAAGGTTCATCCTCAATACCATGTTGGGTTGGTTTGGTCAACAATTACTTCGAAATCAAAATCACACACGAAGAAAACGTTTATCAGAGTACTTTTGTGCCAGAATGCTGCGGATAAACAATTTGCATATTGACGATAACCTTTCAAAAAAATATAAAGATGTTCAATGAATGTGTTTTTTGTTTCCGGGTTACCAATAGACGCATTCATCACACTGTTGACTGTATAGAGTCTATTACTCCTGTTATGTTTAATTCCAACAAAGTTGATACTTAAATCAAACGTATCAGAATCCCTAATTCTGTTCTCATCTTAAGGAAGAAGACAGTGTTAGGTGAATACGTCAGACAGTATGTAGGATGTTTGTTCTTTATAAGAAACAGTAAAAATATCAAAGGAATGTGATATTCTTTTAGATCATGCCAAGTTAACAGGTTTTTGTCTTGTTATGGCCCGCACACCAAGCAGGAAGGCGTATAAAGAAACACAAGTTAAACAACATTTATTTTCTTGCATATGTACCAACGTGACTTCAACTAACTCCTTTAAAATGTTAAATTCTAGACTAAAAATGTCTTCACTTTTCCAGAATCTTAAAGTATTCCAACAGATGTGGATAATAATGGTCGGATTTTTTCTGTTATCTTTTAAACAAAAAGGTAACAGAACAATCTTCAAAATTCCTCAAGAACTCCCTCTAACTCTGAATGAATCTTATTTATTCTAAAACATCCATACATAACATGAAAAACAAAAACAAAAATCTTGAACATTCTAAATACAAATACCTTCTTTAAATATCATGGGGGGACACTGTTGATTTAAACAATCTACGTCACAACGCGGATAGAACTTGATTAATAAACATTTACGTACTGGATTCAAAATAAACGTAAATGTATTTTCTCATTCATTTTCAAGTGTACCTTGCACAATCAGTTTAAAAGCCAAAATCTGAGGAAGAAATCATTCAAAATATAACAGAACAGTGCATTGCTGGGTGTACTCGTGCCGGCCATTTACAGTTTACACAATAACAGTACATATTTTTCTCGATTCCCTTATTCCTGTCATTCTTTTTGTTGACAAATATAACATATGTGTGAAGTTCCGTCATTTCGCATAGTTTGTAAGTTGCTGTGGAAAGCAAAGGATTACGACCAGCAAATAAAATCCTACACGGATCGATGCGATTTTCAAAACAAGTATTTTGTTACGAGGCCCACAAGAAAAGTAAAAAAAAATCAATAAATTGGTCTGATGACCAGGAAGCTAAGGTTTTGAACATTGTTAGGTATGCTGCCTTTATATATATATGAATTTTTTGTTTATGAAAGAATGAAGTCACATTTCCGGAATAAAAATAAACTGTGCATTGTTTTAGTTACAAATCACTGAATTATTGTGATACTACGTTTATTCACTCGTCCTGTATCATGTCGTGATCAGCATTTCAACAGGTATTCGAAGCAGTCGAAACGGGTTAATTTGTAAACCCCGGAAGAGATATGTAAGTGACCATCTAAAGGGACAAGCTTATGTTTGAATTAAGTACATACTGTTTAATAAAGTATATAAATAGTTACAGTGAACAAAAAGCAATTGATTTTTTTCGGAACGGTCAATGATACTGTATTTTCCCGACACCTTCCTTTTTTCTAAATGGTTTGTTTTCGTTCTTGGAGGCATGTTTATTATTCTAATATTTTCTATGTCGAGCTCGATTTAAATTCAACCGAGGGGACATGAATTTCTCTGAATCAATCTGCTTTCAATTGAACTGATAACGCATTTAATAGTATGGCTTATCATGTTTACCCACCATGTTGTTTCCCATATTTAATCGCTAACTATACAAATATAAGCCCATTGAAAACGATAAAGCATCGACAAATGCTGATGCGAAAATTTGTATGAGCTAGATTTCCTTTCTGAAAAGATCATCCTTTGTTCAATTTAATTTACATCTTAGAAATAAAAAAAACAAAACACGTATGTTTGAGTCTAAATAGGCTCGGCGTCTATTAAAATATATCCTATTTAAACCAAATAACATTCCGATAAGTGTAAGGATAAAATGGTATAATTGAAAATAAAGAATATGAAAAATTCAATGATACAAAGTTTGGGTGCGGGTATTTCTTCAGTGTGAGTGACCTCAAAGATGTTAATGTTGTTCCTACTTGATTGATAGCTTGTAAATAACATTAGGTTACCAGATATAAAAAATCAGGCAATACATTGATAGTTTATTTAAAGCATCTCTAGTGAACTTTAAAAAATAGCATATGCTGTACTCTCTGTTATCATTTCCATTTTCTATTATTTAGATGTGCAACTGTGATAACAGTTTGCTTAGCTTCCAATACTCTTTTGAATCGTATTTGTTTTATTCAACGGTGGTTTAAGTTAATAAACACCTAAACAAATCTTGCTCCGCAACTTCAGCTAGATATTATAACAGGAGGAATTACAGAATCAAACAATTGAACAATGGCATTGTTTTGAAGCTATTAACCCACTGTCAGATACTTAACTCGCATCGTCAAAATGCAACATACACAAGATACATAATATAATTTTGGTATCGATACCTGTTCGGGTAATCGCCTATGAATGGTCAGTAATAACAGGATTGAATCGCAGGGGGTTTAGCTGGATAATTAGTGCTAAATCTTATTTCCTTTCAAATCTATGTTTATACATGCGTTAGCCGGGTTAACCTACATACAAACATATGAGCAAAACAAAAATGAACCCGTCATATAAACAACCTTACAAAACTGTTATGTACAATTCCGTTTATTGCCGTATTTAATTAGACGGAATAGATAACACATCTTTATACATTGCATTGCATTCAATGTAAATGTATAACAATTTAATTATTCAATTTAGCATTGTTAATTGCATAAAATCAACTGCATATCATATTGTAAGTGTCCAGATTAAATTACACATTGGAAACTAATTAAACATTTCAATACAATTATCGGAGTGACTATCTAATTCAATTTGACTTTTACAGACTTTTACAGAGGAGTACTTACTTTTATATACTATTTAAAACAGTCTCAATCGGTAACTGAAACTTAATTTCGAATTTTGGTATAACGGAAATAATATGAAATGTCTTGACACAAACGAATTATCGCATTATTATTATCGTAAAAGTCACATTTACGAAAACTATAAACAAATGCAGGTAATGATCAAACCCTTTAAATGTATCAATACTCTGTAAGTTATGATTGTGATAAAGAAACAAAAACGTCTTATTTACAAACGTAGAAAATGGAAGGAATCATAGCTTTCAAAGCTTTCCAAGTTAATCTTAAAAAATAAACTACAGAGAATCTTACTTGTAGACGAAGAAATGGAAGGAATCATAGATAAAAGTGATTTATTCAGAAGATGATTTGATGTCTCATTTGGTTCAGGGAAAATGTCTAGCAGACTGAAAGCCTACAATGCATTCCAATGCTAGATGATGTATGATGTATTGCATTTTTTTTTTTTTTAATGGCTAAAGGAAATTCAATTGAATCTGAAAAATTGCATCTGAAACCTTATTAGATGCAGATGTGCTAAGAGGCATTCTTTAATACGACACGCAAACTCATTATGGCAGATACTTTTGAAACCTTTAAACCGACATGTTTTTAAAGCGTCTTATAATGTCATAAAAAATGTCTGCCTCTTAATATGAATATTGCTTTTGATAAAATTTGGTGAGAATCAAATAAGTCCGAGAGTAAGATAACAAAGAAAACACGCGTTGCTTCTTTTTGTATCGAATTGAGTACATTAATCGTGTAATTGTACAATGTGAATTCAACTTTTTATGTATCATGTAAGGTCAAATTAATAACTAATTAATGGTTGTCGTGTAATTAACATTTATCAATTTGTCTAATCGGGAATCACACTTGGGTTTCTATCATGTACTGCAAGCAACTTGTTATGCACTATCTTCTTTAATCAATTAATAGCGTGCAGCATTTCAAGGCATACATAGTACTCAAAAAATAAAAGAATTGTATTTGAGTTAGTGCAACATGACCAAAAGTCGAAAAAATATAACATTACCAAATTCCTTTTCTGAAAGATACTGATTTGAAATATATTCTTCTGCTCCTTCCCAAAATACTTCCGTTTCGCTCTCTAAGTTGAATCATTTCACATACGAGATAAAGTACTAAAATCGTCATAGATTGATGATCCAAAGAGACGGAACCTTCTTTTTATAAAACTTATACATAAATGCCATGGATATAGAAATAGACATTGAAATCTTATGAAGGGAAACGTTTAAATTAATATTATAATGATGCACGTCAGAGCAATTGCGCAAATTCGCAATGTAAACAATGGAAACTCGGACCATGAATAACGAAGTCGGGCGAAAGGCTTAGCTAAAACCTTTAAGCATTTATTGTTAATATGAACATTTCACTTTCCCCCTGCTTTCTACATTCATTTATTTTATATTAGACTCTAAGCGCGCATATTTTGTTAGCTTGACTTTTTTAAGGCGACCTTTGTCAAAAAGCTGTCTTTGTATGACTGTATGTCAGGAAAGGGCCGTATCCATTTATTGGCAGATAATGTCTGTATCTAGTCGTTGAGACTAAAAATTACAATAGAATTGAATCATAATCCGTATGGTTTGATTTTTGAGAATAAAAGTTTGCAGTTCAGTTCATTAATTGTTCATTATATAGCCTTTGCAACTGTTGCTACATATAATTCCAGCCACACCCTGTCCGCTGAAGTGTCCAACGCTGATCAGATGCGGAAGGTTACAGACGGAATCTACCAAAGAGTTTTCAACCGGTTCGGTTGAAATATATATGGATACCTGATCCGGATTCGTAAATCTTGTGTTCAGTGAATGTACTAATTTGTGTTGTCCTTGGCATTCACTATGATTCAGTAACGCAATGTCAATGTCACATTTCTACATTTCAGTTGCTTCGTTAAGAATACACTAAATACAATCACATCTAGTTTGATTACACTAAATATGTGTGGGATTTTCAAACCCAAACTGTGTTTCATAATCGGTCAAGTTAATAATCGGCTTTGTTCTAAACGTTTTATAACCGCTACTCTGCTTTGTGTTGTTTTAATTTAGCGTAGTTATATTCTTTTTTTGTTACGAATTGCATGACTCTAAAACTTATATTAATTTTCACAGTTTTAAAAAGTGTTTCATATCTGTTTTACACTTTGCCTAACGCGATTTGTGTTGCCCACATGTTCTCCCATCTTGTACTGGTTTAAATGGAAAATGTTAAAGAAGCTTTTTTGTCTCCCACAGTATGAACGAAAAACTTGCCGGCATCTAAAAGAGGTAGACCCGTTCTTTCCTATATACGTATGTGATACGCATGAGGACTAAAAGCCACACTACATTTAACCTCAGTTTTTAAATGTCGCCTTTAGTTATGGTTTCTCCATAATGTCCTGTTTTCGATCTAATGCTGGTGACAAAACGACAACATTATGTCAAATGTCATTATTTATGTTGGCGTCTAAACACAATAAAAAAAATCATGAATCCCAAAATAATGCCCGCTTTGAATGCATAGTGTTATATTTGTCATATAGCTTCTTTGTGCGTATGGAGATAAGCTATGTTTTTAAGCAATATTGATTATATAGTTCTAAAACTAATATTAAGAAATACGAGAACGAGTATACGATAAGATTGTTATAGAAGCACTCAAATAATTTTTAATTATTTATTTTCTTTTTGAAATGTCAAACAAGTATTAAGGTTTAAGGCGTGTTTTGTGGCACCACGCATGATACTCAGCCTGTTTGTCAAATTCGTGTTATAAACAATTAGGGATCATCTCGTCATCAAATCCAAAGAATGCAATTATTATGGGTCGTGTAGTGAATACAATCCAAATTTTACCATTCTGCAGCAGCAGACGACGCAGTGTTTTATATCACTTGTGTAAACCAATTTTAACTGTTGTTTCGAAACAAAGTCGGAATATACACTGTATTATTCATGTTATAAAAATGTTTGAACACAGATTTTATCATTGATTGTTTATATTTTTTCCGTAGCGTTTACCATTTTTTGGATAGAAAATGTGTAATGCATAGGCGACTAACTCACATTTGTATAAAAGAGGCTCGCAACAATCAATACGCTGGTGATTCGTCGGGTCATTCATGCAAAAATGAACATTACATCATTTGTACAGAAATTTACTACAGAGACTACTATTGACGAAAGAAGCAATATTACATATAATTGTAGTATAGTAATGTAATATATTGGCAGTAGTAGCAGAGTGATGCATTAGGATAGATTATTGCTGCATTGTTGTGTTATGGCAGTAATAGCCGAGAGAAACAATAGAACACATGATATATATGAAGAGTTAGAAGTATGCTACGATGGCGGTGATTACAGAGAGAAGCGAAACAGAAGAGACTATTTGTGCAAAGTTATGTGCTCTTATGCATGTGACTGCCGAGAGAGACAATAGCATAGACGATGTTGCATCAACACAATGATGGTCGAGAGAATGATATTTTTGCAGAAGTTAAACAAAACATAATATTATGTTTGTTTTTAGAAATAATCACATTTCTGTATTCTGTTAACTACCAGCTTGTGATCCACCGGACAATATTTAGCCAGAGGCAGATCAACAGGTCTTGTTACTAAGGAAGTTCTATGTCTATCGTCAAATATTGTTTTATTCACGAATTATCTGCGCTATTTAAGCTCTTGCTCATTTCTACTTCTATTGTTTTAAATTCATTTCTACTGTAAACAATCCTGTTCTAAGTTTTCTGGATTTTACAGCTAACTTTCGTTTGCGTCTATTTTAGTTACACATTATAAAATGCCTGCCAACTCCGCGTGGAAATAATTGTACACTGCATTGTATTTAGTCTGGCTTTGAGCACAATGATATATTCAATAGAGAAATAATTAAGACTGACTACGAACGCAATAATTAATTCAGTAGGGAAAATGTGTCATATTTCATTGCGCGAACAATCTTTTCAAATGGATCCAACAGTTACCATGGTTGGACTGAAAAATGTTATTGTTTGCACTAAACCTACGAGAATGTTTCAACAAACAAAAGAAAAAAAAACTTGTATAGAATACTACTTTCATGAATCTCTGTGCTCGATCAGTATCATTTTATACATTTGTGTTTCTGCACACGTTTTGAGATGACAACTTTTGTCCGTCTGAACACGAGATGTTAATTGTTATATCGTTAGATGCATGTATGATTGTGCAATACTTGGTTGTTTTATATTAATGTTGACTAATAAGAACAGACATTTAATTAAGACTTATACTAACGTACATTGTATAATCACATAATAATTCACTTAAATCTGTCATGTGTATGTACAAGGTAAATTTTAAAGTTGAACAAATATGTGTGTTACAGGATCGTCATGCAATCATAATTAACTACTATAAGGTATAAATATATAAACGCAGTAGTGTAACAGCTAAACAAACAGGATGTAAAAGAGGATGAACAGAATTATGTATCATTGTTTAGAATACAGTTGCGGATACATAGTGATTTCTTAACGTATTAACAGAGCTTAATAAGCTCAAATCTATTAAAAGATTTTAATAGTTGATGATATTTAAACACGGAGGGGCGAACATAATAATGACGTGTTATGTATTTCTGTCGTATAACTAAATAACATGGGCATATACATACAAAATAGTATTCATCTTCAATATCTAGATGATTACAACACATACAACACATACAGTAGCGTTCATTACGTGAAATATTATATCTGGCATATCGTCCAGTTTGTATCCCTAATGGATGTACAGATAATCGTAATCTACAAATGTAAAGTCGGCATTTCCTTGGTAATAAATTCAGATATTCTTCATACTGGATTTCATTTTTAATACCTTGTACACATAAAGAACAGAGCTATTAGATAATGAACCATGCCATTCCTGCTTAAATGTATCTATAACTCTAGATTTAAATTCGTGAACAAATGCGTTTACGTTTACATTTTTACATTATCGAATATATGTGAAAAACTATAATCATTAAGGAGATTTTTTAACATCGATAACCCAATTGTAGATATACAACACTTAAAAATATATTATTAGTATTAGCTATTTTCAACCAGTATTAAAATATACGTAAGTATGTTTTAATATATAAAGGGTATGTACCTAATTCTCCATATACACTAGCAGTACAAGTGTTGATTTTAACATGCAATAATCCTTTACAGATATTGAAATGAATACGTTCTATTTATTTCCATTTAGTATAACCCCATATTTCACATGAATAGTTTAATATAGACCCTACAAAAGCATCAAACAACTTACAAAATATATGAGGCTTTAAATCATACTTATACAGTAACACATTTAAAGCCTTTAGAGCTTTTCCAGCTAAATATTCTTGGTTTAATGCAAAACTACCAGTATAGTTAAAAACAGTTCCTAGATAGTTAAATCACTAACGAATTCGATGTTTTGGACATCATAGGTCCAGCTTTCATGCGGTAATAAACGCCCGCGCTTCCAAATTCCCTAATTTTGTATTTAACATGAAAGATAGCTACGTAGCTGGTTTTATTAGTATTTACTTTAAGACCCCAAGTATTACAATAAGTATTAAGTAAATCAAATTGTTGTTGAGTTTCAGCCAGTGTCTTTCTTATCATGGCCATATCATCGGGAAACACTAACATAATAAATACAACATTATCTATGTTTATACCAGATATAACGCTATCTTGTAAAAATAATACTAGGTCTTCAACAAATAGTGAAAATAATATTGGAGACATTACCTCCCCTTGTTTTAAGACAACCACATAACTAAATTATTCTGAGTATGATGAACATGATTTTACACATGATTTAACATTCTGATACATAGCTTTCATAACATTCAATAGTTTCCCTTGAATGCCACATTTATATCATATTAACCACACTGCACTTCTATAAATAGTATCAAAACACTTCATCATATCGACAAATATAACGTAAAATCGTTTACTTTCGTTTATATATTTTTGAACTAAAGACGTAAGTAAAAATATAGCGTCGACATCGACCTTTACGATGGATGTCCGATATACTATTAGTGTTATCGCATATAAATTCAATGCGTTTATTCAATACAGTCGTTAACAATATCGAAAAAGCAACTAACTAGAGTAATACCCCTATAATTGTTAACATCATTTGCACCGCCTTTTTATGCAATGGTACAATAATCCCTTCTGTCCATTTATCCGGATAACAACCGGAGTTCAAAATACAGTTAAATATATCACATTCGTGTGCAGCAAGTATGTCGGCACATTGAATAAAATATTCATTTAACATGCAATCATTACAATTGTATTTACAACGTTGTAATGCTTTAATTGCCTTTTTCACCTCATCAATACTAATCGGATTATCTAATTCAGGGTGTAAAGTATAAGGCTGGCTGAAGTCATTATTATCACAAAACGATTCTGCTTCTTTATTGAAACAATGTACTATATTATCACTAAGATTATCAAAAAAAAAAAATTAAACTCATCTAAAGAAATATTGTTCTTTGCACTCTTTTTTAAGATTTAAAATACTTCCAAAAAATCTTTTGGCTTAATATGTGTCTTTAAACTTTCTATTTCCTGCACTTTACGTCTAAACATTTTGCCTTTTTTTTCTACGGATCAAATCTTTATATTATTTTCTCTTTTGACATAATAGCAAAGGACATTTATCATTTTTATCAGCATTGTACAATTTCAAAGCATCTAAATAACATGTGCGTGCATTTATGCAATCTTAATCAAACCAATCTGCATTTTTCATACAATCATCGTTGTCAAATACAGGTACATCACTAAACGTAAATTGTTTGGAGAATACAGGATCCACTACAATCCGTACAATATTTGTGAACGAATTCACAACATTATAAACGGATTCCTTATTTGTAAAATCAATATGACTAACAACAGTATTAAACTGTGGCAACACAGAAATAATTCCTGCTAGAAACTAAGTTTTACAATTATTATCCCATGTATACTTAACATCATTGTATTTATTTAGCTTAGGTGTATTATTATTACAATTAAGTGAAAATGTAACGGGGCGTGATCACTCCACTCATTAAATGACCCGATTGTAAAATATTTTTACAATGAAAACTTGCGCTCATGTGCTAAAAGATAATCTAAAAGGGAAGAGCCGTTATCGGAAAATTAAATATATTGGTTCGTATTGCCTACTCGACCGTCTTTTTAGGCGCTACATTCGTGGCAGCGGTGGCATTTACATGTGCGATTGATATATCCTTGGTATTATTTCGGCGACAAAGTTCTCCATATCTTCCTGTTCCTAATCGTCGGGTGCCACATTAGCAAGTTGACGAATTTTAAGATGTCCACCTCAGATAATTTAGATTTGGAACAGTTAGGACAGGACAGTGCAATGGGTAATTCAGAGCTTACCTTACTCCAGTCACGGGCTCAACTCCAGCTGAGCATGGAGCAAAATTCAAGGATCGAAGGTCATTTGCCTTATCTAGTGATTCTGGAATTAGCCAAGTGTTTTCCCTACATATTTTAACAATGATGTGTTTAGCAGCAGTCCATTATCACCAACATTGTTGGATAACGGTACTGTGGAGAGTGTTTCGGTCAAATGGAACGGGCGGAACATCTGTGGATACGACTTTTGTTACCGTGGATAGTGACTTTTACCGTGGTTGCTTTAGCACGTTACGAATCAATCGGATTAACAATGTACAGTCATACATTACAGAAAATGCCAAAGAATATATGACAGTAAACCAACATGTTATCCTGTTGATAAGTGCGTGTGTTCTCTAGTTCGTTGTGCTCTTCTGTTATGATTTTTTGAGATGTTCATCAGAACAGGCGTTTGGACTGAACAGCGATAATTTAGTATCGCCTTTACCTCAACGTGGGACTATAAGTGCATACAAGATTAAAAATGACCAGCATACAAGTGCTAGGCCATCCTCACGTGATTTTCCGTGCCGTCGAACTTTCAGTGGAACCGTAAGTGACGTCTGGCATGATTTTAGGAGGTATTGTTACGACCTCGCATAGGTTGGGTTAATTACAATCTAAGTCCCGTATAACGTTAAACGATTTATTTCTTATAACAACCTTAAACAGTTGGCTGAACCTTTTAAAATAACAGCAGCTCATTTAATTACAACTTGAAAACATATCATGACATTATCGGCAGGCGTCCGCTCTTATTTATAAATAACTTATTCGTCCACAGCTAGTGTTAAACTATATTGAAATACACTGCTTTAATATTAACTCCTACTATATAGATATAATAGTTCAACAATGGCGAATAAACATACGCTTCCATACTATAGAACTGACAGTCTCCTTTAAATAATCTTTACTGCAGTATAAAATACACTGTATAAAACATTCTTCATAAAAAAGGCATTCAACTGCTTTATCAAATTATCTTTAAAACAAATATCCTTAATTCCATATACAGTTATTTAAATAAGTTAATGTATTATTGTTAGTAATAAAGTATTACGTTATTTACTGTTTTTTTTCTTTTAAAGTTTTGAATATTTTTGCAATGAGCGCCAAACGTGACCTCACTCTACGAACGATAAAGCAAGAATGCCATCTCCCAGCAAATTCCAGGGATTTGGCCATAAACTGGACGAAAATGGGCCGAAAATTGGCCGGGTCGTTTTCTGGCCGGTGTCAAAACAGAGCGGCCCATTTTCGGCCAACAAACGGCCAACTCTAGACATGACACTTGGCCGTCGGCCAAGAAACGGCCAAAAACGGCCAACCCCGCTGAAGCAGAAACAGCGGCGGCCATATTGGATTTATATGAAAAACAAAGTATGGTGGACAAAGTCTCGACTTCCTAACAAAAAAAACATATAAATATAACCAGTTCTCACTCAGGACACCAATATTCGCCTATAACTGTTAATCGATTAAATGATGCAACATTGCAAGTTTCAATCAAGCAAGAAGGAAGCTGTGAAACATCCTTAAAAAATGGAACTGTATACAATAATTCGTACTGAAAAATACGCAAGTACAAGTGTTAAACACGAGAATAATTACTTGGCAATTATGTACGTCTTAAAGTGGTTTTCATTATCATCTGGATTAATTTACCGTTAATAGTAAGTACATGGAATAAACAACATAAAATTAAACATGCAATACAAACTCGCGGCATTCCTGTCAGATTCATATCTTGTGTCATTACAAACTAAAATATTTTAGAAATATCCACGTAAAATATGCATAAGGCTGCTTACTTAATGTAGCCAAATGTATGAAGTTGTGCAAATGCACCAAAAACATGAAAAGGATTCCATAATCCTAAACATTTGAGAGGTAAGTACAATGAGATTATTTTATATTTCTTATGTCCAGAAAGGGTGCCCATCAGTATTATGAGAATTTGGCTGAGTTAAACCTCTGGTCAAAAGAACGGTCCAGAAGAACCTTACTGTGTTGTCTTTGTGGTCAAGCTGAAACATATGCATATGGACTACCGTCTGACATTCAGAGCATTTGTGACATGTTAGTTCGATGATGGAGCAGAGATTTGGAATCATAAACATGAAAGATAGCTTCGAAGCTGAAGGACAATACTAAAGTCACTCCAGGATGCAGTAACAGCAGCAATACCAGAGGAGTGTTTACGCTTATCAGAGCGTTAGAAACCAAGGACAACTCGTGTGTTTGAAATGAAATTTGAAAGGGGTGGCGTTTTGATGGAAGGCCATGTGCATGAAACAATGGATCTGGAGCTAGGAATAGTGGACAGCCGGATCAAATCCATCAATCGGGAAACTAAGTTCGACTGACTCGGAAGTTCGCAGGAAAGTCGGAGAAAGGGGGCAGACCTATTAACAACAGAAGGACAACGTTCAATATCATGTAACAGCTGCATTCGATTATACGGAGGGCATCAGCCTGTGTGAATTTAATCCACAGAAACTGTTTAAGAAGTTTCAGGACGATATTTAGCAATACGCTGAGTTTTTCCATAACAATGAGCAGTCGTAGTGACGAGAATTTTATTCGGACAGCTTTCAACATTAAGTTTAGTAATGTCAGGGAAATATAATTGAGTGTTCTTTTTCTAATTACTTTTATGCACATTGTTCTTTTAGTAAAATAATTATAAGATTTTATATTATATGTGTTCTTACTGTTATTAAGTAATATGTGCTATTTTATATGTTAACACATTTCCATTTAAATTGATATAGTTTTTTTTAAACGCAGGCAGTGTTGCTATATTGAACAGTGGAAGCTCTTTTTTTCAATTAGGGAGCAGTGTAACGGAAATGGATGTTTCGGAAATATTGGATTAGGTGGAACTTAGGGATTGTTGGATTATTATGAACATATTGGAGGATTATATTTTGAGATTAGAATAGGTTTTGGATTGAGCAAATATACATCATGACACTCTGTTAGGGGATTACGTGGTTGAATGTTAGACTGTATTTCTCTTGTTTATCCTGCCCAGAGAATTTTAGACGCTACACAAATATCTTATAATCGTATACCATGATTGTTAAATCTAGGGTCTAACAGAAGCAAAATCTGGCTCATAATCTACATCATCAGTCAAAGAATTAAAATGATCGTGAGTAATAAGGTCACGCTTATTGCCAACGCGGCTATTTAAATCTCCAAAAAACAAAATACTTTCCCTAGTTCCTCAAATTAGATACATCCTTTTCTAACAATTCAAAAAGATCAACAGTAATAGTATTATATGCTGGGGAGTCTTCTCCCCTTATATAAGCACCACAAATATATATATCATCGTCCATATCAAAAAAATGTTTAATCGAGTTTAAGCCAAACAATAGCGTCTTAATTATTTTTAACAATTGTTATACCATCTTTTAAATGATCTTTATAATATATTAAAACACCACCACTATTTCTACGAGCATTCCTATGCTGGAATTTTCTATATAAATTTTGCGAAACATAACCATTCAAAGTAATACTACTTTTAAAATTACTCCATGATTCAAAAATAATACAAATATAGTGAGATGAAATAATATTTACAAAATCGGTACTTTTTTATTAATAGCAGTAAGTCCCTGAACATTCCAGGAGGGCCCACGGAGTTCATCCTCCACGAATCTCTAGTCCCTCACAGCGACACCGTTAACATAGAGTGTATCGTAGGCTATCCAGGAGGTCTTACCAAGTCTTCTTGCTTCTTTCATCTTCGGTACGAGTTTGCGGCGCTTGGCAACCACTTCCATGGGAAATTTTTCAAACACATTGAAGGATGTACCGATATTTATCGTCCCAGAAAAAAACGAACAGGGATGCAAATAAAAACTTCCTTAATGTAAGTTCATCGATGACTGCCTATAAGGAGGTGGTGGTGCAATGCAAGTTAAACAAAGTCAATGCCGCGTCAATCCAAATCGTTAATTTTAGCACAAAACAAATGTCACTGCTTATATATGGGAAGGCATCGTTATTCAACTACCATGAAGGCATCGGAGTAAACAAAATAATCCTCATACGGCTGTAAACAGACGCTTGTATTGGAAATATACTGTATTCCTTTGCTGGAACCGTTGAGCTGCTTTCGTTGTTATGCAGGATTGGAGAATGACAATATTGCATAAATCTCCCATCGCTTGTCTTGTTGCTGACAGTTGGCTACTGCATTTCGACGCGTGCAATTGTCAGTGAGGAACCTACGTGATTTGTATTGTGCCAGTGTCATTCCTTATAGAAGTTGTGATATGTAGTGGAATACAACAAAACAATAACAACAGGTAGATCTAATATGTTCAAAATGCTATAGTCATTCCGTATCGGGTTCATGTACTTTTGATGAACATTTTTTGAAAATAATAATAATAATAATAATAATAATAATAATAATAATAATAATAATAATAATAATAACAATAATACTCCTACTACTACTACTACTACTACTTCTAATGATAATAATTATAATAATTATAATAGTAATAATAATAATAATAATAATAATAATAATAATAATAAAAATGAAAATAATGAAAATAATGATAATATTGATAATAATAATTGTCATTATTATTATAATTATTATTATTATTATTATTATTATTATTATTATTATTATTATTATTATAGAAAAAATAATGATTTTAATAACAATAATAGCAACTCTCTATTTCTGCTATATTTTTATATTTTAATATTTACACCTCAACTTCCATTCCTTAAATGACCTGCCTTTCGGCAATTGCGTTTATCAATCGATGAACGCAACATCTTCGGATATGTTCGGATCGCAATTCATCGCATAACAATATACATGAAAACTATTGATCTTGTTATTGTTTTTATAATACTGTATTGTGTCAGCAGGTCCCGTAAAATATAAATCAACATTTTAGAAAGTGTTGATTTATTATATTTTAAATGTGTGTGTGTGTGTGTGTGTGTGTATTGTTGCCATAAGTGTTTTAATTTTACTTTTAAAAGTGATTTCAAGTGGTTGATCTTTTCCCGCGTTATTGTGACGTCTTTGTAAAAAATGTTTCCGGTTACAGTCGGGTCGTTCTATTTACAGAATGGGTAAGAAAGGATTACTGAAAGGTTTTCTTAAATGAAATGAAGTATTTTTTTATCAATTAATGAATGAAATAATGAACTATTGGTGTAAATATAAGTAATGAATTGCGGGATTGATGTCATTATCGGGGATATGAACGCAATTGGGCTGGGCAAAGTACGCCTTCGGTCTCCACACACTTTGACAGGCCCAATTGCGTTCATACCCCAATAATAACATCAACCCCGCAATTCATTCCTTAAATGACTTATTATGAACAATAACATCTGCTTCGTGATTAACACTAATGTTAATTATGAAGACTGATGATTATAGCAGGTCGGGATCATTTTACTATATAGCAATGCATGTAATTGCAAAATACAATAGTTCTAACAAAAACAACAAGAACGCGCTTTTGAGAACAATGTCTCTTTTTCAATATTGATAGTAAAATAAACCCAGAACATATCTTGACAAATGAACATTCGGGCCTTTAAAGGACCTCACCATTTCAAATTCGACTCGTTATATGATGATTATCAACTAAGGAAGTCAATAATTAACGCTGATAACTAGATCTTTTTCCTGTTCAAAATCTGTTTGCGGTATTTTCTTCTTTTGATTAGACCGCCGTAGATGCTTTGATTTAAATGAAAGTATTAGGGGGAAAAAGGACATGTTCACAATCTCGCGTTTTGTAAAGTCAGATATCAAAATATTAAACATCTTGTCTACGTGAATAATAGCAGATTGTAAAAATGGTTAGTCGTTATCAGAATTTAAATTAGGAGATGATAGTTGAACATTTGAAAGAAAATGGTGTTTTCCTCACACATCAAAGAGGGCAGTAAATGCAACGCTATTGGAAATTAAATTGTTTTTGCCATTTTTAAAGTAAGGTTCATAAGAGTGTCTGTCAGCCACTGTCTTCTAATAACTGCTATACATTGTTTTTACGTTTATTGTTTGTAATTTTCGTGTACTGATTTCTGCCTTCACGGGAGTATACTTCTCAACCTCACGGCAATCTTCTTAATTTAGCATTTCCTGCGCTAATGACACTTATTTTAAGCCAGACATAATATTGAATGAATATCTCGTAAGAGAATTACAGAGGAATAAAGCAGAGTTATAAGGTGCAACTAGTTTCTCCATCGTTCATCTATGCAACTCTGGTCTATTGAAATCTCAAATAATGTCACGGTATATTTCATTTTTTGTTGGAGTATATTTGTATATATAACTTACAACCTAAAATTACATGTAACTTAAATCTACATTAGCGGAAGTTCATCCGTATTGTTCATAAAAGTACTTACAATTATCTTAATACCATTACTCTCCGGAAATTAAAAAGAAAACCAAAAACAAAGGCAAATAACAACAGCATGGTAAGACCAAAAAATGTGCAGAAAATGAAAAAAAAAAGACATTAATGACGCAGTTCTGAACACAATTGTTCTTTCAAAACCCGCCGTCAATTGATGACATATATAACTTATTTCAAATAAAAAAACATAGGGCCCATGAGGACAAAACACAATATTAACAAATATATTCAGTGGAACAACCATATATATGATTAGAGAAAGGCACACTATTTTTGTTTAACATTGGTCAAAAGGAAATAGAAAGTTGTGATACATTGCAAATGCACTGAATTTGAATTTAATTTATTACAAACTTGAGGTAAAATAAGAAATTATGCCGGCTAGCCTCGGCTGGTTATAAATAACAGTTACAGAACTTATATTTTTTAAATTAACAAAACCAGCTCTATGTAAACATATTTTTGATAGTTCTAATTTTTAACATCCACTAATTGTTTATAGTGTTGATTTACAATAAATTCTATTCATCCTAATTTCACAGACTAACTGTACTCTGATTTAAATTTGTTTATGTAAAATATACATAAACACATTGAAGTCAGTACTGTGTATCATAACGGAGGAAGAACGTAATATATAACAAAAAAGTAATTTAAAAATGATTGTACAGCTCAACAATAAATGCGCAGTTATTCACTGATTTAGAGGATGTATATACCATTTTGTAACATAGATATTGCTGTTCACCACTTTGCAGTGAAGGTGAAACGCATTTGAAGTCAATGAAACGATATAAACTGATCCTATTAGTAGTTTGTTATCTGCTTACAATATGATGTATTCCCAATACAATATTACCCATTGTCATAAACGTACTATTTTGTTTGCCTTTCAGATTTTTCTCCAATACAAGGGTGACGAGTAGACGTACCAAAAAGGCATTTGAACGCTTTTCAACTTAAAATAATTTAGTTTTGAATTTGGCTGAGAATAGAAGTGCCCTCTCTATAAACATTCGAGATAATTCCCATTGGTATAGATACAAGTGTACACGGAGAAATGTCTAACGACACCGCAAGTGACTTATTTGATACTCAGTGTGACAACGACTATACACTGGAGATGACACGATTTATCGTCCAAAAGGTTCTTGTGCCTTTTATAACATCGATCGGCTTTGTTGGAAACCTTCTCTGTATTTTTGTTCTGACTCACAAGTCAATGGTATCATCTACGAATTGTTATCTTACCGCGCTTGCCATTTTTGATATTTCATACCTTATTTTTAGTTTCACATTGAGTTTGAAACACTACGATGTTGTAAACAGTTTGGCAGTTTATAAGTACTGGTATCCCCTTGGAAGAACATTTACAGACATATGTAGCAACGTGTCCGTATGCCTTACTGTAACATTTTCCCTAGAACGCCTGATTGCTGTGTGTTATCCTATGAAGGGTAGATTAATATGTACGCCACAGAAGGCAAGATTTATTACTTTTATTGTTGTATCCTTTGCTGTTGTTAGCACATTTCCAGAGTTTTTCGAATTAAAAAATGTAAATACTGCGAAAAACACTACAGTTTTACAGAGGAATATTGCAACGGATTTTGCAAATACCGGTGCCTATAAAATAGTTTACTACCACTACCTTGTATTTACCTTTACACTTTTACCTTTCGTTTTATTGTCAACCTTTAATGGAATTTTAGTGAAGACAGTATATTCGGCCAGGAAGATAAGGAAACACATGACCCAAACATGTGCATCATACAGGCAATGTACATCATACAGGCAAACTTCCCGTCGACAAATGGAACAGAATAGAATAACAATCATGCTCATAGGTGTAGTTATAGTGTTTTTACTGTGTCAGTCTCCAAACGCAGCATTGCTTCTGTACTGGACATACCTCGATTTCAAGGACATGCATCTGACGGTATGCGAGGTAAACAACCTCATAATTGCCGGAAACATTGTGAATCTGTTAATTCTTATCAACGCGTCTATTAATTTATTTCTATATTCAGTAATGAGTACAAAATTTAGACGTGTTTTTGTGCGCTTGATTTGTGTCTGTGAGCGATTTAGGCTAGATATCTTTACTAAAACGGAAACGAGTTTTAACAAAGGTCATACATTGAAGCAACAGGAAATTCCTCTGCGTTTGTTCACAAGAAACCGTTATTACCATGGTAACAGACCCTACAGGCATGTGCCTATTCAACGAAATACGTTTAGGAATGGAAGGTGTTAAAACAATGAACAGCATTGCTATAGACGGCCAATTACATTATTCAGAACGTCTAGATTAAGATAAGGTTCCAAATACGAGCGTGCCCTTAAAATGGTGACAAGACTTTAACTTCGATATGGAAGAAAAAATCAACTAAGTCAGCGTCGATACAGTGTCATATGTTTTAAAGAAAAGAAAACTGCGTCGATGTGAGGAATTATACTCTGTCTGAAATGAACAGAAAAATAAACATATCATATGGGACTGAATTGTGTTAGAACGTAAACTTGAGTAAACTCCCTCGCATTATGCTGTGAAGGTGAAACGCATTTGATGTCAATACAACGGTATAAACGGATACTATTAGTATGTCTTTTGGAAGAGTTCAGGACAATGTATAGTGGTTGAACAATATACATAGAGCTAAGCATTGAAAGCATTGTAAATAAAAAGTAAAACTTCATGGAATGATCCGAAATAATGCGACCAATTTTAGACCAAAATGTTTTTTTTTTAGTTTGAATATCTACATAAAACCTTATTTTAGTAGCGGATTTCTGTCATTTTCTTCTGGTATGTTGGTTTACTCTCGTGGCTCAAAAAAGAAATTCCAGAAATCAGTCATCATTCCTTATCGAAAAGGACAATTTGCGCTAGTAATATTGACGGTTGATATATCTAAACGAAATAAAAAAATAAATATTAAGAATGTGAATATCTCATAAGATTTCATATGATGATGTGTACAAAAAAATCTTATTCAAATGTAACAGTAGGTAAACTCTTACTCATCATGTATATGTCTGTTATATGTGTGGCCCGAGTCACATCCGTTCAGCGATATTTGAATGAGGACATTTTGTTTTATAGTATCATTCAAAGTCATTTAAAAACGAAACACACCGAATTTGTTTTTCACTAATTTTAGAAATACGCCATTGCGAATGTTATAAGCATAACAGGAAATGATTAAATCTTTACATAAACTTAAACTTATCAATTAATGCAAGCTCGATCTAAGAGTTACTCGGTACCTATTTGATAGCAATATATATGCAAAAAGCTACAGAAACATGCTCAATAGCAAAAAGTTTAAACATAATATTATAAAACAAATATTTTCTTTGTTAAATGTATAAAGTATGCTTATATTTGTGAGTAACACGACGATTGAAAATAAATAAATAAGAAATTCATCAATTATGGAGTGAAATCATTTTAATTCTATAAGTATAAAGTACATTAAAACTGCCATGCTGACAGACCCGGCGCAACACCGCTCCCCAAGTAACTTCGACAGTATAACAGAAAAATTGTGTTTATCTTACTCAATTACACTAACACATGATACGATATTATATAGAGGGAAAAATGTTACTTTTGATGCCAAGAAATGCTAGGTTAGATTAAAACGTTTGTCCACATATAAACCAATATTTAATGTGATAGGCATCCAGTATTTTAGGCAACAAGTAAGACACTCAGACAACGGGTTTGTATAAAATTTAACACAGAAGTACAACAATTAATCAATGGTTGATAGAATGAAATTGAGATAAATCGGTATGCTGAAAGATTACATTTTGAGGTTGGAGATTCGAGGTATTTTCCATTAGTCTGACGTTTAAACTTAAAGGATTTATTGTAAACGGATTTAAAACACCAAATATCAATACTGTAGGCAGATGCTTTAAGGCAAACGGGCAAGTCATTTAAATATTCATATTATAATAAAATGGTATATATTCTCTTTCATGTTTACTACGGGCTAAACTTTCAGCTTAGCGCGTCATTTAGTGGTATTTTAGTTCAAATATTGATCAAGACCAAATCTATGATAACGTTAAACGAGCATATAGACAACTACACAAACTATATCACTTATGTATAAAAGTACATATAAATGTCATGTCTCTAAATAAGCATTCTTTTATTTCTCAAACCTTCAACGAAGCCATTACTGTCTGTGTTATGGTGTATGTACTGGTGTATGTTGATGTTTTAATCGAAGAAAAATATTATGTATTAGAAACCTGTATTTGTACAATGCCTTGTTTTCAAAATATTACTTTATTCCTAAAAAGATAAAAGACGGTTTAAAGAATATCAAACAGATAAAAACACTCAAAAGGTAAATGTAACCATACTTAATGATGATTACATTAAACAATGTAATATAGGACGCTAATTGTCACGCTAAGCAGTTGCATTTACTATCACACACCTAAAACTACCTAAATATAGACAATGGTATGTAAATGAGATGGTATAGGAATTATCTGCTTAATATTAAAACCCTCTCTAACAATATCATCATAGTTTGTATGAGACATAAACACTCTTAATTCGAATCATAACACTAGATCAACTCGTTTATATTTTATAGTTAGACAAATACATTATTTTAGCTTCTAGATAATATATTTAGTACTAGTTCTAACATTTTACACATTTCTTGTAAGAAGTATGGCAGAGAGGTTGTATCCGATTTAAACAACTAGATGTATTAGTAAACTAAGGATGAAGTTGTGTTTTATTTAAGCCACCGGATGCACGTTGAATCGTCGTAACATGTTTGACATGGTCGAATACGAGATTTCCTGTTTTTTTAAAAATAATATTCTTATGGGTCGGATTTGTAAGCCAAACTTTAAAACTAAACGACATGAAAGACACTTAAGGCACATGTTTTACTGGTTTATTATTCATTGCGACAATTTCCGCATTGTCGCGTTATAACGTATTCAAGCTCAGGTTTCAAGCTTAGTCATTGTTGCCATAAACGTTTATTTTGAATCAAACACATGACACACCTATTTTAATATATATACACATCAGTATCTAAAAACACGATGAAGTTAAGCATTAAAGAAATGATGTTTTTTAACATTACACACACTATCAAAATAGTCGATGTATAACTATGTGAAAAGGATTTCCTTGGATAATTCTTTTACGATTTTTAGTCCATATATTGAAACGTTTTGAAAATACTTGCATTGCACTTGAAACATCAGTATAACTATGATAATGTGAACTTATGAGTAGCACAGGAACCTTAACTATGTCAACCAATGTAACCAAATAGCATATTTTGGAATCAGACAATTGCAATGGTCTCGACGGATATGTGTTTACACACCGAACTCGATGTGATACAGGTCACCAGAAGAGCGTCCTATCATAATATCCCCTATATATCATACATGATAAAGCAAGTATACACACGTCACCAAAAAAACTTTTTTGTTTAACATAGCTATGTAATGTTACAGAAAACCGATACAATAAGTCATCAACCCCATACCATACATTTACCCTCGTATGATACTAAACATGGAAAATAAAGTATCAATTACCAAACGAGACTTCACAAATGATTTGTCGAATTACTTAGCAGACAGCTGTGCTGTATTGTAATTCAAGACGTGACCACTCTGTCAAAAAAGACATAATGAATGAAAAAGAGCATTGACACGGACATTGTTTTCCAGAAAGACAGAAGTAATACAAAGGAATACTTTTACACACTTAAGACCTATAAATAACATAGTGTTCTTTTGTATTATCATACAACATATAACAACTATTTACTTGTAAGCTTTGAAAAATGCCATCAATATGAACTGCATATTTCACAGCTAAAACGTGTATAGCGGTTGTAATTTATGATACCGTTTGATCCATTATAACTTGTATAATAAACTGTTCACGGACTATAAATAGAAAAGGAAATATGGCGTTTTTGAAGTGATTTTACGGCGTATCTATGACGTCTTATGATACAATGATTATGGAAAATAATAGACAAGTCATGGTGGCGTTTTATTGTGTCTAGGTAAATCGCTCTTCGTCCAATCATTGACGGAACTTTTAAATGCAATTATTTATACCTTGTACAAAACAACGCCATAAATATGCTGCATTACATACAAAGAGAAATGTATATAATCATGAACTTTGTATTGTAGCATTTGTTACTTGTGTTTGTCCTTAAAAAAATATTTTGAGTGATATCCCACACAAAAATGTAATGGAAAGATGTGTGCACAATATAACCGGATGTTACAATAATTATGTTGTGTGTAAAAAAGAAATGACCTTTATTTTAAAGTAAAATGAAAGAGTATTTTGATTAAAAATAAATGAAGAAAGATTCAAATGTTGTAATATGAGGTTTAAATTGGGTAGCTAAATGTTCCCATTAAAATATATCCTATTATACTTAGACGAAAGCTGTTTCACCGCTCTATATCTTCTTTTACTGTAACCAAGTTCCAAAAGGATGCAAAACTTACAATACTATTTCTGTATTCATTATTAAATGTGCAAATCTATGCAAATTAAGAAATGTATATTTTGTGTGTGTTAAAGGAGGTCGAAACATACAGTTACTACTTACCGTTCTGCATCGCTTGCCCCTGTTAAACTACTCCGAACAATTATCAGTGTGTGTATACCACGTGATAAATTACGTCATATATGCTACGTCGGAAGGCAAAAGTTTGCTTAAAATGAAGACTTAAATCAAAGATAACTTTTCAATTACAAAACCATTTTAAATGAAACAAAGGGCAGTCTATGCCGCTTAAAGAGCCTCGCATTTGTTTTATTTCCAAAATTTGATGTGGTTATTAGTTTTATCAAACACGTCGACAAACCTGTTTCAAAATTAAATGTTTTGACAGTGCTCCTTCAGACGGCCGTATTGTGAACAGGTTTGTCGAAGTGTTTTAAAAAACTAAACTCGCAATCAAATTCTGGTGAAAGACCGAAGGTGCGGCTCCGTAAGCGGCGTAGACTGCGCTTGTTTCATTTAAAATGGCGAAGAAATGGTGAAGTTATCCTTGGCTAAAGTCTTTCTTCAAATCAAAATATTGCCTTCCGACGTAGCATTTATGACGCAATTTACCACGTGGTATACACACACTGATTATACTTGATTCAATTGACATTAAATTGTTAATATATTGTATAACATGAGATTTACAAAGAAGTGCTACAGAAGAATAACTTACGGAAAATTGTAAATTATTGTTTTACTTAATATTGTATATGTCGTCAACGAACATCGATAAGTTCGTGACACCTCTTCACAATCATACCATGAAGCCTACTGTTTTTAAGTTGCCAATACCGTGCCATTTTATCCAGTAGTGAATACGTTACTTAATTAAGTGTCCATCTGTCATGATTTTACGCCCAATACTGAATATAACCGGACGTCAAAGAAAAGCGGACTGCTTATCGTCATGTCCTCTACTCCTAGTTGTTTGAGCCGAGCTATTTAAAAAAAAAATATTTTTTTCTAAACAGGAGATTTTCGTCTTGCTTTTGGAAGCTTATTGAACAAGATCCCGTTTGCAATTTAAGTTATCGCTCTAAAAGGGACACTTTTAATGGTAGTTCAAATTTCTAGTCGTATTTTAGATGTGTTTTGAGACTCCGATCTCTCTTCCGAAACATATGCTGTATCTTGTAGACATCTTAGTTGCTACGTTTTATTATGAGTGTTTTCCGGTCGCTTTGAAATATACTTTTAAGTAAAGTGGATACTAAAGTATTACTAAGGTTACACAGACATCTGAACGTCAAATGACGTGAATTGTCAGTGCAAGTAAGGCAACCAACAATCTTTAAGTTTAAAGTTTTAAGTTTATATATTTTATAAACGATGTAATGATAGTATGATATAAATATATTAATTTAAACTGTTAACACATTTTTTGTTCGTCGATCTCTGTACGGCATTTAGTTTAGTTTAAATTTATTCATTTTACAACAGTTGTGAAAATGTTTTGACAACCATATAATAATCACTCTTGTTGGCACGATTTATCGCGAGGGAGTGGTCTTGTATTCTGGGGGTAATCGGAGTGCCCATAGAAAACCAACTTGTCAAGCTTGGTGACCACAAACCAATGGTTGGCATTTAATCCTTTTGAACTTGAAAAGAATCAGGGTAAGACTACGGCTGATGAGACTGTCTTTGTAATTGTTTGCACATATGTATTCTTTGATGAAAACGCAATGTACAAATAAATGATAAATATATAGATATCTGAATTTATCCGGAGACAAACATTTGAAATGCTATTATAATGTTCCTTTCCATGTACAATCTACCTCAGTTACTCCAAAATGTGCTAAAAATGAGCTGGTGCTTATCAGCATAGCTTATCATAGTTAACAGTTCTGTGGTCATAAATCGTCCTCCCTTCCTGCTGAGCTGACCACTGCTTAATGTAAACACAGCAGCTTGTTTTCTCTCTCCCAAATCTCTTGTACAAATTGAAGCACCTCAACAATTAATGGCCATTTATTCAGGATTCTAGAAAGTGAACAGTCAAATTCAGTATGTAAATATGATTTTATTTTCATTTTGGAAACAGGATAAAAAGGTATGTAATCATTGTTTTATTTAAATATATATTACAATACATGTTATATATTAATACAATACATGTAATATCATCTAGTACTTTAAAGAGCACTTTTAGCATTTAAATAAAATTGTAAAAATGTGCTCTTATAGAATTTAATTTAATGAATCATCATCGTCATCTTCATCAAATAGTGGGCTATATTTATATAATGTTTATTGTTCTTTCAGATCTAAAAACAACATAATTATGTCAAGATGATATTCAATAGCCCTAATTTAAAAGATCTCTCAATTGTCATTGATGAAAATGGGACGGGATTTTTTTTTAACGTATGGTGCACAGGAAGGACTGTGCAAGTTTCTTAAAAAAAGACATACCCGATTTAAGTGATGTTGAAGGGCCAAAACTGTTGTTGCAAAAAGTTAAATCAACAAAGGGAGTCACAATAAAACAAATGTCTGCAAAACTTGCAAATGACACTAAAACAGAAGGGGGGAAAAAGAGAAGAATCTCGAAAGACGACAGTAAAACAACAACTCTAACGCCTTGATTTCCCGAGTTCAGAAATTAATGCTTGCCAAACCATAGTCCGAACTGGACTGCACAAAACTGAAAGTTTTAAAATCTAAAAAGTTGACACCTAAAGACTTTACATATGATGAAGTAAGGCAATTGTTGATACTGCCATGGAATGCAATGTCGTTTGAAGATTACAGAAACCTACAGCTTTGGATGCCACCAATAAGTGCCATTGAAAACATGTCTAAGAATGTCCAATGTCTCATAGATTACTATTTCACTGCTGGTGGCCATTCAAAACAAATGACAAATTTTCTGCTTTCTGGCAGTCTGGTTCAAACCGATACAGGAGTCACAAAATTTGATCTTGGTCCAGACACGCACGTGAACAGTATCGGAGAATGCGGGGTGACAGATCCTATAGAGTTTAATTATAAGCCCTTAAACTAGAGAAAGGTGGCAAAAGGAGACAGGATGAAACACCACAGAAAGGACGTAGGCAAAAACTCAGACCACAGGCATCTTTAACACCTAGGTATTCAGTTTTAAAATCATAATAATAATGCCTTTATTAAAACGCGTATATGCAAAGAAAATTAGGCAGTTTGCCTTTCGAACTACCTCAAGATTTCCAAGCGGAATTCATTTCATTAACATAGTAAATTGGCATTCGCGTGAACTTTTTATTTAGACTTTGAGAATCATGAGCACTAGACGTATATGTATAAACAACCATGGACAGGGTATTGCCGATTAAAATAACATTTGCGCTTACCAAATCTATCAGAATGTACGTTGGATATAGGTTTAGAAATATAAATATGTGATAAACAATCATTTTATTGAGTTCCGTGCAATTCTTGCCTTTACATTTGTATACATAAGAAGTTCAATATTTTTCAACGATGAAGTAATCAGCTAATCATTTTCATACTTACAATACTTTTTTTTACATTTTCAGAAAAAATCTTGAAGAGGGAAAACGGACGGACATCCTGCTGACAGTATTGTGATATGAGACTTAACATGTTAACATGACACTGAATTTTATACACTAGTTTGTAGCATTTAAAAGTAACATAATCTATTTACAGAAGTTTAACTACAATATATCATCTACATATTATAATGATGCAAATATATATTCTATTAAACAAACTTAAAATAAAGCACTAAAGGTTCTTATTCAGTCTTGAATAAGATATATCTAATTGAAAATCTATTGAATTTGGAAACATTTGGCTTCGTGATTGAAACATCATATATCTAAGCTAAGTGAGTTAAAATATGTACAGTAAAACAATTTAAAATACTGTTTTGCAATATGATTTACAAAATTTAATAAAAATGTGTCTGCTGGACTGGTTAAGGTCTGTTTTTACAACTTAAAACTAATGCAGAAAGTAAAAATTGTTGAGTGAGTCTCTTTTATAATAAAATGTATCATGAAAGAATGTATGTTCTTTTTCTTTTAATATTACCATGTCTGTTCAATTAAATGTTGCTATAACCAATAAACTAATTCATGGGATGTTAATCAGTTTATTGCTGTATATTGTGTTCATATATTTAATAGCTATGTGATTTTTGTAGACCCTGTTTGCCTTTCTAATTTTACTGAGAAACTCTGAAATGTAAAGTGGACATGCATTCATGAATCAGCATTCCTTATCTCTGAGAGGCCAACTTAACCCATAGATTTATGGCCTCCAAGGTTGAACATTTCTTCACACTGACCTGATAATATCTCTTAACCGTTACCCCACTAGGCAAAGATCTGAGGGGAAATTCTGAGAATTGGAGTAAATGAGTAGGACTGTGTAAGAGATTACTTATGATGGACTATAAGAACTTATGTAATATAGCTAATAATGCTTGCTGCTAAAATTTCGTTGAGAAATACTAGGTAAGTTTATCAGGTGATGATATACAGTTTTAGTATTGCATATATATGTGTGCTTATTGAGTCAATTAATTATGCTAAAATCGAGGGGTGAATGCGAAAAGGTTCTAAGTGACATTAAATAAAGAAGGAGATAGAACCTTCTAGCTTTCACCCCTCGAAATGAACAAGCCAATACATCAGCGCCCTATCTATGCAGCCTCGGGCTAACTAGTTCTGAATCGTATGTGTCTTGGAAGCATCAACACTATATGTTGTGAGCCGTTATAGTTAAGGACGGAAGAAGTAAGGTGTCAACTGCTGAGTAGCGTGATCCAAGCACTATCGATGCAGCATAAGAAGAAGTAAGGTGGCAACTGCGGAGTATCGTGATCCAAGCACTATCGATGCAGCATAAGAAGAAGTAAGATGGCAACTGCGGAGTATCGTGATCCAAGCACTATCGATGCAGCATAAGAAGAAGTAAGGTGGCAACTGCGGAGTATCGTGATCCAAGCACTATCGATGAAGCATAAGAAGAAGTAAGGTGGCAACTGCGGAGTATCGTGATCCAAGCACTATCGATGCAGCATAAGAAGAAGTAAGGTGGCAACTGCGGAGTATCGTGATCCAAGCACTATCGATGCAGCATAAGAAGTATGGTGGCAACTGCGGAGTATCGTGATCCAAGCACTATCGATGCAGCATAAGAAGTAAGGTGGCAACTGCGGAGTATCGTGATCCAAGCACTATCGATGCAACATAAGAAGAAGTAAGATGGTAACTGCGGAGTATCATGATCTAAGCACTATCGATGCAGCATAAGAAGAAGTATAGAAATAGAGCTTAATACTTCTATGCAATAGAATTTTTTACAGTAAATTAAGCAATAGATCTGTTTGAATACCAAGCTGAACGACATCTTTGTCGTCGTTTTGTCGGTGTTGATGTGTGCAATTACTTTATTTTGATAGTCAGCGTTCTATTTCAGCATCAAAACTTTTTTTGTTTTAAATCTGACCAATGATTTTTTTTGTCTTTCGGAACGTTGTTTGTTGCGCATATTCTGTAAATCATGTAAAATTGTGTATTTTCGGCCACATTCTATCTCGTATTGACAATTATTTGCATGTTTTGAAAAATATTGCATTTGCCGATTGTCGAACCATGTAGTGTCTTGTCCTTTTTTCAGTTTGGTCACAATTGGACAATAAAGAAAACAACTCTATGCTAAGTAAGACATTTATATTTTGAAGTACATGTAATGTTCTATGTAGGTTGTTACGTGAAACAAAGAATGCATTGAAAAACAAAGTAACTATCATGTCGTAGGTAAATTCAGTTAAATACAATATCATCAAAACAAATTAATGCCGTATGCTTATTTTTTATTTGCTGTGCTGTTCATCCCAAATATCAATGGTATACAATATGATATGAAAGATATTTAGTTTTTCCACAAAATCCATCAGTGAACTCAGTTTTAGTTGACCATTCTTAGGCAGTGAACTTAAAATTTATACATTTTTTATAAATGTTTTGACGCATGTGTGGTCTACGGCTTTAACCCTTTTCCTTGTCACAGTATCTGTGTTAAATGATTAATTTAAACATATTTTATTTTACATATACAAACAAACTACACAGAATATGCACACACATAAATGATTGCCTAACAAGGTTGTCCTAGTGCTTTTTAGTGTAAAATGGTTAATTTGTGAAATACAGAAATAATACAGCTATATATTATTACAAAAACAACGATACTTAATACAAGCAGAATGCAATATAGTTTGGGCCTTAAAGGAATCTGTGTCAGCAAGTATATTTATCCGCTTTTAATTTTTCGCGATATAGCATAATGAGTGCAGTATACAGAACAACTCAAGTAGATTAAATTTAAACACATGGTTGACATTGTAATGTTCAAGCAAAAAGTAAAACAGTTCTTTTTATTATCTACGAGATTCGCCCGATTACTCCATTGCACGTTTAATAGCGATGAATAACATGGAAGTACAAAACTGTATCGACATTTTGAAAGAAAAGCCGTGTACGCATGCATTTGCATTTGCTTGACATGAAGAGTAACATTGTCTAAAACGATAAATGTGACGGTTTTACGCTCTGTACAAAATAAAACATATCTCCTCAAAAATAATGAGAACATGTTCACCCATAAATCTTCTGAAATATCAAGCGTTCAAGGACAGGATCGTTACACAGTAGCTGTAAGTAGCTTCGCTATCGAGTGGTATTTAACTATTAAAAGTGCCACATACACCATCAGCTACGTAACCATAAATATTAAGTGGTAAACCGGCTTCAATGAAGGCATTGATATAATGTACGAACCCTAGAACATTCGGATGTAATGCGCATTTGCATGAGTAACTTTAATTTTACTTTTGCAAGAAGTGGATGGAATATCTTTAGAATTCTATGAACAACAAGATACAAAAATCCTTATTGAAAGTAAGGTATTTTAACAAGAAACATTAGCTTAATGAGCTATTTTCCGACATAAATAAGAAACATACATAACACATCATAAAGAGCTGGTGACCAGGAAATAAAAGAATACCGTTTCGAATAGGTACACTATTGGAACAAGTTTTTACATAAGCTGTTTCTTAATATACCCATGCATATAATTACAAGGTATAAGATGGATTAGAGCACTGTATACAGTGAAACCATCAGTAAGTATTCCCGGTTGTATTGGCAATCAACACGCGCACGGTTCCACTTAAGTCGACTTACCATTGTAAAATGGTTAGTTCTCTCAATAGTATAAAATAAGGATAATCGTAAATTTTAAACAGCAACCAGTGTAAGTATCATTATGTACATGGAAATAACAGCTGTGTACAGTGATGTGTAAATGATAAAAGTGATATAATTAATTCCGCTTGTAACCAACAACCTTTGAGAGTATTTCGTAGAGGTACTTAATTTATCAAGTTTTTATTTTCAACAAGATTTTGCTGATAATACCATAAACAGTAGTGTACAAAGGCATACTCCTACGATTGGATAAATCCCTACGTACAAGTGACATTTGACAAATTTTAACATTTTATAAATCTGGGCATCACAATTTAAAAACCAAGCAATCTACATTAACCCCTTAGACACTTTGCGCAAAATGAAATTGCTTGCAATTTGTCAAGATTAGCATGCGTTTTAATGGAAGTAAACCGATTTATCAACCTGTTACTTTCTTCTTTAAGAGTGGTCTTAACAACATCGAAATTTTTATTAAAGGCAAAATAGTATTGTCATCTGCATAATTATACAAGGCCGCCATATTGATAGAGTAGAAATGTCACTGAGGAAAATTTGAAATCAAGAGGACATAATATTGATCCTTGTGCTGCCAGATGTTTCGAAATGGCTTATTTTATAAGGATCGATAATGAGGGCAAATCAGTATTAGATTTCGAAATTCATAATCTGTAATCATTCTTTGCGTTTTTTGCCAGATATGTCACATTGATAAATAATGATATGCAAACTAATGGGCTAATTTCTTGAATCACATGCATTTCATAGATACATATGCAAATATGTAGAAACATAATGAAGATTAACACCCAAACGTCATTTTGTCTTGAGAATGCAATGTATTAGTCAAATATCTGTACTTTTGTTTTCTCAGAAGAATTGGAGCAGCGAATCAAACAATGGAATATTTACCCGTTTCTCTTTTTTACAGAGGAGTGGGCGAACGGTACATTGTCAGAAGGTGACCTGATATTGAATATATACGTAGCAAAAAAAACACTGTAAACTGTATCTATTTTTCTTCGGACAAGTTGGCGGGTAGATTGCTCTGCAATCAGTTGATATTGTAGCTTATCATCAATTAAATAGTAAAGACGTGTTCTTGAACTTATGAGAAAGTTCTGGCAACGATGACTCAAAGAGGGAATTCACAGTCGTTACCAAGGAACCGTTGAGGACGTAGAGCTCGTCATAGGTCCAGGCATTCCGTGTGGACAGTGGCCATTAGGTCTTATCATTGAGGTTAACCCGTATGTACATGGACATGTACGTTCAGTTAACAAAGTGTTCGTCAGAAAGTGTTCGTAAGTGTTTATCAATAGACTAATTACGAAACGTTTTTCCTCTATACTGCGATGTGCAATTTAACATAATATTTTGTATGGTCTAGCTTAGGCCATAATGCTCCCTGATTTTTTAAATCCCACGACAGAAGACACTCAGATATAGAATTTAAAGGAACAGATAGCGTTGTTTTTACCGAAGTAATTTAATGTCAGTACTTTGCCGGAGCATGATATCCCCGTGCTGTCAACTTATCTGTGCTTTACATGTACACACATATACTGATCTTCAATATGAAACCACGAGTTTTTTAAATTTCGAAATGACCTTGTGCGTGCTAAATTTAGCTTAAATTTGACTAGCATTTGTGTTAAGAACGTACGGAGCTTACATGTTAATGTTTGACTACTAGGGTATATGTTCTTGGTGCATAGTTATATGATCAAATGACAATGATTGAAGATGGCGGCAGTAGGATAGAGTATTGGTATTTTGCTATGTGCTATATTGGCAGTGATTAACATTAAAAGCAATAGGAGTGAGCATGTGCCGAATGCTATGTGATATAAAGCATGAGGCAAATCGAAATAATGGTTCTGTTTATTTACTGTCTGTTTTAAAACATGTCTTTTCTTGCAGTCGTAATTGTCTACGTCAGAGGACACGTGACAAAATGACTTGTACGACATGTTTGATTAAAAAGATCAGTGTTCTATACGTATGTTATTTATAGATTCCAAACTTCGTTTGATCTTTGTTTGTTATTAAATGGCATTTTGATTAACCCGTGACTTAACCCGTGCGTTTTACCATAAAAACTCAGACACAGACTTCCTTTGGAATAATTTTGATTGTTTATATAAATAAAGTTAAAAACAAAAATTCAAACGTGATTTTAGATACTGTTAAGCATAAAAAACTATATCATTGACGGTATATTATTCAGAAACAAAGTTAAACCTACATGAAATAAGAGTCTTTGTTTGTTTGAAACGATTGATTAATTGCGATTTTAATACTGTCAACACTTAGCACCAAAACGACAGTTTCCGTATTTTACGGTTAATATCCTCGCAGTAATTGTTATTTACAAAACACCCGGGACCGCATTTATTATTGAAATAATCGTTTGTAGAAAAGCACTCTCATTTTCTTAAGTTTATTGAAACAATAATAATATAATCCGCAAAAAACAGGCTGTATTCCTCAGACTGAGTTAGTATGTTGTTGAGATTTGTTAATTTATGTGTATGAAAGTATTGTATTTGCCGAGTGATCATATTTAAACAAATCACAAGCGGCCCAATAATAGTTCAGACCACCACAAACTATTTTTACGGCGCGTGAATACATGTGCGTAGCAATTGGGCATCACTTTATATTCTGAGTGGGGCTACCATATAGGTCTGGCAGTAGAACGTGTCTTTTTTCAAAGAAGTTTTAGTTTGGTTGGATTTAGCTACTGTCAGAAAATCAGCCTGTAACAGTTAAATCCTCATTTAACAACATCGTCTGGTTGTGTCATTTCTTGAAGATGATCTGACATTAAATGTGTGAAGATGATGCTTACGGTATAATTAGTTTATTGAGTGTTCGTTGTGTTATTTCCCGGGAATGCGTTTTACCAAGACATTTAGGTGGAATATATCAAAAAGATGATAAGATATCAGTTTTATTCGTGCATTTTTCCTGTTTGTAATGCTTTGCAAGAGCAAGAATTCAAACATATTCAGCTTCAGAAAACCTTTGAGCATTACCATTGTTGACATTAAGTTTATTATGTACCAAAACAATAACAATCCTTAATCATTACAAAAATATTTTAGCAGATAATTTCATATTTGATTAGTGAAATTTTCAATTCGATTAAAGGAAGGTAACTACAATTGAAAACAACACTAATAAAATATGTTTTGTTATTTCACCGTTGAAAGTTTTCACAGACAAGCATAACAGTTTATTCTGTAATGTACCAGAATGTGTTACACAAGACAATAGATATCTGGATGCAGATCCAAGAGTTTGTTTACTTATTTATTTACTTTGGTCATAACCTTTTATAATTTACGTATTGTCTGCCTTGGTTGAGCTTTTGATCTGTTTTAGACGGTAAACTAACATGTTCTATGTTGGTTAGAGTCTTGCATCTAGCACCAGTTTGCGTCTATTTTAGTTACACCCCAATACTTATTTCGCATTTATTTAGACGGCGTTCGACGGCGGTGACACGGACAATCGTTTTGTATGACTTTGAATGCATTTTAAACCATAATATAACATCGATTGAAGGTTTTATTATGCATTGAGTATAATGCCGTTAACAAGGTTATAATGATAATTAGATTGATAAAATTAGCTTTTCAGGAAAAGGCAAATCTTATATACATTTAATATCTATACTTGAGACGAACGCGATAATTCAAAACGTAGGAAAAATGAATTTTACCAGCGATAAATTATTCCAAGGGAAAAATGTGTAACACGCCATCACGATAGATGAGCTTTGTAAATTGGATGTTAAGTGTCATAGTATTGTTAGTATTGAACATTCGGCTATGTAGTCCATCTGAACATGAAGTATTAATAGTCATTTCGGTAGCTGTTTATACGTAATGGCCGCCTACGTTATTCATAATACATGTATTGTAATACATGCAATCCTTTTGAGTGTTGAGTACATATATTTATAAATTTAATTAAATTTCGATACTAGGTGGAGTCAATATCTGTAATTACATCAAACGTAGACGAATAGTCTCAGATTGAAACCTACAGGGAGCTAACTGAACACCTAGCTCAATACAAGTTTACCAATAACTGCCAGTGAAAATCTGATGATGTGTCAAATTACAATAAATGCACAGTTTGCTAAAATAAAAACAACCCAACCAAACATACGGCTGCAAAATGACTTCTTTATTGCAAAGATACTGATATTTTCATATGCATGAATCGCTGACATTTCCTTCGTCGTTCCTTATTACTGGGTAATGATACTATTGCGTGTTTCATGTTGCTTCTCCACTTAGACACGTACAAGTCTCAGTGAGGAAACGCCGTGATGTGCTTCGTGTCAGTATAAGTCAGAAAAAAAGGAAATTATGTCAGTCTCCTTTGCATCAAGTAGTAAATATCGAGTAGAGGAATAATGTGACAAGAACATTTAAAAACGTTTAAATTGTTTTTCAACGATCAGAATTGTTAAAATGCAATGTGTTCACAAACAAATCCTCATACTACATGTCTTGAAAATAAAACAAACAAACAAGCACTCATAATCATATGTAAATGTTAATTTCGTTCCGAATAAAACCTTATTTTATGCATTATTGATGCTCCTTGTTTCATGATTTTGAACAGATGCAATGGCGGCCGTAAGAAATGACTTTAAAAGTGGCAGACGTCTCAACCCCCTAAAGGATGATTTACCGTTGTGACAAATAAATGGAAACGTTCATTAAGTCATTTTATAAGCAATACCAAGTGAATCCCTCTTAAAAGGGCGTTTTTGAAATCATTAATATAACTCTGGTTTTTGTCAAGTCTGTTTCACAGATGAGCAAACAATAAAATAACTTTGACCGAAACATATTTTCTGTATGTTCCTTCTGTCGCTTATGTTTTAATTCATTTCATAATTGAATACATGTTAATGCCTTAAACGACAATAGTTGCATGAAAACCACTAACCACGGTAAAATTAAAAGTTCACAAGTTCTGGACATAATATATGTTTCGGTGCAATCATATGAAAAGTACCTTGTCACTAGTGCTGCGTTTTGCTCATGTACATGACTTTGAAACAACCAGGTATTAAGATGATAGTAGTTTAAAGTATCTGAAAGAAAAGAAACTTGGTAACGAAATACCGAACGTGGCGAATGGAGAGCAAGTTAATTGTACAAACAGTTAAGACGTAAATGCTGAAAATGAAGTCGATCGAACGCCCCCACAAATATATTTTTTCCAACTCGTTTAATCACCTGGCCACCCGTAAAAATGTAATTCTGTATTTTAACAAGTATCATAATGGAGCGAAATATGTTGCATTACATAACAACACTCAATCTAAATCTTAATTTTCAAACCTTAAAAATGTCAATTGTTTGTTAAGTGTATGTCATTTATTATTGTTATGTTTATCACAACATCAAACCATCGTATGGACCATGCTCAAAAATAAAAAGGATAAATGACTGGCATCTTTGTTGTTCAGATGTCTGATTAATTATGTATTAATGGGAGGAAATCGCCAAAGCTGTCTAGTAACGCTATAATAAAAAGTTTTCTATTAAACGCTTGATCCACACCGAAAACACTGATCCAGTTCATGTGTCGCATTATCCAGTATGTCAGCACAGGAAATGAAAGTTTGTACCCTTTAAGAGCTATTCAATCGTATACAGGTGATGTTTGTATCCGGCCATTGAGTTTTTGGAATGTTTACCTTATTCCTCATTGTTTTGAGTTGTTGCGGGCTGCGATAACACTGATATTCTTTTAAGTATTGATAAACGTTGGGATAAGTGCTCGGTCATGGCCGACAATCTAGTTGAAGTCCCCAGTAGATTCATGGGCCAATGTTCTCGTGGTTTACTGATCGTTCAAAAGGGGTTATCCCATCTTTTAACAGTAAAGTTTGTTGTTTGCGATTGTGGTATGTTTATGGTGAGTGCAGTAGTGTATGTGGTGTTAATACGTCTGTATCTCTAGTTCAATGTTGGTTTGGTCATTGCTAAAGTTTAACAGGGGTTTATATTTGATTTGTTCACTTCTGAAAATCATCCCGTGGTGTTCATTGTATTTTTCAATCGTTGTCACTGTTGCGGCTGGTACAGTGCCAAAAATATCCATAGAATGTGTCTGTATAAGCGTCATTTTCATTATCTTGATTTTATAATACTGCAATGACTGAGTTAAATTCATAAAAGTGCTTACGATTGAAATCTTCTACATTTAAACCAAATTAGTTGATATATTCACGAGAACAAAGAGAAAGCGTAAAGTACATCGCTTGACTTTGAAGCTGCTTAAATGATGTAAGACTGATATTTATGGTTATATAAAGGAAGAATGCATCTAGAATGACCTACATGATCACTATCATCATTCTTAGAGTTTAAAGTTGTGACATTAAGCGCTAGAAATAGTTTTACAGCAGTGATGACGGAATTATAAACAATTTAGAACGTTAGGTCTGAGTAAATTCTGAGTAATTAATTAACATTATTGTGCAGTAGATAGTGTTAAAATTAATGCTCTTTGGTCGGTATCCAAACTAGCATCGGCTCGGCTCTGATGCTGGACTCTGTCACGAAACGTCTAAGATTAAAGGTGGCACCCTATATGGCAAACGTCATCCTCATCCTGGATTTTGTTCATTCACTTTTGGGATCAAGCAATGATGACGTGACGAGACGAGTAAACGTCAATCGCGTACAGTGTGAATATAATTATTTTAACGTATGCAGATTTTAAGTCTACAGCGAGTCAAGCTGTAGTTCATTCCACTCTTAGTTCAACGCGTCGTTAAAGTGTTTTTTGTTATTGTTGTTTTTCAGTCAAAATCACTTTTACGGCGGATGGGCATATAACTAACTACTCTTACCCTATCACTTATTCATACACAATACAAAATGTAACGCTATTTGTTTTTTAGTCATCTTATTTCTCATGTCGTACGCTTCTAACGAATCAATACTGATTTTTGTCCATATTTTCTTTCCATTAGCCCCCATTCTAAAACTATAATTCTGATCCCATTCAGATAACAAGGTTCTTTTCAGTTTAACCAATGCAAATTGTTTTGTTTAACGAAATTCAATGCTTTGACCTTAAACGTTTTGAACAACTTCACAAACTACTATCCGGTTGACTTATCATGTTTTAGGTTCAGCTCCCTTAAGCTTTAATGAGCCACGTGAGTTATTACCTAGTTTACCCCGACCTGGTGCAAGCGGTTATCCAAATACCGTTTTGTTTGTCTGTCGTCTGACGTTGTTTGTATCCTAGTTGTACGTGTATGTTTTGGCATGAGCCAAGTGACTTTAAACAAGCACTTGGTTATATTTTAGGATACGTGCCTTGTTCCGGTGGTTCAATAATATTATAATCAATTTCATCTTGTTTACTTTTGAACGAAAATAAACTTCAGCTGGTCGAAACCATATAACAAAAATAATGAGTCTTGTCTAATGAATTAATAACTAATTAAATTGTACTTCAAAACAATTACTAAAACTCTATACGTGTAGCCAAAATATGGTATCTTATCAACAAACATTTTTCCACGATTAAATACTTATGAGCAGCCTACAAATGACGACTTTCTTTTTTTCTGAGTGCATTTTCATAGGTATACATGTGGACGACAGTAATCCAACTAAGAATTTTAAGCGTGCGAATTAGTATATTGGTTATATCAAGATAAAGTGTAACTCTAGTTATTTCTGGCCAATAGCAATATTTCTTAACATGCTATAAACAATGACGTCTAAATAATAACAGCAACATGACTTATACAATTAATCGTTTTCAACAAAGTAATAAATATATTAAACGTCGAAATCTTAAAAGCTGTTCGTAAAATATTTGGAATATAGAGGCCGTCTAATAGTTAAAGATAACAAAGTAACGGTGACGAAAGGAAATGATATATAATAGGAAGCAAAATCATCATAGAATATTCATGGAAAGTTTTTTTTCGTTCATGAATTGCAACTTCAAGTTGCAAGGTATCAAGTTACCGTTATTTCCAGATTGAACAGTAAGCCTATATTTTCACTCAGTTATAGACTTAATGTTCTGTTATCTTACTGAAGGAGCGATTAACAATGGTAAGACGATTCAAACCATAGTAAACCTTTAAAATGACCGCTGCTATAACTAAACAAACATGCATCTTTGAAAAAATGCTCCATGAGAAAGAAACGCCTGGAATTAACGGAAGTGGTTTCATTTACCGTTGAAATTGAGACCTTGATTAATTTTACAGAAGAGCTATACAATGGTGCATTGATTTAAACTATTTATTTCATTTCAATTGACTGGATAAGCTGGGTTATCAGTTGAAAAGGCATTATTATACAACATGTGGACGCGTAAAATCGGGAATAAGACTCCTGCTGCAAATCCGACTGTTTAATGATTACAGTGTAAGGTAAACAGAAAGAAAGGTTAAAATAAGTTTGCTATATAATTAACAGATGATACATATACACAGATAAAACTGTCGACTTTAAAAGCACCTTAAAAATGCTCTGCAGTCAGTTTTTCAAACTACTTGTATTTGAATTTCATCTTGTAAGCGAATCCTTGATGTACTCAAACCAACGACCTCTTGCTTAAGATAATATAATATATCTATATAATATATCTACATATATATACCAGTAGACAACATCACCAAAAGTTGGCTACAGTATTTAACAGATGAATATGTCTTGTTAAACCCAAAAAGTGACTTGTTATATGAACTCTTTGTTTGAATACAAAGGCGCGAGATAAGCATGCATAACGCATAAGTACAAGTTTGTTTAAAGTCGCACATACACGCGCGAAATAAGCATGCATAAGGCATAAGATTGAGTTTGTTTAAAGGTCCACGTTAAGGTCAACAGACACTGGACGGTTAGGACAACATCCATAAGTTTAATGGCTTTCGAATAGTTATCATACGATAATGACGTGACAACACAGGTTTACATTAAACGACATAAAATATAATAGAGATGTTATTGAAATTAATCATCATCCAATATACAGCTACAAAGCGTATTTACATCAGGTACAAATGTTTAAATATTCCTGATATGAATGTGTTATATAAACTAACGTAAAACTGAAGAACAATTAAAACCCATGCCGAACGCCCATTCTACTATTATAGTAACGAGACAAATATCGAGTTGGTCGTGAAAGCGCTTACAGCATGATATTTAATTGCAAAAGTGAAGAGTGTATTAAAATGTTATTTGGCACTCATTTATACACTTGAATAACCATAAATTGATTTTAAACACGCGTGGTCTATTTTTTCTCAGTTCATCGTTGAAACAATGTTCTTAAAAATCGTTTAATAAGCAGTTTAAAACTAAAAGCAAATCCGATAATTTATTGCCCCAGACGAATGAAAATATCGGTGACCGAAACAATTCTATATCTATCACTTTTTAAGTAGTACATTCTAACATATTCAGCATCTCTAATATAATAGAAATTGTAAAGAAGTTGTATTGAATGTCTATACTTAACGAGTATGTATACGAATAAGTTCTTTGGCGTCTCAGTCGATTTACTGATACCAAGACATATTTCATCGTCGATGTATTTATCGACTTCGAATGCCAAACATATGGTGTTTTGGGTTGTTTGAATGGACATAGACATAACAATAAAATACCTAATCAAATTTTGTTGTATAAAAACAACGGACCTACACTGTGAGAGGAATAGTGGCGGATCCATAGTTTATTGATAAGTGGTAGATCTTCCAAGGGTTATATTATGTCTGGCAGTTTTTCTTTGCCTCATTCTTACTTGGGTAAACGCCTATGAATATTTAGTGATTTTGTACACTTTACGTTCTGAATATTTCCCGACTACGTGGACAGATAAGCTCAACATCCCCACCCAATAACCTACAACCTCATCGGATTGTTATCAGAGAAATATGCCCATAAGGATTTCTTAAATTGCATATTGAGTAACATCTGTTTTGCTTTCACCTATTAGCATGATACTCAACTACTGTACCACCATGATTACTTCTCTATCAACTTTACCTATGGTGTAGTAAACATAAAACACTTAACTATCTCATATCGAGAACCAACAAGTGAAGTAATTAAGGGTAATTAAAGTAGAAACTCACTAGACTGGAACTCCACAAAACCGGAATCCTCGGGATACCGGACTTCTTCAGAGTCCCGGTTTTCCCCTTCTATACATTCAATGTAAAAAAATCCCTACAAAACCGGAACCCCGGAATTCCGGATACCGGAAAAAATAGAGAAAATTTGTTAGCTGTCAACGTTATTTTACCTCACAAAACCGGTCATATATTTGTTCCAACATGTCAAAATGATTTTGTGTATTAGGAATTCGCGAATCGCGTGTCACTTTGTTTTGACAGCCGATGCGTCGTTAAATATTGCACCTGTGATGTTGTAAACTCTGCAAAACTGAAACAAGTGATATTATAATGCATACCATTATCATCTGCTCAAAAACTGGCAGCCTCAGAAAAACATTTCTACACGAAACTAAAACATTATGCGGTCAGCACATATATACGTTGCTCGTAAATTCGGATAATGAATATCTAATGCGCTCACTCTTCCAGCCAAACTTCATCACTATTTTCAGTCTCCCGGAGAAAACTTTTAAGATGTTTCTTAAAAAAGCATGCAAATGTGTTCACGACACTATCAGTCTGTACAATAAAAATAATAGTGTGTAAGTGTGATAAAATATTGCTTGCATTTTGTTGCATAAGTACCATAACATACACATCTTAAACCTGCCACTTAATGCTTATTTTTCGTTTTCGATAAGCTCTTAGTTATATGACGGGTAAATATACAGTATGAATGCGTGTACGTATTGAATGCAAAATTTGAAAGGTTGGTTCAATCATTATAACCAATCATTTGTAAATAATCAAACAACTATATAATATGTATAAGTAATGTACTTTTTGAACATGTATTATTTATATTATTAACTACATTGTATGCCATGTCATTTATATCATATTTTAAATCTCTGAAAAGTGGAATAAAAGAGAATATAAACTTGTGAAAGAAAATTGACTAAAACATTAATTTGTTTGTTGCAGAAAATAAAGAACTAGAAACGGTTATTAAGTGATCATTTCGGATGGTTGTTTTATCTAAAGACTTATATGATTAAATCAAATTAGAGCGGTGCGTTAATTTAACTATCAAACAGACTTAACAAGCATTAAATTACAGATAATCGGATAATTTGTTTGTTTGTTACTCAAATCAAGAACTTTGATTGGTGATGAAGTGGTCATTTTCGCGAGTTGTTTTATTTTAAGACTTGGAAAAAAAAATGATTATAAAAACGCAGAAATGTTAATTATGTTTATTATGTCGAATAATGTTATCTTTATGTGTTTTCATTTATTCCAGTTTTCAACTTCCCTTTAAAGGTTAACGCAGTTAATATTTTGAGTAAACTTACTCCGTAGATCAAATCCTCACTAAACCAGAATCCTCACTAAACCGGAAATTTTGCCCAGTCCGGACCTTGTCCGGTCTAGTGAGTTCTACTGTATCTGAATCACTGAAAGAAACGATTGAAAGCCCTCACGTATATGTACTTTCTAGGTCGTCAAACTCATTTGTCCGCTCATGGAAATTGTATTAAAACAAAATAGCTTGTGATTACTAAACAACACTCAATCGCTAGATCTCAATTTTTTAATCCTTTTGAATGTCAATTGTTGGTTTTGAATAAGGCACTAATTGTTGTGTATGTTTGTCACGACATAACCCAATCGTGTGAAACACGATCAAAATTAAAAAGGAAATACGGCTGGAAGCTTTGTTGTTCAGATGTAAAATAAATTCTAGATTATTGGCAAGAACATGCCACATCTGTTTTGTAATTTCATAATAAAATGTTTTCAATTGAACATTGGACTTACAACGAAAGCACAGCTATTCTAGTTCATATGATATCAGGAGAATATTTTATTGTACCTCTCGAAGCCAGCACTGTTCATTTCGTTTGCAGGCGATGTTTTGATCGGGTCGTTGAGTACTTGAAATTCTTCCTTAGTCCTCATTGTTTTCAAGTTGATGAGGGCTGTGCTGAGGGTTATAGTTCATTTTAGTAATAATTGATACATGTTTGGACAAGTGTAACGTTATGGCTATGCAATCCAGTTTCGGTCCCCAGTTTTAGTCGTGTACAAATAAACTCGTGTTTAACTGACTTTTCCAAGGCGGTAATCCAATTTGTCATCAGTAAACCTAGTTCCATGCATGAGTGGTATGTTTGTGGTGTGGGCACTTGTATATGTGGTGTTTATACGTTTGGATCTCTAGTTCAATATTGTTTTGGCTCTTACCGAGTTTGAACATTCATCGTTCATTATTGAACTTGTTTCCGTAGTTTTCATTGTATTATTGAATCTTTGTCACTGCTGTGTTCATGCCACTTCCTAAATATCCATACTATGTTTTTGTATCAGCGTTCCTTTCCTTATTGTGCTTACGTATTACTAAAATGAATAGGTTCATTTCATAAACATTCGTAAGGTTGACTTTTTATTTTATTTTAACCAAAATCAGTAAATATATGCTCGAGAACAAAGAAAGGCTGACATTACATTCATTCATTTCACTTCATTTAACCAAATTAGTTGATATATGCCCAAGAACAAAGAAAAACCTTTAAGTACATTTCTTCTCTTCTAAGCAGCTTATACTGGTTTAAGTCTGATACTCTGACTTATGGAAACGTTCTGAAGAAATGCATTGGAAATGAACTACATGATCTCTATCAAACATAATTAAAGTTGTACTTTAACAGCTAGAAATAGTTCGACGAGAGAGATGTAAAGAAGGAAAAAGTTTTGGTATTAACTTAGAAAGAATTAGAACGTAAGGTTTAATTGAATCTTGAGAAATTAAATTACATTATTGTTAAGTATAAAGTTTTTAAATCAATGTTCTTTGGAAGGTATCATTAAGAATCTCCGGCGCTGATACTGGATTTTGACACAAAACGTTTGTGAAAGGCGGGTACCTTTATGACATACGTCAACCTCACTGTGATGTTTATAAAATCACTTATGAGATTAAGCGATAATAATTTGATGAGACGTGTCAACGACTATCGCATAAATTGAAAATGAAGTAATGACAAGTACAAAAGTACAAAAACCATAAATTTATTATATAAATATCTCTAGAACGTGAGGAATTAATGTAAAACATTTTTTATATTGCAGCTGAGATGCATATCAATGTATCAAAGGTTTAATTCTCTGACATTTTAAGGCACCATCTCTAAAACTAAGCAGCCAAGATCGTAGATATTCGGCAAGACACTTTGTATTAAGCTCAAGTTAAGTATTCTAGAAATTGTTCAGTCTTGCCATGTACGACTAAAGATAAAACAAATATGGAGTGACTCCAACAAAATGCCCAACGCTTGCTGACATATAGGACTAGCTGAACATGCAAACAACATACATTTGTCCACGTATGTAAGACCAACCAACTTAAAAACGGAACAAATGGAAAGGTAAAGCTGTTAATATCGATTATCAATATTCGATGATACAAATTGTGAGATAAAAAAAACAACAGTATTTTAACTAACACTCACTTACAGTGTAATACAAACTACGAAGACACAAAAGTACATTAGATTCATGTTATCCCGAAACATCATAACCCCAATTTGCCGAGATTAGTCCAACATATAAAATTTATCGTTTTCAGAGATTGCAAAGAATATTACATAGAAATTATATATAAAATACACCACTCTACTGGGGGCTTTCATTCCATGCCAAGACTTCCAAAGGCAATACTTAGGTAAAAAACTACAGAAACAAGCTAGGTAGCCCAAACCTTTAATATAAACCCGGTTTAATGGCACTGGGTAAATGCCAAAGACATAGAACACAAAAACAAAAAATCACAAACAAGAAACATGGATGAATAGCACTAAACTCCACAAACAGCACAGTGCATACATACTTTATATAAAAAACTAGGTATGTTTATCAAGAATTGTACCGCCTTGGAACGGTCAGTCAAATATAAATTTACCGGGGGTTTAAACAAGTTAAAGTGCACAAACCTCACTCTTATCCCAATAATTCTAAATAAAGAAAAAAGGGAAAAGGTAAATCTTATCAAAGTATGCATTAATGTTACAATGATAAATCTGACCGGCTATCAAAGATCTATAAACAGAGAGATTAAGTTTGATAAAAAACTACAAATTAAATTAAAGAAATAACATGGTCAAATTATAAAAAAACATGGTCCATAACATAAAAAATGCGAAATGGTTGTTTTATAAAAGCAATTAAAAATATCTTATCTCACCAACGGCACAATATTCACTATGAACATGATGGTACGAGTAGTTGCAGACATTCCAACGAGCCGCGGGCAATCTGTCTGCAGATATATATGATCATCGGACATTTTACGTTTAACACTTTCTGGCGGGCAATCTAATTGGCTGGCAGCTTAAAATTGAATTAGAGTGGACTGGCTATTTTTGTCATTGACTTTAGTGTGAGAGCGCCCAAAGGTAATGTACCAATGGAAGTACATTATAGATAGATAGATAGATTGAACATTAGATTATATAACCAGCCATAGTTTGTCCAGTGACATACTTTATTAATTGCAGAAAGTGGAAACAATGGGATAGCAATCAATGTTGCTCGTATCACTCTTGAAAATGGCAAGTGAATTGAACAAAAACATTGAAAACAATTGATATGTTGTTGTTTTTTCACTTTTTTAATATTGCCACTTCTAGTTTGTACTAGTTTCAACATTTAACTGTATTAAGTTGGAAAATGATCTGTTAATATTGGTTTGGTGCTACCATATCTTATACAGCGTTTATTTCATTTAATAGCCAGCATGAGCATTGGATACAAATTTAAATCCGCAATTTCAGTTCAAACATATCAGGTACAAACCCAATATCCAACAATTAATTATAATGGCAGTCCCTCTCCGAAAGAAGATTAAACCACAAGCTTTTTTTTATATTTAAAATAAAAACCAATATAAGTCCGCCATACCTTCGAGATCTGATTCCTGTCCGTCCAACCTAAGAAACTCCACAGTGGAACTGACGATTCGATACAACAATTTAAAAGATTACTTTGTAATACTCCTTAATTGCCGATCTATTTTAATGCTGGCCCTATGCACCTACATATTTTTCATACAAGGTTAAGACTTGGCTGCAGCTCATTAAATCACGATCTATTTCGCAAAAACACTGTTCCCTCGCAAGCATGTCTTTGTGGGGAAGTAGAATCTGCTCGGCACTTTTTGCTCACTTGTCCTCTATTTATCATCAATAGAATCACATATGCTAACAACAATATACTGGCTGGTTCCTGGAACAGTTTTCACCTTAAGTTTCTCTTAAATGGTAAAGTACGTTTTTCTGATTGAACTAATTCTAAAGTATTTCCGTATACTCCTATATTAATTATACTAAAAGGTTTCGCCAGTTCAATTGTACATGTGACTGAAAATTATTCTGTTTGCTAAAGACACAGAAACATGTTTTCATTTTTTTATCACTCAATAATTATTCTATATATTATAAATTTCATAGATCTCCGTATATGTTTTTTTTTCCATTAACATATAAAACATGTGTTAAGTTCCATTGCGACATAAACATTAATGATGTATTTTGATGTATTATTTATAAATGCACTTATCTTTGAAAGACAACCACATTAGTATATTGAAAATGATCTTTATAAGCTTTAAGCTTTCGATTACATTCTTAATTATTTAATATGTAATATATGTTGTCACTTGTGTATTTTCATAAAATAAATATGTTTAAACCAAAAATGACCAAATTAGTGTGCAATGTTTGACTTATGCTCCCTATAGTTGTATTGTTTGTATGATTCACATGTAAGGAAGGTTCCAGAACGATCCAATACAGTTGAATCTACACCCTGAAATATAATATAAACAATATTAAGTAAAATGCAACATCACATTTAGTTATTATGTAATATCTCAAAGAATATAATTATCTTATGCAGGATCGTAAAGTGCTTAGTTGTCTGTTTTAACAAACGACTAATTAAATAAATTACATTCAAAAGGACGATGAAACACATGATATCAATGACAAAACATACATGAGCGCCATACAGTTCACATACAAGATAATGGAAGTGAAGTGTTCTCACTGGTAAACTCTTTATCTCTCAAGTCACATCCTTGTTGTCTATGAAATTGGTTTCTTCTTACAAATAAGCAAACAGTGGAACATATGCAAAGGGTTACTTTTAAAGGAGCTGCTATCTTGAACTACTGCGAAACGAAAATAATTTAACAAACCTACCAAAAATACAGAATGCATACCAAAATACAATATACTGCAATTAAAAGAATAACACCTTAGAATCCAATAATAACATAACATGACATGGAAATACTTCCAGAACTCAATTAAAATAAAATAAAATGCGCCAAAACTCTGCAGATTGCTATTCTCATAATATCAAATCTCAATTAAGGGAAACAGTCAAAGCAAATTATAAGAAATTCAGCAGTCACCACTGTTAATAAAAGTCGTACTATTTACAGGGGTACATAAACAACAACATTGCTTAGACAAACATAGCCTTTAGACTAAAATATATAGGTTATATTTGCTAAGCATAATGAAGTCAATTAACTTAACTGCATCACATTTTATTACTATCAATACTGCATATAACGATGGAGACTTTTCAAAAATTTCCAGACATTATTCAATTGAATAAGAATGTTTGCAGTGGAAACAAAATAGTATTACATTTTATGGTTAAACATGCTCTTAGACACAGTAATTAGGATTTGTTCTATTAACTTTACCTATCACAAACGACTTCTATATCTCTTTCGTGATGAAGTTGTTTTGACCCATATACGATATACAAGAAGATGTAATTAAACGGGAGTTCGATGGATGATCCACAAAGACGTAAACTGTTTTACACTACCACATAGTTTAATACCATGTAAACAAAGTATTGTAAAATGAATTTTTAGGGTGGGGAACGTTTACATAATTACGAATTACTGTTACTTAGTTCTGTTTTCTGTTCCGAAATGTTGAACGTTTACATTTTACGTTTAATCTGTCAACACTATGATTATTTTCATGACAACATATAAAATCGCGCAATTATATGAGTTACGGCATAGATCAAATATGGTCGTACAACTCTATATGTAGTACATACAAGCGGAGTGCGATATGAAGTGATTTTCTTAACCACTTTGTCGACTGTGAAGAGAGAAAGCGTCGCGATATATCAATCTTGTTTCTCCGGTATTATTCATTCGTTTAGAGGCGGTGGATTGTTTTGGTCGTTAAATATTTGAAGATTAGTTTAACCATTTTTTTAGACTTATACAACTACACAAAAGACACATGTACATACAAGTGGATACAAAATAAGATAAATAATAATAAAATCGAAACCATCAAACCACGTATATACCTGCAATTTCGAATTATTGATTTAGAGAATTCAGAAGTAAGCGAACAATTTTACACAACTTAAGTGTGTTCATCTGTTTAATTGATATGTTTTACTTTATTATGTTTATATTTTCAATTTTGCAATTAATGAATATTGTCTGAAGATATGAGAGGTCTGACAAAAATAGACCAGTTTTAACTTCCAGTGGAGGTCACATTATTTGTAAACAGATTTGATTATACTTGAGTCGTATTTCTGTGTTTCGTGTTCGTTTCATTCAGTATTTATATGAAAAACTACAGAAACAAGCTCAGTAGTCGAAGGGTTAGATATATACCCCCTTTAAGGACACAGGGTGAACGCCAAAGACGTAGAACCAAAAAACAAACAATCACAAACTAGAAACATGGAACAACAGCACAAAACTCCACAAACAACACAGTAAATATAAAATATATACGAAAATAGGTGTGTTTATCAAGGATTGTTAGGTACCGCCTTGGAACGATTAGAAAAATGTAAATTTACTGGGGGGTTTAAACTAGTATGTGTGCACAACCTCACTCAGATTCCAAATATTCCGAATAAAGTAAAAAAGTAAATGATGAATGTTATCAAATTACTGCTCAACTTGAAGAAACTTAATAATATAACAAACTAATTGGATATATATATATATATATATATATATATATATATATATATATATATATATATATACTTAAACTCGCCAACTTATTGGGACTATAATCCTATCCATATTTATTGGGACCTACTAGATATAATAGTGATACAGGCGTCACTGTCCTATATACAGTATAGATTGACTGTTGGAATGCTATGTATATCAATATACATCAGAAAATCTTGAGACATAGGTACCTTTTTAGTGTCACCAACTTCTTGGGTCAGACCCATCATTTTACTGGGGCTTTAGACCCAATATGTTATATATAATATATAAAATGCATTAAGCTATTGGGTCGAATCGGTATGATTCCACGCTTATCTTTGACACTAGGGCTGAATGAATTTAAAATTTCAAAATGTATGGATTTAGATATAACATGTCTTACTTCTAGTAGACATGATGATCAGATCTGTTAACAAAATTGGATCAGGAACCAATTTCCAAATTGGCCCACCAAGAGGCTTAAGTCGTTTCCTGAAAGTGGGGACAGTTGGAGGCAATCAAAAACTGACAGCAAGACATTAGTTTTTTTTAACTGAATATTGTAAAAAGAACTTCTGGATATAAAGAAGTATGAACAATCAACCCTGTAACCAATTTGATATGTAAATAGTTTGGACCCCGTCGAGACAGCATCTGTAGTTGTTTCATCAGGATCCTATTTATTTGCTTTGAAGGTTTATATCACTTTGAAATATAAATAGGTAATTTTGCCTCCGACTTCTAGATAAAATAGAATGTTTGACAATATTGACAATATTGTCAGAAAAGAGCATCAAAATATTTTAGTGATAGTTCTATTATCAATTTTAATTATTACATAATGATTGTCCAATTTGTAGGGCTGTGGATCGCCGGTCAAGTGGCGATCCGATTCGATCCACGAGTCAGAGATGACGATTCACAGATCGAACCACGAATCATCAGCATTAATTAACGACCACATAAACACCTTACGAAAATCATTTTCTTTAAATTTGTGTTGTAAAATAATATCTATTTTGATATTTGTGTTATAGCTTTCATCATCTGTTCATCGAAATTCAGTTTGAAAACTAGATGGGTGTTGTTTTCGAGCATAGCGTCGAAAACAGATGTCTCCCCTAGCATATGTTTGACCTAAAGAATGGGAGACAACTTTGTCATGAAGTAAATTAGAGTAATGGTTCCTGTACAAAGCAATCCCTCTCATTGAACTTTATCATTCTATGAAGTTTTATCAAATTACATCCAATACTTTTCATGGTATGCTCCAAATAAGAAAAAGTAGCAAAGGGAAATAACTGTGTAATTAGGTAAAGTAGAGTTATGGCCCCTGCATAATGCATTTCCTCTCATTGAGCTTTACCATTCTATGAAGTTTTATAAAATTCCATCCAGTAATTGTCATAGTATGCTCTGGACAAAGTTTACACTATTTAACTATTGAACAAGGGGAGATAACTCTGCAACAAATTGGCTTAGAGTTATAACTCTTGCAGGATGCACAACTTTACATCGTCATCTATGTTGCAAGTTCCAATCATTTCCTTAAAGTAGTTTCTCAGTTATGCTCTGGACAAAGTACACTATAAAAATATTGAAAAAGGGGAGATAACTCTGCAACAAAATGGCCTAGAGTTATAACTCTTGCAAGGGGCACAACTTCACATCGCCATCTATCTATGTTCCAAGTTTCAATCAATTCCTTCAAGTAGTTTCCGAGTTCTGCTCCGGACAAAAAATTCCCAGAAGAATAAGAAGAAGAACTAGATAAGAAAAAGTAACAAAGGGACATAACTCTGTGATTATGTAATTAAGAGTTATGGCCCCTGAATAATGCATTTCCTCTCATTGAGCTTTACAATTGTATGAAGTTTTATAAAATTCCATCCAGTAGTTGTCATAGAATGCTCTGGACAAAGTTTACACTATTTAACTATTGAACAAGGGGAGATAACTTTGCAACAAAGTGGCCTAGAGTTATAACTCTTGCAGGATGCACAACTGCAGATCGCCATCTATTTATATTCCAAGTTTCCATCAATTCCTTCAAGTAGCTTCTGAGTTCTGCTCTGGACAAAGTACACCATTAAAAAATTGAAAAAGGGGAGATAACTCTGCAAAAAAATGGTCTAGAGTTATAACTCTTGCAAGGGGCACAACTTCACATCGCCATCTAGCTATGTTCCAAGTTTCAATCAATTCCTTCAAGTAGTTTCCGAGTTCTGCCTCGGACAAAAAAATTCCCAGAAGACTAAGAATAATAAGAATAAGAATAAGAATAACTACAAATACAATATGTCTCCCCCCTTTCAGAGAAGGGGAGACATAATAATAACAACACAGCAATGGAAAGATAGCAAATACTAGCAATACCCTTATGACTGTTCTTACTCAGTAGTTTCTTTCTCCTAGTGAATAGCTCACATACGAATCATTTAAGTCAAACGTTAATGCTGGCAAATTATTTATTTTACAAAGCGTGTGTGTATCAGTCCTGTCAACCAATAAGCCCGATTTATTTATTTATTATTTTATATCCATAAAATTATAATTAATTTCTTGTTCATTGTCATTCTGATTTAAGATTTAATTTCAAAACATGTTTTTGTGTTTTGAAAATTCATACAAGAATATCATCGAATCTTATATAATGACAAAGGTTCGTTGCTACCTATAGATTGATTCTTTACTTTCTGTTCAGAAATGAACAGTTTAAAATGGCAAGATAATGAACAAAAACGTTATACTTTGTATAACTTATATAATGTGCAAAAGATTGCGATCCACCGGTCTCGGCAATGACGAATATCCGTACACGATTTTTAGGCCTGATTCACGGATATCCGAGTACTCGGATACTCGTAACAGCTCTACCAATTTGGATGATTGGGTTAATCAGTGCAGATAATTCGAATTATGTATACTTTTTATCATGTTTTATACGTTAATAATTGTTACTGTATTGGATAGGGTTAGTATTAATGAAGCTCGTTGTGTTAATAAATCGCTAAACAATAAACATAACTTTTTGTCATAATTATCAACACCTAACCTTAATACGTGTACCACAGTATTTAACCTTTTAATCAATGATGCCATTAAAAGCTTTAACAAACTAAGAAAATCCAGCGTTTTCAAACATTTTGTGGCCATTATACATGTATTTGAGCGTTGCAAATACCTACAGATGGAAACTTTGTGAGACACCGCCAGCTGTGAGAGTCCCAGCATCCAAACTATTTTGCATAAGAATTGACACATCCCATAATTCAATCAGTAATACCAAACCGGAACCGGAAGAGTTGTCAATTTAATCAAGTTCACTACTGTAACCATTATTTACCAGCAAACATTAACGAAACATTAACTCAATGTTAAGGAAATTTCGAAGTCCCTCTGTAACAGTCCCTAGGTCTTGAATGGACCGCTATTCTTGCACACAGTTTGGAGGTCTTAAGAACCTGTGTAAATTACATCGAATGATATCGAGGGATTACTGCCAGAAGGAGCTATGTGCTTCTGGCAGCAACCCCTCGATATACCGGTATAGTGGTATATCATAACAGCGGTAGTAACATTTGCTAGTATAATCGTGAACTTGCAGTTAGAATGAGGTAAAATATGAAAGAACCATTTTAAAAAAATAATTCGGTAATCACTTAACCTATTCATTAGTGATTGTAATCAGCCCCCAAAAAGTTCGTCGATTAATCAGTGGTCAAAGTTGACGATTAATCGACTAAAGTCAACTAAAAGGGACAGTATTAATGTTTGTGAGAAAAGTTGCAAAACTTCATTAGAACTAATGTTGTAAAGGTTAAATGACTACTATAATACTCTTTGATGCTTGATACAGTATTGTTATCCCCCGACACAAAAGTTGGGGGTATATAGGAGGATATAGAGAACTTATAGAAAAATACTTTCTTTCAATTAAAAACTAGTGATAAAAGTGCAGTATTTTTTCGAAGGCAAAGACGCATGCCTTCTACAGTACTAATGAAGCATTTTCGGGTTTGGGCAAATTTCGTCAACGAATATTTGCGGCCGTCATCGTCAAGTCAGAGGGCTACTCGTCAACGATTCGTTGACTTTCTGATTAATCAGTACATCACTACTATTCATGCCTGAATTAATAGTGGGATTTTCCAATTTATTCCACGGAACAGTCTATTTTGATACAATAAGGACAAACTTTCCAAAGTGTTAAGATTTTTGATTTTTTTGGAAATTTCAGGTTGAGCAAACATAGTCCGCTTATCTGGGTCTACACCATTTGCCTATGTCTACTTTTGTCGACTTTAGGCATAAGTGCGTTAATACAAAAGTGCAGATAGTTCCTTGAGCATTAGCCTTAAAATGGACTTTTCCATGCGATCTATAAAGACAAATTCAGTCTGAGATTTTGGGGGATTTTTTTGAGAAAAAAATATGAATAAATCTAATTTTTTTACAAAAAGTGAAACCCTGATCAGAGGGCTCCATCAGGAGCCCTCTGATCTGGTTTACACGTTTTTGCAAAGGACGCTGAAACTCGTCGCTAGGGCTGAATGGGCTAAGCGAGCACGTGTCACACTGACCGTCTACGCAGTTTCATTTTTTTTCAGGACACTAAACATTTTAATGGCTTAGCTCTACAATAAGCTGAAAAGCACAGGACTGCAGATCTAAAACGGCTGAAAAATGACGTTGTGTGGGAAAAGGACCTTATGGAGGGACACAATGTGCAAGATTTGACCAGACGCCTCGTTCTGCCCGGCGGCTGATCAAAGCCTGCACTTTTTGTCACATAGGACTGTATAGTCTAGTAGAAAAACATTTTATCACTCTGTGTGCAGTATAAACTATAAATATCAACATAAACGTGTGAAAGCAGCTGCTTTATGACGTACGTCATGGTTTGTTCCGCAATAAGGTCCTTTTCGCAGATGACGTCAAATGTTTTTGTCGCTATATTAAGAGGCTGCGGCCACACATAATTTTGCTTACGATAGTTTAAACCCTGAACCCGCCGATAAAATTATCGTCTGCTTAATCCAAACTGCTTCAATCTAGGAAATTGTGGAAATATGTCTTGGTATCTGTGAAGTTGCATAGGGGCATTTTCAATGCATCTAAAAACAAGAAAAATGTGTTTGTGAAACACGAATGCCCCCCAGGCGGCACTTTTGTAAAAAAACTCAAAATTTCAAAGGAGCATAACTCCATCAAAATTGCAAACAGAGTTACAAACCTTGCACAGCTGGAAAGCTCGTCACAAGGAAGACACATGCCAAGTATTAAAGCTCTATGATCAATGGTTGAAAAGTTATAGCCAAGGTTAAGTTTTCGGTTAAAGGGGCATAACTCCTTAAATATTGCAGACAGAGTTACAAATCTTGCACAGCTGGAAAGCTCTTGTCACAAGGAAGACACATGCCAAGTATGAAAGCTCTATGACCAATGGTTGAAAAGTTATAGCCAAGGTTAAGTTTTCGTGACACAGACAGACAAACAGACAGACAGGGCAAAACCTATATGCCCCCGAATCACAGATTCTGGGGGCATAAAAAGAGGTGGCGCCCACGTTTACAGGCCGTGTGACTATGATTGGAATTTTTAAAGTCTTCTTACGTGAGCTAGCCCCTTGAAGTACGTAAGTTCGGCCACCTAAGCTATAGCTAGTTTGTTTATTTGCACATGCTCGTAAGCCATGTCACCCTGAAATAATTGACCTAAACATGGAACAAAATATCAATTATTTGTCTAAATAGATCTAATAGTGAAGAAAAAAAAAGCTTCCGGTCGAGATATTATCAATAGAAAACATTATGAGCAAGTTTGGCGACACAAGGTTCTAAATTCTGGCCTATAAAGTGGTTATTAGGTTATTAGCAAATTGTTGACCACGCTCGTTCACAAAAGCTCACCCCGAGCTGTGCTCAGGTGAGCTAAAAAAATAAAATCGAGAAACGCATTATGGACGGATTTTCCGGGGCAAAAAGTAGGTCAAGGTCAATGTCACATGAAAGGGACTATCCAATGAAGCAACTGTCCAAATATGGAAGCAATCCATTGAAGGATAAAATAATTATAGCACTTTTACCAAAAGGTGGTCCTGTGCGGACGCCCGCCCGCCCGGACATCACTATTTTAATAGACGATTTTTTTTCGTTGAAAAATCAGTCCAAAAATGTTTGCATGGGTCCTACTTTTTAAAGTCATCAGATGTGCGTTTCCTTCAGCTAGACTCTCAAAGTAAGAGGAAGTCAGAGGTAGATTTTAATCTTGCTTAAAAAGAAACGATCTAGCTTTTAGCAAAATGACCTTGCTTGCCTACGAAAGATTATTCCCCAACCTTTCCAAACCTAGGTGCTAGTTTTAAGCGGTCTGTAAACCTAGGTAGGGACTGGATTTCCTAGCCTCAAGAAACACACCTCCAAGTTAATAATACATAAAATTCAAATGATTTGGGAATAAATCAGACAAAGCTAAAATTTCATTTTAACTTTTATTCTTAAAGAACTCTTTTATGAACTAGAAAACGTGTCCATAGGACACAGATGCCCCCACTAGTGCTTTGTCAAAAATGCAGATTTTTCACTAAATCAAGGCCCATAACTCCGTAAAAATACATTTTAGCTGGCTAAAAATACTCAGGTGCACAAATTGACACCCTAAATAATACATCCATGCAGTTTTAAGTCACTACTACAAACGCTTTTAGAGTTATGGACGACACAAACTAAAAATGCCGCTTTTTCACTAAATCAAGGCCCATAACTCCGTAAATATAAATTTTGGCCGGATAAATACCCAGGTGCACAAGTTCATACCCTGAATAATACATCCATGAAATTTCAAGTCTGTACTACAAATACTTTTAGAGTTACGGATGACACAAACTAAAAATGCCGTTTTTTTCACTAAATCAAGGCCCAAAACTCCGTAAATATAAATTTTGGCCGGATGAAAATACCCAGGTGCACAAGTTCACACCCTGAGTAATACATCCATGAAGTTCAAGTCTGCACTACAAAGGCTTTTAGAGTTACAGATGACACAAACTAAAAATGCCATTTTTTCACAAAATCAAGGCCCATAACTCCGTAAATATCAATTTTGGCCGGATGAAAATACCCAGGTGCGCAAGTTCCCACCCAGAGTATTACATCCATGAAGTTTCAAGTCTGAACTACTAACGGTTTTTGAGATACACGCGACACAAACTTTTCGGAACGTACAGACAGACGGAATGACAGACAGACAGACAGACAGACGGACGGACAAAGGCAAATCTATATGCCCCCCCCTTTTTTAAGAGAGGGTGCATAAAAATACATGTTGTACCATTTATACAACAAAAAGTAACAAAGAGCAAAGCGTCTAGAGCTAACTGTTTGAAATAAGTACATCCCCTCCATGTCTAGGTTTTTTGCCCTGGAGTTAGGCCGGACAAAGCTAATTTTGCCTACTTTAACACATCAAGGGGAGATAACTCTGGTCAGGGTCATGTGACCCGTACCAAATTCACAGAGGCGAAAGTTTACAACATGGCCATTAATTTCTGAAAGTTTGATAAAGATTTGTTGAATAATAACAAAGAAGAATCCCGGACAGGGCTTATTTTGCCTACTTTAACACATCAAGGGGAGATAACTATGGTCTGTAGTGGACATGGTGTTTATTATATTAACATATGATAATAAATATCATGTCCACTACACTGCTCTGTTTGCAACATAAAATATTGTAGTCTGGATATTGTTCTACAAATTACAAGTATAATTCACAAACTATGAAAATGATCTAATAATATATGCATAGTAGGCAGAGTTTTTTTTACATGAACATTAAACAGGTAAAGGGTTAAAATTTGGATAAAACATATTTTCATCATCTTTAATTATGAAGTATCTATATTCAGCCTTCCATTGCATCTCCATTTCAAATATAAGCTCCCTACAGCAAATATTTCAACTATCAATCAGATTTAAACTAAAAATGACTCAGTTCAAATCCTGTGAAATTTGACTAAAATTATCAATTGTTTGAAACAGTATCTATGCAGAATCTATGTTCAGCATACAGGGCACTTCCATTTCAAATATGTGACGTCGTCTGAGAAAATGGGACCAATTGCGGAAAACATGGTGACATTATATATCAGCTGTTTTCACACATGTGTCGTTATTTTTTAGTTTAATCTTCACACACACAGAGAGAAAATGTTTTCTCTACACGTCTATGGGTGACAAAAAGTGCAGACTTTGATCAGACGTCGCGCAGAATGAGCGGCGTCTGATCTAAGTTTGCATTTTTTGTCCCGCAATTGGTCCCATTTTTTCAAACGACGTCACATATAAGCTTCCTAGGGCAAATATTATTTCATGGAGCAACAGTGCATTACAACACTAACCCCAAAACCTTAACAGATTTCAGCCAAAAAGAATAAGTCCTATAGGCTATTACAGGTGTAATTATGAATAAAATTTAAAACTTAATTTCAATTAAGAAATGAACGCCTTCTCGCGTCTGTTCTCGGGTATATGAATACAACAGGTCGCGTGCAGAGTTCGTAAACCCCGAAGGGGTTTACATTAACTATGCATGCGACCTGTTGTATTCATATACCCGTTGAAATGTAGCGAGTAGGCGTTCATTTCTTATATTTATATTATCATTTATATTATTTCTAATTATATCAAAAGAATAATAGTCGATTTATTGGATGCCTCGAGCGATCACAGTAGCTCATCCTGAGCTTTGCTCAGGTGAGCTAAAACGCGTGACATGAAAAGTGTGACGGACAGACAGATGGACGGACAGACGGCTGGACAGACGGACTAAGACAGACGCCAGAGAAGTGATCGTTTAGTGTCACCTTCTGCCTACAGCAGGTGACACAAAAACCCTAGAACCATCAGTACTTCTGCCCCAGCTCCTGACACAACAAGGTTTTGTTATTATGGGCTATTACTCAATAATCGTCTTGAAGAGACAATTCAAAACTATAAGTCCCGTGCATGGAGGTCAACTCTCGTCTATTATTTCCCAAGACCATAAACATAATTCTGACAACAAAGCATCACAGAGTTATGGCTCTTGGTCAGATTAAAGCCCTTGTGATTGTAAACAGCTGTGTGAAGTTTCATTGCAGTAGCTTCAAGAACAAAGAAGTTATAGCCAAGGTTAAAGTTTTTCATGCCTACACCAACCATGACAATGACGACAACAACGACAATGCCAACTCCTATATACCCCTTCTCGAGCTTGGTTTCTGGGGGTATAAAAATAAGCATCAACTACAGACCATGATCATCTATAACACCACATAAGGTAGTCCTTAGCTGAATGCGTTTCAATTAATGGTACTGACTAGATTAAAGATCACGGTGGCGATGACCTATTGATCGAGTTATTCAAGTTACGGTGTTGAGCAGAAATGTTTGAGTGCACAGGCATTCTATATATCAGATAACTGTGACATTGACATTGATTTGGTCCCTAATTAAGTGTTGCCTTGGTGCCCGATAACATAACCTTCAAATTAAAGATAGCTACTGGTAGTATTTGAGATTGGTGACCCAACAATGTATTATACATTTTTTTATATATTCCATGAGAACTCTGAATAATTGTTGGGTCATAAAACAATTGACCCAACAATGTAATATATATATAACTTGCAAAACTCCAAGAATTGTTGGGTCATAATTTTTTAATCCATGGTTGCCCTAAGCTGAATAGTATTAAAGTTATTGAGCGGACAAGAATGGCTAACAGACAAAAAGACAATGTATTATACATTTTTTTATATATTCCATGAGAACTCTGAATAATTGTTGGGTCATAAAAAAATTAACCCAACAATGTAATATATATATAACTTGCAAAACCCTAAGAATTGTTGGGTCATAAATTTTTAATCCATGGTTGCCCTAAGCTGAATAGTATTAAAGTTATTGAGCGAACAAGAATGGCTGACAGACAAACAGACAGAGGGATGGACAAGCGGAAGATGCGCCATAACAAAATACAACCAAAGTTTCTTTGGGCATATAAAAAGAAATGATTAACAAGAGCTGTCACAGTCACATGACACATGCCCCAAAAGGACTGGGTCTAGCATGAAGGCACTTTTTCACAATTGTGCATGCAATAGGGGTTGGGAGTGCCCATTTACGCACTAATGTCAAAGGTGAAGGTTTGTGATTTTTTAAGATTTAACTTACTGACCTACTTTATGACCTGGCCCCACCCTTGATTGAACTTGATCAAGATATTATCAAGAAATAATCCTGAGCTAGTTTCAGGAAGATTGGGTAAAAAATGTGGCCCTTAAAGCCTAAATAGGATTTTTCAAAGATTTGACCTACTGACCTACTTTTTGACCTGGCCCAACCCATGGTCAAACTCGATTGAGATATCATCAAACAAATATTCTGACTGAATTTCAGAAAGATTGGGCAAAAAATGGGGCTCCTACAGGGTAAACAGGATTTTTCGAAGATTTGACCTACTGACCTATTTTTGACCTTGCCCCATCCATGACTGAACTCGATCAAGACATCATCAAGAAAAACATCCTGAGCAAGTTTTTGGCCCGAGGTCTGACCAAAACTGTCACTTTTGTTTTGGCTTAAAGGGATTCAAAAGAGTTCCTATCCAATTTTGTCTACTATATATGATCATTTTCATCAGGTTTTGCAAAAAAATTAATGACCCAACAGTTCTTAGGGTTTTGTAAGTAGTATATATTACATTGTTGTGTCAATTCCATTTGGTTAGCACTGCCTGATACTTCACTAGTCTTGGTCTGAGATTAAACTGTCTCACTAGTCTTGGCCTGTGAGTAAACTGTCTCAATGGTCATGGTCTCTATGGGAACAGGACTTGTATGAAAACAATTTATGACCCAACAGGTATTCATGTATAATATGTTGTTGGATCACTGATCTCCATTACAGCTTGTAGCTTTCTTAGCTCTAAAGGTAACCTTAAGGGGCATCTAGGCAACATTGTTGGTTAATTCGGAACCATATTAACTGTCACTTTTGTTTTGGCTTAAAGGGACTCTTTTTGGGCCCCTAGCCAATTTTGTCTACTATATATCATCACTTTCACCAGGTTTTGCGAGAAAATTTATGACCCAACAATTCTAAGGGTTTTGCAAGTAATATATATAACATTGTTGGGTCAACTGTTTCCATCTGGTCAGCACTGCACTGCCTGCTGCCTCATTAGTCCAGGTCTAAGATTAAAATGTCCCACCAGTCCTGGTTTGAGAGTTAATTGTCTTACAAGCCTTGGTCTGAAGTTCAAACTACATTGTTTAGTGAACAGGTGTGCCAGGGGGCAAAGCCCCCGAAAGCTCCTGGGTTTAAATGGAAATCAAGACTCAAAATGCAATCTCCTGCTACCTTTTGAACTGTCAAGTGTTATGTATTCAGTTCACAGTTGGGACTTTTCAATCAAATGAATGAAATAACCATTTTGGTAGAAGCTGATAATGATTATCAGCTTCTGTTCGAACGTTTTCTCCATTCACACAAGACTATTCCAAAGTCTTAACACTTTACTCCTAGGCCTGCAACAATACAGGTACTTCTCGGTTCGGTTCAGTTTCGATTATTACCCTCTCGGTTATCGATTATTCGGTTCGGAAATAGGGAACACAAGATAATTATAGAAACACTTTAAAACAACTCATTTACTTGCCAATATTCATCTAATAAGACTAATATATACATCTGTCAACTGTATCAACTATCAAGTTATGCTGCAAGCCTTCTTGAAGAAGCCGAAATGCTTCCAAAGTGCCGATTTTAAAGCAGCTAGTGGATCGCACAATTCAGACATTTTTACCTAACAACGGTAGGCAGAATATTATCGGCAAGCTGATTGGTCCAAATAAGCGGTATAGTCTAATGGGCCGTCATGGCCGTAAATTGACGCACCGAACCGAAATTTTGCGGCGCCAAACCGAAAATCGAACCGAGAAAAAAGAATCGAAAATAACCGAACTTCGGTGAACCGTTGCAGTCCTATTTACTTCATACATTAATTTTAGATCATCACTTCATTTTCTATAAATTTGTATTGTTTACAAATTTATAGAAAATGAAGTTAAAAAAAAGAGCACAAAATGAACTTGAAAAAAATGATGGTCTGAATACCTTTAAAAATATCATGGGAAATGGAGCATTTTGCTCTATAGGAGCACATACTCTAATTTCATTTAAATTTTCAACCACTTTAAGTTTCAAAGGTTTCAATAGGTGCACTGTGCTTGTGTGGAGGAAGGGTGAAGTCTGAGCATGCAAGAATAAGAGACCTGGTCTAAATTTCATAAACAATATCCGACTCAAGCTTATGTGAAAACTGTATTTGAGCTGAGAAAAAAACATAATTTGTTTTTGACACTTGCCCACTAATTCTTAATGTGTTTTAGAAACATATTGAGAATGAGTGGGCAAGTGTCCAAAACATTTTTTTTATTTTTTTTGGACACTTGCCCAAAATCCGGAATTCTGGAATTTTGTCACCCCTGAGTGAAACAAGCAGAGCAGACCCAGATCTTTAGGAGCTGCCTGATCTGGGTCTACTCTGTTTGCAAGGGCGTGAAAACACGTGATAAACAGGTAAATGGTTGAGAAAGGTGCTAATGAAATTTTCACATCATGTCACATCGTCACCTTAAGTCCACAAAAATGTTACTCCGTCAAAAATGCGAGGGCGTTACATCTTTGTGGAATTATAAATGCGACAGCATGTTGTTATAAAATAGGCACAAGTGGCTAAAACTGCTTCTGGATAAGAGTGGGTGTATCCTTGAAATGTTCTCGAGATATTTTTATCCAGTTTTGAAATACTTTAAAATATGATTTAATAAAATGGAAAGCTTTCGTAACACTGACACGATACTACCAGGAAACACGCTGATTAAACCCGGAAGTGGTACTGTGGCCGTATCTGCGATGCCCATATATTAGACATTCCCCCTGTTCTAGGAATCCAAACATCCGGTTGCGATTCTAATAAGTGGTCAAACATAGGAATAGATTGAGAAATGGATATTTTAGAACATGCAATACACACCTTATCTTAAGCTCTGATTAATTATACACAATTGCTAGTCAGGACTCGTCAGGATTTGTCAGTGCTTTACAAACATCTTTCACAACCAGACAGCAGTGTTTGGAAAATTTAAACACATACACACTTGTTGACAGTTGTTAGATAATACTTAGTGACGACAAACTTGCTTTGCCTATGTGTTATTTTTGGTTGTCTTCGTCTGCTTTCGGATTATACACTGACGAGCAATGAAAACGCAACAAAGAATATATGCTTCAATATCTTTTGAATGCAAACATATACACATCTCTTAAGGTCGTCATTTCATCTAGCAAAGTGTTAAGATTTAATGCCTGCAGAAAAAGAAAATTTAAACAAGGCATTGCCTGAGAGACGGGTGTGCAAGATGTGGTACCCAGAGCAACACAGTTACCACGCCTGTGTCAAGCTGACTGTAACTTCAATACGATGGCTACGGCGCAACACGACAATTTGCAAAGCCGATGACAACTTCCACCGTAGTCCCTAAGTCTTCTTGACACAGTTTCCAATGTTTTGGTTTACCACCGTGTCCTGACCAAGTCTTCTGTCGTCGATTGGGCTGCAAGGAATCGATTACGTTAACGTTGGTAGACATTCTGTCTTGACGGCGTTGCACGCTGTGTACCTTGTCATGGACAGTCTGAAACGGAGCCCGTGACGTTATACCGTTCAATTTGAAGACTGACTTTTCGATTGTTTTATCGTGTCATTGCCTATTTCTTAGAGATTTGCTATTTCAGGTGATTTTCATAAAGTAAATCAACGCACACGTGCAATAAAAGTAAAAACGAATTTTAAAAACGTCGCTAAGAAAGCGTGCGCGTCGCGGACGTTGAATACGCCAGAAGTCCGGCCGTAGTCAGTCATGGTTGATTTCAGAAAACAAAACCCATTTCAGGGAGTAGCATAGGTAACTAATATGAAATATGTCTTGGTCTGTTGTCTACGAAAATGCACGTTTTGTAGTTACACTCAAAAATACTTGTTGCATTTTCATTGCTCGTCAGTGTACCCACTCCCCTATTGTATGTTGATTGTTAACTCATATCAGAATGTCAACCAGCTTGGATCCGAATGGGACGTCCAATTACTCGGCGTCTCATTTGGATTCAAGTTGTATGCTTATGAAGTGATACGATGATGTACAGGAAAGAAATAAAAAAATAAACCATTATTTAGCATTTAAGAAACAGATTTTTAGGGAAGGAGCATTAAACTTCATAGAAAGTAATATTTAGAAAGTTTTCTTGCACTAGAATGCCTGATTTTTTTTCCTGGGATCTATACTGGCTGACATAGGAGTTATTCTATGAATTAAATTATTTTGAGTTACATGTTAATGTTCACATCTACCCAATAACTGATAGAGACACATTCTAACGCATCTAGAGAATGTAGAATGTGATATTTAAAAACACGATGAAACATGGAAACTTTGCTCCTAAGGAGCAAATTCTCCATTTTACATCATATTTTTAAAGCTATTCACAAGCAAAAAAAAAAAATTGAATTATTTATAGAAAATGATGTCATCATCTATATAATAGTACATCAACTAAACGGTTAAGGTGTTATATTGCTACGTTAAGGTTTGTTGTTACTGTGTATGGAAAAAAATAAGTATAACATATACCAATAACGATAGCTTTTCCACTTTATTGTGATGTCCCAATATATTGCAATATTGGGTCAAAATATATAATATAATATACAAATATACACGAAACACGGTGCGTGTATATTTGGCGACCCAACAGTGAAATTGCGACCCAATAAATGTGTTTAGGAATACAGGTTGCAATCACGTATTTGACCCTGCAGATACATTTAAAACAAACAATTATGTTGGGTCCTTATATGTTGGGTCTTTGACCCAATATTGAGGTATGCCCCAATAAATACACCGTGGACCCAATAATTCGGGTGTAAATATAAACAGGGCCCCAATATTTTAGAGGTTTTAAAACTATATATATATATATATATATATATATATATATATATATTTTAAATTTAGTGGGGTTTAAATCAGTTGGTGTGCACAAACTCACCCTTATCCCAACAATCCCATCAATTAAGCTTCAATATTATGCCTTGAAAAAGGATAATTTGACCCAGTGTTTTTCTACGAGGCTATTCCTGTGGTTTTCATTGCTTTTTTGTAGATTTATGAAAAAGAGTTTAATAAATAACAACATATTTACACCTAACATCAGTAGCATACTCTATATCTTTTTAGCCGCAAAGAAACTGTGAAGACGAGTATTTTATATCTTTTTTAAGAGAAAGCTATAAAATGACAAGTGTGCATGCAAAATTTTATCAGTTAATATATAACAAATAAGCTATCGTAAATTGAAAAAAAAACTCTTGTAAAAATGTTTCGATAGAAGCGTATCCGAACGGTCTAATTAATATTTAACGTAAGGTAATCATACACGTTAAACAATCATGTCATGAGAGTTGAAGTCAATTTGGCTCTTTCTAAGCTTCCCTGAGCGCTTGTATTGTGTAAATATTTAAACCTGATTATGAAATTAACAGGCATTCACGGTTCATTTAAAGTTTCAGTAATTGTTGCTTATAAACGACAAGACAAACTTTTTTAAAGTGTTAAAATTATACTCTTTTTTACACACTTTTGAAATGTGTGCACAGTGGTGTTATGATGATAGCGATTGCCGAGAGAAGCAAATGGGATATCATTGATGCATACGCATGTGTTATGTTAGCAATTGTTGAAAAGGAAATCGAACTGAGAGATCATTTAAGCATATGCATGTGTTATGTGACAGTGATTGCCGAGAGAATCGCGTTGTTATATGCTATGTTGACAGTGATCTCCGAGAAGAGCAATAGGATATATTAGGGCTGTATAGTTATCTGTTATGAAACACGAGAAAAATAAAACCACGAATTATTCATTCACTGACTGAATTTCAGTATTGATTTTTGTTTTAAACTTGACTTGAATGTACCTCAAATGTAAATTAAATTGTGTTAAACTCCTTAATGTAATAATGGTTAGGTCTTTATTCAATTAAATACGTGTTGCATACGTATTTAAACGAGAATGTCCTCATTTAACCCTATTTTAATAAAAAGCGACATCATGGTTTTTCAGGAAGTTCAAATGACATTAACCGAGCTAAGTAAATGAACGTTATTCAAAAATGTCACGGGAACTATATCTCATTTCGAAATAGATCGACTTAATGCCTTCGAAAGTAATGGAAATAAAATGTCTAGTTTGGATAATATATGATAGAGTGTCGTAACTGGCATGTGAAGATAAATCAGCGCTCAATATGCTTTATTGTATATCTATTTCTATCACAGACAATGTAAAACAATATAAGGACTATAAAATTCCATTAATTATATCACGAGACTAGATATTGTATGTGTGTAACCATAAAAATGAACTCTAGAGCCATTACTCCCTAAGTTGTATTTAATCAGTATAAATATAAATAGAACAGACAACATATATGTTTGAAAAAAGTCTATTTGACACGTGATTAAAAAATGTCGATACATACAAAAATGCAATAATGACGGACGTTAGATGAGACATGAAATTTAATAGATCGTATTCATAATTACAACAAAACAATGTAAAACTCAATTTTAATCTAAAATGATAATTAATCGTACTTTTATTAAAACATCACATTTAATCACATGAAATTTTATTGTACTCTATGGCCATTTTACTAGCTTAAGGACCAAAGCAAAACACTAAAGTCATCAAAAGGACTTTTTAAACAATAGTCTAATTTAATTTGGGAACACCATTAAAAATGTATATTGATATCCTGATTATTTCATTCGTGCTATGTTTATTATATATTTGTTCCATTCAAGTCTTCATTTGAGCTAGGCTTATATATATATATATATATATATGTATATATATTTATATATTTATTATTAAATGACGTTCATGTAACTATATTATTTGTTCATTATAATGTTCATATTAAACTGTCTTTACAAATATTGACAAACAAAAGATGATAAAGCTGCGTTAACACAAACATTTATTTAAGAATAAACACAAGATGTATAATGTATTTGTGACTTATTTATTCCGTGATCATCCGGTAGCAATCCTTATGACTTCAGATTAAGGAATCATGGTGATATGCATGTTTTCAGACCTGCATAGTTCTAACTTTAGCAAACCTTATTATGTTTATACTAAGGACTGGTAAAATATGTTTCAGTCAACGTAGCTCAACAATCACTTATAGAGTCTAGACAAGTAAATTTCATGTAATCATTTTACTCCCCTTCATCCCAAACATTTACACCCCGAAACCCTTTGAATATTCAATGAAATGCCGGCCAACTCCATCTACCATCATAAAACACAGATTTCGGATATTGGTTCATTTTTGTCTATCCTCACCCAATCTATTTCCCTTTATCCCACTGCCCTTCACCCGTGATTGGAATTGGGTGCTTGTTGAGCGGTTGTTGATGATATTGATGTTGTTGGTACTGTGTTTGTTGGTACTGTTTTTGTTGGTACTGTTTTGGTGTGTTAAAGTTGTTGTTTTTGAGAAAATATGTCATGGTGCATAGGAAATGGCCATGACTGGTATTTGCATGCTTAATCCACGGCACATACGGCACTGACACATTTGGCTGACACAGTTGTTGTCGTTGTCTTTGTTTGGCGTAATTGTGAACCATATTATCAAATAAGGACCAATAGTTGCCCTCGATTAATCGTCGTAAGAGAAAAAACTATCGGCGACTAAGCATCACAGTACTGGTGATGTTAGTTGTATCCCGCTACTTGTGGCTGGTGTTGTAAATGTGACATAGATAAAGGACTTTGCTTTTGTAACCTTAATGCTGGTAAATCTCCGGGCTTGCAAAGACTTTAATGTTAGAAGAAATGATTTTAGTATCAGGCAATTTATTTTTCATCCCGTTAAGACTGTACCCTTTGAGAAAACTCGTTGGTCGTTGAGTCTAAATTCCGAAGCAAATCCAAATTTTCAGCAAAAGCTGTATCCCAATTCACGATGTCATTATCTGAAAAATCAACTCAGGGAATCTTGTTATCAGCTGTAACTTTACTACAGCTGTTTCCTTTTAATGCAACATGACTTGTGATAAGTTTTACGAAAAAGGGAACTTCAATCTTGAAACCATCATTGTAATGTTAGACTAAAAGGATTGATATTCAACTTCCATTAAGAGTTGCAGTTTTAACTTTCAATTTTCCATACCATCATATCAAATATCAGAATGGACCTGATTGACAACTGTAACCGGATTTTATTAGCAAAATAGGCGTTTTCCCCTACACACCTATAAGTCTGTCCCCGAATGGCCAATGGAAACAGACATGGATTGTTATTTTCCAACGTTGACAGGATAAACTCATATGAAGACAGAGGAGGAAAGGAATATCCTTTGGTGCAAGAGTGACAGATGCAACATGGGTTCCATTATGAAAGTAAACATAAAACAAAGATACCTTAACTATTAACTAACATCTAGTCATTTGAAGAAAGTATCGATATGTTCGTGTAATCGTGTTGTTTTTGTAATGTAGTCTATTTTAAATATTCACAAAGATTACGGTAGGCTATTTTGTTACAAGTGCCTGTAGTTACCGTTCCAACTCACAAGCTATGTAAATAATGAAACAACATAGTACACAACATTTTTGACCTCATAAATGGATGGTAGACGCCGATAAAACGAGAAAAGTCGTTACTTGTTGAAGAACGTGCATGAATAACTGTAAATGCCCGGCATGTTTACAACAAGAAACACATTGTGATGTTGGATGATGTTTTTTTTGTCATTTCCATACTGATCCTTCAAAGTTGCTTTTAAAACTCGTTTGGTCAAAGACGTGTTAACTTAGCAGTGTTTGAAAAAAATACAGTTTCGATTAATCTTCAAATGTTGCTTACAACGAACATATTTCCTTAAGTCTGTCTGATGTATTTATTCCCAAAACACTGTCTACTTCCTTAACATGCAAACTAACTTAAAGAATCTAATAAGTTTGACGACATTATGTGTTGTGCTGAAATTAAATAGGCCCGAAATCCGAAAAATGCCTTGAAACTAGCCTCATTTAAACAACAATGTAATTACTCTTTGAAATGAATGCTTTTAGTGTAAGTATGTAAACCGGAAACAAAATAATCAATTTTATTTAGTATTTTTATCATTTATTTTTAAACGTATTCCATCGTAAATTGTGCTGAATCTTTTTATTGCTCAATCATCTTGCAAATGTTTAAAGTTGCCGTTGGAAGGGATGTACGTCAAAACAAAATGATTTTTTTTATATGGAAAATTTTATTTGTAAGTTATATTTAAAGTACTATCACCTTTCAACATGTTTTAAATTCCCTGAATGCGTGCATGAAGTTTCTCCCCACAGGAGTTCAAATGCAAAACAACTGCATCGTATATCGTTTTCAATGTGTCAAAAGTTCAAGTTCATCCGTACTAAGTTTGCGCAATTTAAGCAGGGAATGATAAATTGCTAGGCGTAATCAGCGTTAGCATACATGCTTTACATTAATTACCGCACGAAAGAGGTCAAAGTAAGAGTATTCAATAATTATGTTTGAAGACACATGGACGAAAGCTTGTCAGACAGTCAATTTAGACACAGAAATGCGCATATAGAGCACTTTGCAAGAACCATTCATTTTTCTAGGTAATAAACCACTCACAATCAGCTATCTGAAACTATTTAGGCAATCAATTTCACTTCACATATACCCAACAAAACTGGGATGTCTATTTTCACCCTAACATTTTACTCATGTTCATACATGACAAAAAAGAACTACTGCTAACATCTTTCAAAAGTGGCATGCCAAAGCTAGGCCGCTTGGTTTAAGCCATGATTCCATGTAGCCTAAAAGGTGGAACCAATTTTATCACAGCAATTCTGCTTGGAGAAATGATGACTTTGCTAGAGAATCATACAAATATTACCACTTTTAAACGTCGAACCGTAAGTTAGATTAGTTCCTGAAAATAATGTTATTATTATATTAGGCTTTTATAACATGACATTTGGAGTACTACGAATACTTAAGCTTCTCGGTCAAATGTTGAGGATTCAACGCCTAAATCTCGTTCACGTCATATACAAAATTAAAAGAGCATTCCACAAAATTACCTCTTTCTCTAGGTTGTATTTCTGTTACGCTTATTTGATATGTAATACAAACGCGTTATAATCTTACCCTAACTTATCTGTAATCTAAACCATGCCATGTGGTTTCAAATATGACAACTATAAAACATAAGTTTTGGTAGTGATTCAAGCGGAACTAGTTAGAATGTGACTGTTGTTTGATCATAATGGTAAAAAATTATTTTGTCAACATTTGTTCTTGGAAGGTAGAAGACATGCGCTTGCATTTTCAAATAGCTTTCGATTCAAACATCATTCGATGTATTTAAATGTACAAAAACTGTGTTGGTCTCCTTGAACAAACACAATATGTAACAGAAACACTTTTCTTAATTTGGTCATAATTTCTTTTATATTTAAAGATAAAAAACACATACATAAACGATGCACAAAGGTTTGCATTTTTAAGTAGGTTACTTTAAGAAAATATACAAAGTGCGACACAGCTCTCATATAGGATAAGATAAACATTCGTTCTACTTTTCTTACACCATTTACAGCTTTTTTTATTAATTTTCTCAAATACTCCCTATCATTTTACTGGAAAACAACACAATTCCTTCCCTTTTTAAGAACTACGCCTATGTATTAAATGATACGTAATAACAGTATATTACGTATGCTAATATGTAGTGTGCTTCTTTGTATTTTTATATAATATAGTATAAAAAGCTTATACACTGTGTTATTCTAAATATGAAATACATACAATTCGGCTTCTGCTTTCAAATCAATGGCCTTTGTTCCATTTCCAATGAAAACGCTAACTAATTAACACATAATTATTCACGCAAATGCTTGCATATAAAATCATATTAGCTTTTATTTTCTTGGTAAATGACAAAGCGTTCGATCAACTTAGTTTCATATCAAGGTTAACTATATTATTAATGTATTTTATAGTTATGTTTTGAATGAATGTTTACCCATGCAATTGAAATCTCGTTTGCGTTCAAGGAGGAACAAACCACGTAAACTGTTCCGGCTAAAATATTGTTAAATATACCTCAGAATCTGTATTTCTAGAAAAGAGAAAAGGACAACAAACAGTAAAATTGTCAAAAAAACGTTATGCACTTTCACACTCTATTTCTAGAGTGGTCTAGTAAGGTGCGTATGGTATATAAATATGTTGAAAAAACACAGGCTTTATCATGACTTATCATATATCGTTAATACCAACATTTGAAAACATTTTTGAGGTTCTACTACTGAATCTGACACTGTTTGTTTACCATATTACATTGACATTTTACAAGTATAAAACGGTTGTGTTTTTTCAGTAGGCGATAAGCAAAAGTAGTATCTATATACGCATTCGATTAAAAGTGCGCATGTTAAGGTAATGGCGTCACACCTGGAAAACGATGTTGAATTTCGTCTACAAGTAGATAAAGATGACAAAATGATAATGACAGTTATTTGAATAATATCTTTACAGGCATTGACAATGTTTACCAGCCTTTATTATCTAGAAAATCAAACGTGAACAATAACACATTTTCTAGAAATAGACTGGGAACATTGCTGTATAACAATTCTAATGCTGATGATAAAACTGTTTTAGCATGACTATTATTCTATTCTGTTCCGTTTGTTGACGGGAAGTTTGATATGTTAGAGTCATGCGTTTCCTTATTTTTCTGCCCATATCTTCCTGGCTTAATACACTGTTTTTCCTCGAATTCCATTAAAGGTTGAAAATAAAATGAAAGGAAAAAATTTGAAAGTAAATTCAAAATAGTGTTAGTATATTTACTTAAAGGAACCGTAATGGGCGAAATCCGCTTTAATATTCCTCATTTCAAATGTGCTGTTTTCTCTGTATATACAGTTTTCACTTCGAAAAACTCTGGAAATGTGCTATCAACTGCAAAAATAAAAAACCCAATGCATATGATAATCCTTGCCATTTCCGTTGTACATATTGATATACCCTACATTGGATAACACACAGCAATCAGGCGTTCTAAGGAAAATGTTACAGTAAGGCATACGGACACGTTGCTACATATGTCTGTAAATGTTCTTGCGTACGGATACCAGTGAATATAAACTGCCATACAATTAACAGCAGCGTAATGTTTCAAACTCAATATGAAACTAAAAGAAGGCATGAAATATTGAAAATAGCAAGCGCGGTAAAATAACAATTGGTAGAAGACAGCAATGACTTGTGTGTCAGAATACAGACGAAGTTTAATTGCCTGAATAACCTTTTCATTATCGGAGAGTAATTATGTATTTATTCGTATTTTATCTGATATAATAGCGATATTGTCAACTCATAATTCATTTATTTTGGGCTGATTATTTTTAATTACACTATTAAAAATATCCAAATACCGTTTTAAAATACTTATCATCAGACCAAAGTGCAGGAAGGAAAGCATTCGAGAACATAATTGAACCCTTCTCTGCTTATTTTCCTGTTATTCGATCTCATGCCACATTCATTCGATACTATAAAAGGCTAATGATAATAGTCTTGATAAGGCGGAATGTTAAATTAGGCAAGATCACCGTGAGGTGGAACAGTATACGCCCGTGAATGTGACAACGGTAATTGCAGACTATTTAGGTTAATTTACCTTATTTGGTGATGATTTGATGAAACATGTCAAGTTTCATACAAGGGCAAAAGCGGGCGAGAAATACTCTAATTATCCGTATCTTATAAAATAAATAAAAAAGAATTTAACCTTTAACAGCGTCAAGTCGGTTAATAGTGTTTTCTTTCATGTAATACATGCTGTTTAATGTTCTGATAACTGACATTACAAAATGTGAATGTGCTTTTTAGACTAAGACTGTTAGTAACAGGACATGCGATGCCAGTTTCACGCCCTGTCGATATTCTCTTATACTGCAAAATGATGAAAGCTATTCTAGGAAAAAAAACAACAGAATATTTCAAAATCATGCCTCTGGTTGCAGTCGTATGACTACGATTCAGTTTTTGTTGTTGAATAAGAGTACATTCCCTATATAAGCACAGTAAGAAAGTGATAGGATTTAATTTCGCGTCTTTGTCTGTTTCATTTCAAAATAAATGTAGGTGCATATAAAATGTTCTTTACGGCACTAGCATGCATAATGCTACTGATATTACCATTAAGAGACATGAATACACGTGATTTTAATGCGAAACTCTTAATGTGCGAAGAAAATGAAAATACAGCTTCGACATTGTATAATAAACATAGAACAGATGGCGATAACAGAGCATGGTGGATGTGCCATGCGAGGGTATGTGGCGTGAATGAGTTTCATCAAATTATGTTATCACATTTTTTCCATTTCTCAAGTTCGCTGAAACGTTGTCGAATTTGTAGTAATAGCGATAATATCGTTTACCCTACTGCATATATCATCGCGTTTGAAAGCCAATCAAGATCCACATATAAAATCTGCCTTCTCAGTTAAAATTCGTTAGATAATATGAATTGTTTTCGAAAAGGTCTGAGTAAATTTCATTTATTTAGCAAACAAATATTTATTCATCAAATTATTACCACATAACCTTATTTAAGGCATCACTATTTGGAGTATTATGACCTTTATTCTGTGGTATTCGGTTTGAAACCATAAAGATTCAGAATGCATTCAAAGTTACCATATTTGCTACTACCGGTGAATAAAGAAATATTTCAAAGCAACGATTTGTCAATTCAAAAGACGCATTACAGGGTCGGGCTCCATAAATTAAGCTTTCATAGAACATGAATGTTTTAGTTAAAATCAGATAAAGACCTTGAACAGGGCAAACAAAGCATAAATACATTATAATGTGACAAATGAAAGATAACATACTCAGTTTCCAGACACTTTTATCTGCCGCTGGCTAAGTACTGTGTTGTGGAACACATGCTGGTAATCAACCAAATGCATTAATGTGATTATTTCCTTTAACGAAAATTACTGGAACATCTTAAAGAAATTTAAAGCAGAAATATCGTTAACGGTATCTTAATTATATAATAAATACCATGCATTCACTATAATTTCTTTACTGAGTGAAGACGCTTTGTAAGTGTATCAATGAAAATAAAGTAAATAGTTCAGTTCAGTATTTTGTAAGGCCGTTTTGTTATGATTTGAAACAGGATCGCGGTAAAAGTTTCCCATTTACTGTATAATACGGGAGCCTTGTGCAGAGTTTTAGGGCTCGATTGGTCGTTTCGTAAAGGAACAGTTTTTATAACCCAAGAATTTGTTAATTTCATGTTCTACAACTCTGTTTTAAGTTAGAATACTCTTCCTTTAGAAACAACATTAAGTGACGTCATTGTGACGTCATGACATCATAAACTTGCTAAGCAACATCAGTGTGAAATATATCTGCGTGACTACTTATTGTGAAGTCTGAATAAAGTGTAAACTATCCAGTGGAGTTGGTGTATAATATCTGGATTAAGATTAACAATGGTAGCAGAGGCGTATTAAAGAATCCATGGAGGAAATCAATGTAGTGTGGTGTGATTTTGGAGTTTCAGCAGAGAATTAAGCTTCCAAGTAGGGAATTCAGCATGACAACTAGGATAAATCCCCCAGTATTTGGAAAAGGAAAGAACTATGAACGATTTAAGCTAGAGCTTTTGGCATGGAAAGAAATCACAGATTTAAGCAAAGAAAAACAAGGCATTGTTGTGGCATTAACACTTCCTGAAAGTGATGAATCACAAATTCGGGAAAAAAGTTTTTGACCAACATAGATTGGATGAATTAAAAGAGTATGACGGTTTAAATGTTCTAATTAATTTCCTGGATCAGCATCTTGCTAAGGATGACCTAACTGACAGTCTGGAGAAATTTGAGGACTTTGAATACTGAAAAAGGTTAGAAGGACAATCTATCAATGAATTTGTGGCTATGTTTGACTCTAAGTATCGAAAGATAGCAAAGAAGAATATGACACTGCCTACTGAGATACTGGCTTTCAAGCTACTAAGGAAGGCTAACATTTCAAAGGAGGAGAAGTTGCTAGTACTAACTGGTATGAACTATGACAATAAGAAGACACTTTATGAGGAAGCCAATAAGTCTCTTAAAAAATTCAAGGGCAATGAAAATGAATCATTAAACAGCCACGCAAATATCAAGCTAGAACCGGCATTTCTGGCAGCCAACGAAGAGGCTCTGCTTGCAGCCGGGTATTCAAAAACTCGGAGTGGCTATAAAGGCTATCAGGGTAATTACAGTAGTGAGAGAGGAAGCATTTGGCAGCGAGGAAAACTGGGAAAATCCAATGGGAGAGAGAACCAGAGAGGAGAGTTTGCCACGGAAAATAGAAAGAAGGGATTGATAAAGAGCATGAATCCCACAGGACCAGATGGTAGACCATTGACATGCAAATCATGTGGGTCGTTTAGACATTTATTATCTGCATGCCCAGATAGTTGGGAAAATATGAAGAGAGTTCATGCGGTTGAAGAAGAACACGCTGTTCTATTTACAGGGTATGATAAAAACGAGGTCAGACGCCTGGGGGTTGATGCTCGAAACTGTGCAGTCCTAGATAGTGCTTGTAGCAGTACGGTATGTGAAAGCAGTTGGATGGACAACTGTAATCCTTGCCAGAATGGATATAAGGCGTTGTTTATCAATTATTCTTTCCGAACCTGTCCAAAAATACATGTTAAAAATGGATTGCTAGTATGATTGTAACTGATAATTGATCTACTTGTGGAGATCTTCGAGGACCACAAGCACGTTTCCATGTCAGATTGACTTAATATTCAGAAGATTATTGACTCATTTCGACAATTTGTATGCATGCTCAATTTTATTTATTTCCTTTCAAAATCATAATACATCCGTTCTTTCGCATCCCAAAGTCTTATTGGTGTTGATTTTTCGTTGTTGTGTGTGATAATGTTGCCTATCAACAACCTTATGCGTCACATTCGTAAGCGACTTGTACAGTGTGATAAGATTTTTTTCAGTAGTGATTCCGCAATCAATAAAATGTTGGGCTCACCTGCATGAGCTGTCCGCTTTGAGATTTATGACACTTTTTACAGATTTTACATCTTGAGATTACCCAGAATAGGCGGACACCAGTGTTGACATTAGTCGAACATTTCTGCATACAAAAGATCTAAGCAAAACGGTTTTCGACTAGATTATTTTTTAAAGTTATTCTCTATATGTATATGTAGAACATAAACGATTCCTGCGGGAGCGACAAGTTTTTCATCAAGTATGCATTTTAAACACAGTTAGTCTATGACTATAAGTCAAAACTACAGATCAAGTATCTAAACTCTCTGCCTATAGGTTTGGGTCAGTGTCTTTGTAAGATTTTCCTTTCTGTTGTAGTGGCAACCAGAGTATCAAATGGAATTTAATTATTTAAGAAAATTCAATAAAGAACATCCAAAGATCATTCCTGAAAAGGTTGGTTGAAATTAATAGAATATCCCACTTAAAGCAACTAGTCAGGCGTGATGCATGACGTCGGACACAGAGCAGTCCTTAGTACTACTCCCTCTGAGCATGACGTGTGTGCGCGGCTTGTGATTTTTATTAATTTGTCTTTGACTGTGCCTATCTCATTGTGTTTTTTTTACAATACCAAATGTAGATGATATGACTGCAAATATAAATATATGTTTTGACTCTTTTATTCTTACATAAAACCATATTTGAGCTTTTCTTGTAAATAACTTTTTTATTCTTTATTGCCGATATTGAAATATATTATGATTTTTGGGGAATAACTGACGTTTTATCGCAAATGTAAACAACCTTTAGATGGCAGTAAATTTCACTTAGAAAAACTAACCAAGACAATTGTTTTCATATAGTTTGGGCTTCTCAATGATCTCTCGTCCAATGTAAAATTGGAATCGTGCATTTAATCTTAAATCACTTTTGCTTACAGTTGATGACGATATGTTTTTAATTTGTTTTAAGAAATCAAGACATACCGTGTCATTTTTTCATATAACGAAGACTCGTTTATAATCCCGGTATTGTCGAAAAGCAATAAGATGGATACACATTATGTTGAGGATTGTGTGTGCTCTAAGAACATATATCATCAAGCGTGTAGAGTGGTGATTTATTTAACAGTCGTGCCATAAAAGACATTCTTTCACATATTCTCCACACTAGACATTTTATGGTCTTTGCTGTCAGAAGGAACAATTTGAAAGATCATCACTTTAAAGATGTTAATTGTTCCCGAGAGATATCCAGGTCGACGTATAGTCAAAAATAATAACGATGATTTAAAAAGTTCTGGTAATGGTTTTGGCCATGCTTCTACTTTGAAAACATGTTAAACGCTAAACAGGGTATTTTTGTTGAAGTACCTAAGAAGGATATTGATAAAGAACTTCATTACCGGATTGAATCCAACTGAATGTGCAATATGTACTATTTCGTTCACTTATTGAACACTATACGTGCACAGTTCTATTCTTTTTTGCGGCAATTATTGCCTTTATAGAACATTATAACGAAGCAACAACGCATCCGCCTGCATCTTATGGCAAAAACTGTCATCATAATACATAAATAGGCAGTTTTTATTGCTTCTATTGGTTTTCTCGGCAATCACTGTCATGGAAACACATAACTTTGCAATATTTTCCCTGCAATTGGTCCTCTCGGAAATCACTGCTACTTTAACATATAACTTTTCAGCAATTATTTCTCCTCTGGCTTTCTCGGAAATTGTTGCAAACAGATAACTACACAGCAATTATCTCTCCTTTTGCATTTCTCGGCGATCACCGTCATCGAACTACAGAACTATGCAGCAAAGATTTCTTTTTTTTGCAAATTATAGCCTTCACTTCCTTCATATAATTTGTAATGTGGTGTGTAGTATAAATATAACTAGACCGAAAGCCCAATTGTATATGGAAGGGGTTTCGTGTCATCCGCCCGGAAATGAAGTAACGCGTACATCCGGAAGTTACTGTTTGGTAGAAACCGTATACCCACGAACAAAATCATCAAGTGCCTACCGTCTGCCGGCGCGCTGTGCCCAAGCGCGGTTTCTCAAACAGACCATGGTAGGGTCGAGGTTGACAGCGTGAATGACAGTGTAGACCGGATGCTGCACTGAAAGCAAGGGCGTAACGCTATATTTTCATTCTAGACCTACAAAACATGACCCATATAACCTAATAATCTTACTTTCTAACATGAACTATATTTCACGCCATCATCTTTGGCAATTTGAATAACCTCAGTTTATACATTGCACACACCACTGTATGAATCAGTACAATAGTTATGATATATAAACAACGATTGTAAAACATTTTTAACTCCTACTAATTAAACAGTCACTCTGTCGAGAACACGATGACTTATATGTATTTGTTATTTGCGTTTAACCAATAATAATCCATATATTAGTTTACCCAAAGATAATTACCAGTCACTTAGTACATTAAACTTATAACCGTATTTACAAGATATTTGTATATATAAATTAACACTTCATTAAAAAAGCATTCAAACGAAATACAACAAATAAAATACTAGGCACATTTATTATTATTTACCTTTAATATTATCTCACAAACATGAATGATAATATTTTTTGAGAACCACTGCTTTCATACGAAGTATGCTCTCTGGACCGTCAAAGCTTGCAAAATACTTCAATTGTCATCCAATACCAGTTTAAATAAAAACAATTATAGAAACTGCAAACAACTTAAAGATGCATTGTTAATCCCAACAAAAATTTACCACAATTAATAATATTGTGTTAATATTCCAAAAAGGATGAAAAAATGTTGAAGACAATGGTTCTTATGAAGGATACCAAGTTTGATTTGAAAGAAATGAGCATAAAACATGGTATGTCTACCTTATGAGACTATAGTAGACCACAGTTAATCTTTTAGCATTCAACAATCATTTAATATCTTTGCTCTTTCTGCTATTAAATACATGGCTATAATCTTGTTATCAGTAATTAATATTTTCCATCAACGCATTATTTAGTAAGTAGTTAAAGGTTTATCAGTCAAAATTATGTTTGTTATACATGTGTATGTATGGATTTTGCATAAGAATGTCACTTTAAGCTAAATAAATAAACGGTGTTTCGCATGTCACATGTATGTCTTGAGTCATGTTTTGAAATAACATTCTTCATGTTATACTGATACACAACATAAATTTAATGTTTTCTTTCTTGCCAACGTTGGAACGTATTTGCGATTTTTACACTGAAAAATGTTTCAAACATTGAACTTATATTTTTATTTCACTGATAAACTCTTTCAACTATTTAGAAAATATTTAAGTCAGATCTAAACGAAAAACGTTAGCAACGTCACAGATTCCATTTCATTTCATTTTTGTGTTTCTTTCTAATGAATGAAATATAATGACTAAATCTAAAAATAAAAAGAGAAAAGATAGAAATAGTATTGACAATGAAACCAATATCAGGAAAATATGTAAACAAAGAGGCCCGTTCGGAGATTCGGACACTGGAATTACATCTGTAAGTGATACTCTAAACAGGACTAATTCTGTGCTTTACGGTGATGAGAATTTAGACGGTAGTGTATTTTTGAGCACAGTTAGTGGAGTAACAAAGGTCAGTACAGCCATGGCAGAATGCAGCAGTGAACCTACAAACCGGGACTTGTTGAATGTGTTGAATGCCGTGAATGGTAAGCTTGAAACCGTAGAAAAAAATTAGGGGCCATTGAATCCTTAGAAAAAAGAATGGCATCTTTTGAGGTCGACATAAAGAAGTTGTGGGTAGCGCTGGATGACCGAATGAAGAAAGTTGACGCGAGAGTAATACGTCTCGAAGACAAGGTGGAGGGGGTCGATATGCACGCGGCTGTCATGACAGAGCGGATGCAGAATCTGGAAAAGGAGAGAGAAACTCTGCGTGGAGACGTCTCATATCTGCAGTCTCAATCTATGAGAAACAACTTGGTTTTCACCGGGGTGCCCGAGGATAACACCGACGGGAACGAGCAAGCGGAAGCGACAGAGCGGAAGCTGCGTCGGCATCTCCAGGACGCCTTCAAGATCGCCCGTGAGGTAGCGGACAATATTCGTTTTGAGAGGGTTCACCGGTCACCAGGTTCCCCAGTTGCGGGCAAGACCAGGAATATTAATGCAAAGTTTTCTTTTTTCAAAGACCGGGAAATGGTTCGCAAATGGGATGTTTGTAAAAAGAGCAATACTGATTTTACTAATTTGATTAGTTCATTTAATATTTGTTTTTATATGAAACTTGGACAATTTATCTAGTAACGTTAATGTAAGCGGTTACAGTTCGTTTAATTTCTACAGAAAATTTCAACACAAAAACGCCCGTAGAAATAGCGGTGGTATCGTTATTTACTTTTAAGACCATCTAGCAAACGGTATTCAAATTGTAAAAAACCATTATGATAGCATTATCTGGCTAAAATTAGATCGTAATTTCTTTAATTTCTTTAATACTGAGGAGGATGTATATATTTGTGCATCTTATATATGGGGCGAAGGTTCGCCAGTTTACAATACATTTAACGTAGATCTATTTGAAATTCTAGAAAATTACATCACATATTTTTCTGAATTTAGTAAAATATTTTTATCTGGTGATTTTAATTGCCGTGTAGGCCACAAATGCGATTTTATTACACATGATAATGTTAATACTGTTTTTGACGACCTAGACTATGTCCCTGATTATGCCTCTGTTAAGGCTTCTGTTGAAAATGTACATAATAGTCATGGGATTAAATTGCTAGATCTTTGTAAATCAACTTGTATTCGCATTTTAAACGGTAGAATTGGTGACAGTTGTAAACATACTTTTTATTCTCATAACGGATCTTCCGTAATTGATTACTTATTGACCCATGAATGCAACTTTTCATTGATATCCAACTTTACTATTGGCGATTTCAATGAATTGAGCGATCACGCTCCAATACAGTTTTCATTATATTGTAATAATTTTTCGAATAGTTACGATACATACACTGATGTTAAATTTAAATGGGATAACACTCTACGTGAACAATTTTGCACTGGGATTATTACAAAATTACCTGTGTTCGATGATATTGTTGATAATATAAACTGTTCAAATAGATTGTCAATTAATAATGTTTTAGATAGATTTACGGCTACAATCCGCAGTGTCGCGGACCCGTTATTTTCTAAAAGTTGTACTTACAGTAACAGTTTGAGATTGATAGTTGTACGAAAAATGCAGATTGGTTTGATAATGAATGTGTTAATGCACGGCGATTATACCAAGAAGCATTACATATTTTTAATTCGAATAAAACCGATATTAATAGAGCTAGTCTGTGTGCACAAAAGAAGACTTATAAAGATTTACTTCGTAAAAATAAAAACTTTGGTTATCGTCAAAAAATGAAGGATATTGAGAATTTAAGAAAAAATAAACCTAGAGAATTTTGGAAATTTTTTAAATAAAAAAATAAAGTTAATAATTGTAATATCCATTTGGAAGTTAATAATTGTAATATCCATTTGGAAGATTTTAAAATATTTTTTTTTAAATCTTAGCAACAATACGTTTGATTGCAATAACGACGAGGCTGAACAGTTTTGTTCAAGTAATGATTTTGATGAAGATAACTCTACATTTCCAGAGTTAGACCAACCTATTTCTATTATTGAAGTACGTAACGCAATAAAGCATTTAAAACGAAATAAATCGGCTGGTAGCGACTGTATATTAAATGAGTACTTTATTGAATGCGCTGACATATTAACAAGCCACTTTTGTGATGTATTTAATAGCATTTTAGCGTCTGTTTTTTTCCAGAAAAGTGAACAGAAGGTGTCATCATTCCACTCCATATAAAAGGTTCTGTTAATGATGTCAATAATTTTAAAGGAATTACACTTGTAAGTTTTTCAAAAGTATTTACAACAATTTTAGATAAGCGCATCGAGTCATTTTGTGAGGCTAATGCCACTATTTCGGATGCTCAATTCTGATTTCGAAAAGGTTGCTCAACAGTTGACGCAATGTATATCTTAATGTCTATTGTGCAAATATATATCAATGATAATAAAAGATTATATGTTATTTATGTCGACATGTTAAAGTGTTTTGATAGTATTTATCGCAATGCTCTGTGGCTTAAGTTGTATAAATCTGGTATAAAAGGTAAATTACTGAGAATTGTGAAATATATGTATGAATATATTAAATCTTGTGTGAAATCATGTACATCTTACTCTGAATACTTTAGTTATGCCGTTGGCCTGTGCCAGAGGGAGGTTATGTCCCCGAGATTTCCCCCTGTTTGTAGAGGACTTAGAACTATATATGCAAGATAGCATCACTTCCGGTTTAAGTATTGATGACATTGTATTAATTATGTTGCTATTTGCTGACGATATGGCCATTTTAGGGAAATCGCCCGAGGAAGTCCAGAACACTCTTTACTCGTATTGCAAAGCATGGGCATTAGATTTAAATACATCAAAGACAAAAATAATGGTTTTCCATAAACGGGGTGGAATACGGCGTAACGAGCATTGGACATATAATGGCCATACTATCGATGTTGTTGATATTAATTATTTAGGTACTGTGATAAATTACACTGGAAATTGTACATTGAATCAAGAGCATTTGGTTGGAAAAGCTCTTAAGGCCATGAATACTTTATTATATAAATGCAAAGAATATGACCTTAAACCTAAAATATTTTGTCAACTATTTGATTCTTTTGTTGCCTCAATATTGAATTATGCCTGTGAAATATGGGGTTTTAGTAAGTCAAAAGAAATAGAACGTATACATTTAAAATTTTGTAAGCGATTGTTACACGTTAAAATAAACACACATAATGCAACAGTGTATGGAGAACTAGGTAGATACCCTTTATACATTAATCGATATGTAAGAATTATTAGATACTGGTTTAAGATTTGCAACAGTAATAACATTATAATAAAGTCCGTGTATAACCAGGCCATTGATGACTGTAATAAGGGTTATATAAACTGGGTTTCTGAGGTAAAAAAACTGTTAAATGATTATGGTTTTGCATACGTATTTGATAACCCAAATATTGTGCATGTTAATGTATTTATATACGAATTTAAATGTAGAATTATAGATACATTTAAATAAAAATGGTAAGGTAATATTAGTAACAGTTCTGTTTTGGATATGTATAGAATTTTCAAAACTTCCTTTGATTATGAAATATATTTAGATTTAGTTCCAAAAAAATTACTTTTATACTTTGTTAGATTGATAGTTTCTGCACACCCGTTAAGAACACAAACAGGACGTTATGCACGTTACAATATATCTCGTAACGAAAGATATTGTTTATGTTGTAATAGTAGGGACATGGAGGACGAATATCACCTCATATGTATTTGTCCATGCTATCGTCAGTTACGTGTAACTTATATAAAACGATGCTATTATCTTAATCCATCTGTATTCAAATTCCATCAATTATTGGTATCATGTGATAAAAAGAAAGTTATGAATGTTTGTAAATGTATTAAAGAATCATTTATTATACGCAACTCGCTTATAAAATAATTTAACTTGATATAGTAGTTATGAAACATTCCCTCACTGCCAAAGTTGACATAATAATTATTTGGTATTCAATTTACATAATATTTTTGCTTATATTTTATTTTATTATATTATGTTTGTAAGTTTAGATGCGTGACATGTTTATATGTATAACTATATGTATTGCGACGATGTACACATGTATAAGTCGAATAAACTGTCTGTTCTGTTCTTTTCTGTTCTGTTTTAATGTGCACGTGTTTTAATATTTAATACCGTGTATGGTATTATCCCAAACAATATTGGCAGTTCGATGGACTTAGGTGATGACATTTGTTTTGTTTTTAAATGTATTTGTCGTTTTCAAGATAGAAGCTCACATTATCAACCTCCCTCCCACTGTATAAACGTATTGCAATTACATATGTATCACTAAAATAACTCGATATCGTAACGAAACGTAATTAAAAACATATCCATTACAATCCTTGGGGCTCATTTACACTATAAATATGTTTGAGCACCAGCTGGCAGACCACTTAAATAAATGAAAATTTTATATGGAAAGATCTATCTGAATCGAATGACTTCTACCATGTGGGTGGATGAGTGTGTATTTCACTGAACCCATCAGCTGGATATACGTCTTAAATGATTAATAGAATAGTGGGCTTGAGCAAGTTCCTCAGAAAGAACAATTGCTCAGCAATTGAATAAGTTAAACATTTCAAGATAATATAAACGTAAATAAGTTAAACATTTTAGATGTATGAAAGCACCATCGTATTTGATCATTCTAGACTTTTCGAACTACACGTGAGCTTCACTTGCCTTATTTAGCCGAGCTTTGTTAGCCAACGATACAGGCTTTAACCCGTATTTACTTGTGTATAGAAACTTATCATTGAAATATATCACGATATTTTCACTTTTTCAAACTATAAAAATGACTGCATCATATCTTTGAAAAGTTAATGCATGGTGTACTCTGAATTGTATTCCTACGTCTGCAGAGTTGGAATCCCTTACCGTAGAAGTACTTTGGGTGAACCAATTAGTTTATTATTATTAATAGTATTTGTTGAATTATTGTATTCCCTGAAGTTGATGCATACTTTAATATGATTTACAATTTACGTTTTTGCTTTATTATGGATTGTTGGAATAAGAGTGATGTTGTGCACACAAACTAGTTTACACTCCAGTAAATTTTCATTTTATTGACCGTTCCAAGGCGGTATCTAACAATCATTGATAAACACCCTAGTTATGTATATCATATATGCAGTGTGTTGTTTGGGTAATTTTGTGTTTTTGCTCCATGTTTCTGGTTTTAGATTGGTTGTTTTTGTGTGGTATGCCATTGGCCTTGACCGTTTATTGTTAAACGGTGTTTATGTTTAATTTTTCGACTACTGGACTTGTGTCTGTAGTTTTTCATATATTTGTTTTTTGAATGCGTTGACTTGTTATGTTTAAATACAAGTTTGGTATAAAGCCCGTCATTAAGTGAATCGACCATAGTTCCATAATGCATTAATGCATTCAAACGTTATACAGAAATTGGCAATTGAACGTGTATAAAAAAGTACCGTTAATTATTTAATGATTGCATGAAACAAGTTGAGAAAATCTCATTTAGTGACTGATACTTTATTTCCCAAGCTTTGTATGGTACCTTTAAAATAATTATGTTTAAAGAGAAAGAGATTTTCTTCATAATTTATAATTGGTTGTTTACTTTCTTTATCATATATCGTCTATCAAAATAGTTCAAATCAATTTCAGAGGTCAATTACTGAAACTATTCATTCGTTGGCATTATACAAGAATAAAACGGTTGTGTTAAGTATACATTCAGCTTTTAGTAGGTGAAAAATAAAAGACAAATACATCATGTGTGTGATAAATGAAATTCTAAATGGTTAAGGTCATGGATCGGATATCAATTTCAACCCCCAACACATGGTTGATCCGAGCGCAGCCAGGGGTCGTGGTGTTACTCCAAAAGGGATATCAGTACAGGATCTTACTAAACAGACGTCAGTCCTTTAGTTCTCAATTTCCAAACAAACTTCATTTTATTGTTCATGGTATTACAAGACATTAAAGAAGGGAAATACTAATTGGTTATATACCATTAGAAAAAGACTGAAATATTAATACATACATTTATTTAAGCACACTGTTTATTAACAGCATTATCATTGTAAAGACATTATCTGATCATTTGTTATACAAAACTACTATAATTTGAAGAGGCACAATACATGTAATTGATATATAAGTATATTGATAAGACGATCCTTAATTAATTTCACAAGGTCGCATAATATGTTATTATTGCATGCATTAACTCTGACTTAACATTGTATTTACTTTTGTCAAAGTACCATCTCGATGAATCGAAGGTTTTGGTTTATTTGCTAAGAAATACTACAATAAAATTTTGTCAAACTAAATACTTCATATAGACTTCAGAATGTGCGACAGCATTTCATTAAGGTTTCACCTTCTACATTAATAAACAAACAATCAACAAAGATATAAACAAAAGCTAGACGAATTACATAAAACATTAAAACAATTGGGACAAAGAGAACTGACATTGATGGGTAAAGTCACAGTTGTAAAATATTTATGCGCTACCAAAGATATTAATATATTTATTGTGTTAGGAAATCCAAGAAAGCCAATTATTAAAACTGTTCAAGGGGCTATTTGCAATTTATTAGGGATGAAAATCCAGACAGAATGAAAAAACAAATACTTAAGTTAAAAATACGGAGCGTTAAAAGTTACTTAAGTGAAATATATTCTGGACTCAATTAAAGCCTTATGGGTTAAACGATACTTGACAACAGTAAAATCCAATTGAAAAGCGTCTTTTAAAATATACTGAAACAATATGAGAACCAACTTCAATGCGAAATGGATAAAACTTTCATAAATAAAGTGTCAGGACATTGTTTATTCTTGAACAATGTTTGTTTTTATTCTTCGCATACCATATTGACCAATATTTTACTTTTTTCTCTCAAAAGTTTTAACACATTTTGTATTATCAATGGAGGAAACTTAGTATAATAAGGTCTCATAGTTATGATTTTTTTAAACGACATAAAAGGCTGCAATGTCTTATCATGGTGCTAAAATTCCATAACCTTCCATCAAATAACAATAGGAACAGATGGCCACAGCGTTATGAGTTTTTAAATTTGCGCCTGTCAAAACTGTATTTGTTTTCACTATTAGATATTAAACATTGTGCTTTAACATGCCTTTACAGTCAATGTATGCAACCGCGTTAAACAAAGAAGTGTGTTATAATGAGGCATAATAATTAGGGTTAAAGAAGTCAGTATTGGCTTCGTTAGAGGAGCAAAACTTGAGATATAAACGGATAAATAATAAATGAGGCGTCACCTGTATACTTCTTTTCAGCATGAGTTGCATAATAAGTGTAATTATTACTATGGCGGTCTGACATTATCATTCATTTTGTCTGCAAAATCAAATTCCACAGAACGCCGAGGTGAGCTAAATGTTTAGACCGTAGTGAATACATTCTTTTTCAACCATCCTTAAATTAAATCTCAAGACAATAAACCGTCGAGTCGATAGTCTGTCCAGGGAAGATAGCCTGCAACATAGGAATGTTATCTAAAGGTACGTTATACCTAAATGCTAAGTACCAGGGTGTGGTCCATGGTGCCCTCTCTATATTTAAGATTGAGAATGCTACTTCAGATTAATATTTTGTTTGAGCCTGAGTGATGCATATACTTTATAGTTGTCATATTTTCAAGTCAGTTCAATAATTGCACTCAAAGAGGAAAACGATCACAAATATCTAACAGATTATTTACATCAATTGGGTTTGAATTGAATGTAAATGAAATGTAAAATTTTGTCTTATAAAAAGAACGCTTGAAAACGCATTTTCCAATACGAAATGTTGCCTATTTGGTTTAAAAAATAAAGGGGAAATTAATTTGAAGTGTATAACCTAAAAGCCCTTCTTTCTAGACAAGTTTGATGCATGCATACCCATAATAATATACTAATTGCTGAACTCTAGATTTCACTCAATGATAACCCCAACGTTATGTGTATTTTATTTCCTCACATTGTCTTTAAATTTAGTGTTAAAACAAGCGAATAACTAGTTCACCTACCAAAATACTTTTATATTTTTGGACAAACTTTATGACGTTTGTATAACATAATATACATTTTGGTTAACCTACTTATTGAACATAATACATTAATAAATGGATAAGAGACCATTGCAATATTTTATGCAATTTTCGAACCTTCAATTTAACACTTGAGACTGTTGCTTACCCAGAGGACCGGGGATAAATTAGTGTGGCAGAAATCATACTAAAATCAACAGGGTCTTTGTTAGATTGTGATTTGGAAGTATCCCTATCTAGAATGTATGAAGTTCCATTGTCTACAAGTTTGTCTCGGTATTATCTAGGTTTCTGTATTGATATCATTTCTGACATGTACATGTAATAATGTGTTTTTGCAAAGATACCACGTACATCTTAAGATCACCATTGCATTTAAAAACATTATTCGGCGAAGATTTGAAATCGCCTGACGGTGGCTCATTTTATTTGCATCTTCGTTATACTGAATAAAGCATTTGAATGTGTACGTTTATGTTTAAATAGTTTTGAATGTTATACAAAAACAAAACGATACTTGTCTTTACGTATGATATTGGAGGTTAATCTGGCTTAAATGTATACAATTGAAGACATATTCCTAATAAGACAACATTTATTTGCAAATATTTTATATTATATATTTAACAGTTACACAAAATCAAAGGCATTGTTATTATTGTTCAGGAATTTTGAAAAAAAGTATTTGTTAATTATGTTTTTGATAACTAAAAGGGATTTAGCCGATTTCCCGCTAACACGCCAATACACGAACACGAATCAATAAAAATGACCCACCGTGGTGAGGCTTTATTTAAAATTGCAGTAACTAGATAAACCTTAATAAGGTAAACCTTTAATTCCAACATTAGTCATCTTAATTTGAATTACTGTCGGCAGCGCTATTATTGTAAACGTTTGTTATCAAGTATTTGCCCTATTGATATCATAATGCTCTTTAAATTTGTGTCTTGGACCCCAGGTTGCTGTTGTGATACATTATCATGAAGAGAGATTTACTCAATATGTTCTTAACGTTTCTGTCCCATATGATTGTAGTTTTCCGCTCTTTTCAGACAAAGCTAAATGCCTTGAACTTTTGCTGTGTCCGTTGCTTCTAAACCTATGGCACTGTGTAGATCCGATGATTCGTTGTCTGTTCGTTTTTCTCATAACTATTGCAGTAAAAGTACCCTCACAAATTGAAGAGTCTGCATTGTTTTTGGAATTTGAGCTTGATCTGGATGTTTTGAAGAAGGTAAGTGTATTTTTCTGGTCATGATGGCCATTTTGGTAATACCTCCGATTCTTATTCGTGTTTTGTGGAATACGCACATTGGGGATGTAACCATAGTGATAAGGTCTTCGTGATATCAAACGCAAAGGAATGTCCTGCTGCTTCAATAAATGTCCATTGTTAAAATTTGTTTCCGTTTTAGTAAAGAAATCAAGCCCATACCGCTCACAGAAGCATATCAGGCGCACAAAAACACGTCTGAATTTTGTACTCATAACTGAATAAAGAATGAAATTAATAGATGCGTTGATAAGTATTAACAGATTCACAATGTTTCCGGCTATTATGAGGTTGTTTGCATCGCATGCAGTTAGGTGACTATCCTTGTGTTTAAGGTAGGTCAAATAAAGAAGCAATGCTGCGTTTGAAGACTGGCACAGTAAAAACACTATAACAACACCGATGAGCATAACTGTTATTCTATGTTGTTCCGTTTGTCGACGAGCAGTTTGCCGGTTTGATGCACATGTTTGGGTCATGCGTTTCCTTATCTTCCTAGCTGAATATACTGTTTTTACTAAGATTCCGTTAAAGGTTGACAACAAAACGAAAGGCAAAAGCGTGAAAGTAAATACTAAATAGTGATAATATACAATTTTATAAGTACCGGTATTTGCAAAATCAGTTTCAATATTTCTCAGCAGAACCGTACTGTTTTTCTCAGTATTTACAGTTTTCATTTCGAAAAACTCTGGAAATGTGCTAGCAACTGCAAACATCACAACACTCAAAGTAATAATCTTTGCCCTCTGTGGTGTACATATTACTCTACCCTTCATGGGATAACACACTGCAATCAGGCGTTCTAGGGAAAATGTTACAGTAATACATACGGAAACGTTGCTACATATGTCTGTAAATGTTCTTGCGTATGGATACCAGTACGTATAGACTGCTAAACGATTTACATCTACGAAATGTTTCAAACTCAATGTGAAACTAAACATCAGGTATGACATATCGAACATGGCAAGCACAGTGAGATAGCAATTCGTAGAAGACACCATGGACTTGTGTGTAAGAACAATAATACAGAGAAGGTTTCCAACCAATCCGATAGATGTTATTAAAGGCACAAGTATCTTTTGAACAATAAATCGTGTAACCTCGAGTGAATAGTCGTTGTCACACGGAGTATCAAAGAAGCCACTTGCGGTGTCGTTAAACATTTCTTCATCGACGCTTGTATTAATAGCAGAGAACATGGATTGCACTGTATGTATAGATGAAACGTCTTTTCGCAGCCAATATTAAAGATGTCTCTCAGTAGTGTTTTAACGTCTTTGTTGGCATCGTCTCTCATCAATTGAGTATAAGGCCTTAACCTGAAAGGCAAACGATAAACTAATGCCGTATTTTCAGACTGTACATAGTATATATGATATATATCTTATACATTGCCATGGTCAAAACTATGATGATAGTTAAATTTGTACTAGTCGATATATATATTTTATATACCCTAACCGGGAGAAGGTTTCTTTTAAGTTGTCATAAAAAAGATGAAGTAGAATAAATGAAATTCAATTTCAGGGCATTATATTTCCTGCGCAAAATATTACAAAAATAGATTTTGAATATAATAACTAAACGTTTCTTCTAATGGAGTTCACATAGTGACGATATCACTGAATGTATCGTTTCTGGTATTCATCCCGATAGCACATCGATGGATACCACGCTCTATGGTCATAGTTCATGAATAGTCCATTATTGTAAACTATTGTTATAAGTTTGAATTTTTTTAATTATGTTGCATTACTTTCCTATTATTGGTGGAACGCAATTAAATGTAAAATGACCACACACCAATACCTGCATATGTTCACATGATACAAACAATAATTGTCTCTATGACGAGCAACATTATATGTATAAGTTTTGATAATTTACCTGTTGCCAGTCTTTGGAAAGGCTAAGGAAAAGAGTGTTTCTGTTCGCCTTTCTTTCCGTCAAACAGTTTTTATTACTGACGTTTCACCTATATATTTGAGATTTGATTTTCGGAGAATATGTTCATAAAAGCTACCTAGCAATTGAACAAAGAACGATGAAGTACAAACAATATCTTGAACTCAAAGTGCATATTTTCTTTGTTTCTAGATCACATGCACACGAGTAAAATAATTAACGACTTAATAGCTATATTTCCTTTCGTGTCATGCCCTTTCAAGATATATGTATTAACAGTTTTAGGAATTATTAACTTTTAATTGTAATTGCAGTAAGTAGATAAACCTTTAAATTAAGAAAGACAATCGCGATGCGTAGCAATATCCGCTAACAAATGAAGCCTTGACTGACCAAGTCTTAAAAATATATACGTCACATGATAATTAAGATAATCAACTTTAACAAGTTGTTTTGTATTTATGTACGACACAGCTGGTTTGAACGGGGAATCTTTATATGTTTGGTAATCTTTAAGCAATCCTGAACTAAATGTTTGATAACTTTTCGTTTTCAAAAAAGCGCGATAATTGCTTTGCGAATGTTGGAAATGACGTCGTTGAAATTTCATTCCTTGACCATCTATGTGCGCGCTGACGTGTGATTAGGATGTGAAAACGGTCTAACATTTCTCAACAGTAAAAATATAAGTTTAGTTTACTTATGACTCTCCAGCGGAGAGCAAATACTAATATAACATGTTGTCGTAGTCTCGCTCATAAGACGGCCTATGATTCTTTATTTAGCCCACAGAAGCCTTTTGGAGGAAAAAATCCACGCACATAATTCAAAGGGAGTTTAAAAATGAGATGCAAATTAGAAAATGATTAAACATGTGAACAGAAAATCATAATAAATGTCATGGGAATAAAACAATAGTTTGAATAAAATGTTTCTGGCTGTCAAAACGAAAATAGAAACCGTTTGTACTCGAAACTTTGAAAAAACAATATTACTTTTACATATACATTTAGTATGCAAAATCATTCAAATGATATCGATTGTCTTCTATCATCGTTGTATTAACGAAACTAATGTTGTTAACAATCGTTATTGTCTTGCTGATAAGCACTTAAAGATTAAATATTTTAGTATTTCTGTTAGTCAGTGAATGCCAATTTCTGGTAATGCAGCTCGAGAAACGAATATATGTGCACTGAACAAAATCATATACAACTGAAATACAATCCTGAAATATGTATTGTTAATTTTAATATTCAAAACTAAGCTTTCAATACAATCTTTAGCCCTTTGAACAGCGGTGACGTTTACTACGATAAAACGTCATTAGTGTTGTTTCTTGAATATCAGATACATTCTAAAGTCGCAATTTCCATTGGAATATAGAGTCAATTAAAAAGAAAAACTTCCATCAAGTAGGCGCAACAGGAATGAACAATAATGTTTATAACCATAATTCTTATAAAAAGGTTAACAAAATATCGAATTAATACCTTATTTACAACAAACTAGATCTACCTGTTGTTATAGCACTGTGGTCATCCATTGTATTTCCAAAAGTTCTGATGGAAGAAAATTACATTTGGAATAAATGTTATATTTTATATTACTACCCCGCAATATTCCTTAACTTGACAGTTACAGTTGACATTTTTTCCTACTACTGATGCAAACGACGTTAATCAACGTTAATTTTCTGAATGAAATTGACAAGAACTAACCATGTCTTTACCTCTATGAGACGTGCGCGCTTCTGAATGTAAACGACGATTTCAGCAACAGGAAAAGGCCATCCCGTAGAACTGCGAAAGAAGCCTTAGCGAGTCCAGCAGAGTTCACTTTTAGTATATTTCCGATACGTGCGTCGGCTAAGAGCTGTTCAAAGAACGATGTTTTACATTTTTCCAATACCCTCTCTTATTGCAAAGAACTACAATGGTCAGGCTAGTTTGAGCCATGGTCGTTATTGATGTATTTTGATTAATATTTGCGTATGTTGCAATTTTTTTTGTTGAAGTTACGTTGTGTCATCTTGTCGATGGTAATCACCTTTTAAATATGTATTCCCTTCGACTTAACCACTGTACGTATACATGTTCTGTTGCCATTGGAATTGCATTTAGATATCGAATGCAACAGAAACAAAGACAACAGTAAATACTTATGTACTAATCGTTATATGTGACGGAAAAATATAGTATAGCCTTAAAAATAAACTAAAAACGCATCTTCCGAAATTGTTGAACGATCAATTGCCATTTTCTATGATGCTAAATAAATGTTTTATCGAATCTGGGTCGCCTAGGTGAGAAGCGAGTGCGCTAACCACTGCGCTTACTGGACAACACCGGTTGTGTAAGTGTCCGTAAATGATTGTCCAAACAGGGCTTACATTTTAATATTTGACTACTCGGGTTGTCCCGGTAGTTTTCATTGTACTATTGGTTTGATAGAGAGTGGCGAAGTTTAACAATGTCTACGGCCACACAATCTGTTTAGATAACAACTGAAACCGACTTTATTACATTTCGGGCGAATCAACTTTCCATGTTTTTCAAATCTGATAAATTTTAGAAAATAGAATGGTATCGTACCTTATACATATTCATAGGCTATTGCACCGGACATCGAAGCAATTGACATATCTATCTCGTCATTGCGAAAGTCTACCTAGTATCGGCAACTTTTCTTACTTCCGGGACGCTGGTAACATTTGATATGAATGATAGTGTTTGTATTCGGTGAAATTACCGATTACCTTATTTTAATATATCTATATATAAAGACAATATCATTATTGTATATTTTTTGTTCAATGCTGGCACTGATTGTCGAGGTAAGCAATATAAGAGAATATTTATGAAAGGATATGTGCTGTGATGACTGTGATTGCCGAGATAAACAATATGAGATATTTGGTGCAAGGAAATCGGCTATGACGATTATTGGTGCAAGGATATGTGTTATATTTGCTGTGATTGCCGCGATAAGCAAAAGGATATATTATTGATGCAAGGACATGTTATATGCTGGCTATGATAGCCGATATAAGCAGAAGGAGGGATATTTGTGCAAAGATATGTGCTATGATGACTATGATTGCCGATATAAGCAATAGGAGGGATTTTTGTGCAAAGATATGTGCTTTGATGGCTGTGATTGTTGAGATAAGCAATAGAGGAGATACATGGTACAAGAAGATGTGCTATGATGGCTACGATTGTTGAGAAAAGCATTAGGGGGGGGGGATTTTCGGGCAAGATAATTTGCTATGATGGCTATGATTGTCGAATAAGCATTACAGAGATTAATGGTGCAAGAAAATGTGCTATAGTGGCTACGATTGCCCAGATTAGCAAAGCGAGATATTAATGGTGCAAGGATATGTGCAATGGTGGCTGTGAACGCCGTGAGAAGCAATACGAAATAATATTAGTGCAAGGATATGTGCTATGATGGCCAACACATAAAAAGATAATTGAGGATGATATATGTGCTATGATTGCATTGTTTTCTGTGTTATGCAACAAGAGATATCATTCCTGCGTAGGTATATGTGCTTTGATAGCAGTTATTTCCGACAAAAATACTATGCTCCATTATTGTTGCATATTATTGTGCTATGATGACCGTGACTGCCAAAAGAAGCAATATGATAGATCATTACCGCATACGTATGTTTGCAGTCATTGTCGATATATGCATAGAAGATATTATTGGTGCATGTTTATTTGCTATGATAGCAATGTTTGACGATGGCGACAATAGGAGAGAGCATTGCTGTTTAAGTATGTGTTTCAATTGCAGTGATTAACATTAGAAGCAATAGAAGGGATCATGCATGGAGTGTTATGTGATGTGAAGCATGCGGCAAATGATGAATGATGGTGCTTTTTATTTCCTGTATGTTCTATGGCTTTTTCTTGTAGACCTGATTGTATTAATGTGTTCTTTTAAATAAATTTCTTATAATCTGGTAAAATCAGTGGAACGTACGCATTTAACTGTGTTCCATACCTTGACAAAATCGTTATAAGAGGCTGCTTAATTGAATTTAATATGATTTGATTCGATGTGTTTACAATTCCTACAAAACGAGAGTTTCCGTATTTTACGGTAAAAAATCCTTGCAGTACTTCTTATTAACAAAACGATTGGAATATCATTTATTATTGAAATAATCATTCGTAGACAAGCACTCGCATATCCCAAGTATATTGAAACAATAATAATGTAACCTTGAAAAAATAGGCTGTATCCCTGAGATTGAGGTAGCAAATAGTGGAGCTTTCTTGATTTGTTTGTATGATCGTATTGTAGTTCCCAAGTGCCATATAAAACAAGTCACAAGTGGCCATAAAATAGTAAGGTCTATAGGTAATATTTATGGCGCAAGAAATGTGTGTAGCCATTGGGCATCAATTCATATCCTGAGTGGGGATACCATAAAGATCATCAAGAAAAACGTGTTTTTTCAAATAAGTTTAGGTTTGGTGGGATCTAGTAACTGTCAGAAAAAAACAGCCTGTTGCATTTAAATCCTCATTGTTTGCACGTTTGAAACAACAAACTCCGTTTGAGTCATTTTTTGAAGATCTGACATTAAATGAATTAAGATGATGCTGAGGGTATGATTGGTTTATTTATTGTTCGTTGTGTTATTTCCCTGTAAGTGCGTTTTAACCACGACATTTTTGAAATATATCAAAAAGATAGTTATATTCGAGCATGTTTTCCATTTCCTAATGACTTGCTAGCGTAAGATTTCAAACACATTCAGCTTCCAGGAAACCTTTGAAAATAAGATTAGCATTACCAATGTTAACATTAGGATTACTATATACCAAAACAATTACAATCCTTTATTATTACAAAATTATTTTAACAGATTATTTCCTCTTTCAAAAGTAAGATTTTCAATTTAGATTTATAGGGAAGTAATTACAATTGACAACAAAAGTATTTCTTACAGTTTAAATTTTTCCTGCAATGAAATGTGTTTTGTTATTTCACCAATGTAACTCAATGTTCACCGACAAGCATAAACAACAGAAACTAAGAAAATATGACCAGTGGTAATGAGTGGGGTTTTCTGGCCATCGTTTGTTTTATGTTATAAATATATGTTTAATTCATCAGCACAATTACTTGCGAATCAAGATAATACTGAGGTAAAATGTATATATATTTTATTATTATTACCCTCTTGGTATAGTTAAAAAAAACAATTAACAATTCAAGATCTTGAATTTCAGATTCTTTAACTTAACATTGCGTTTACAAAGATGCCGTCAATAAAAGAAAGGTCTTAAATTTCTGTACAAGGTTTTAGTAATGAACACAAGACACTGTCTAAGTCGATAAAGGAAATAATCACATGACGTTATTCTGTAATTTAACAGAATGTTTTACACCAGACAATAGGTAGCTAGATGCAGATCAAAGAGTCTGTTTACTTATTAAGTTATTTTTATCGTTACCTTATCTTCAATTCACGTAGTGTCTGCATTGATCGAGATTGTGATATGTTTTAAACTGTAAACCAACACGATCTATGTTAGTTAGAGTTTTGCACCAACTTGCGTCTATTTTAGCTTAACATCAATACTTATTTCGCATTGACTTAGACTGCGTTCGACAGCTGTAACACAGACCATTATTTTGAATGGATTTTAAAACATTCTGAACCATTATATAACATTGATTGAAGGTTTTATAATGCATTGCGTATAATGCCGTTAAAAAGGTTATAATGAATACCAGACTTATATAATGAGCTTTTCAGGAGATGGCAAATCTTACATCCATTTGATATCTATACCTGCGACGAACTAGATAATTAAAAAAAATAGGAAAAAAGAATATTACCAAAGCGATAAAATATTCCAAGGAAAAATGTGTAACATGCCATCACGATAGATGCGCGATTTAAATTGGATATAAAGTTTCATAGTAATGTTAGCAGTGAACATTCGGGTATGTTTCAGAAATTGCTTGTAGCTGTTTTGGAAGCGCCATCAAGGCTTTATTATTATGAATTACTAAAGATCCGTTTCAACTATTATCCGTATATGCGTTTTTGCTTCTGCCCTTATTTGGAGATGTAAATTTCAGTCCGTCTGAACATGAAGTGTTAATTGTCATTTCGTTAGCTGTTAATACGTTATGGCCGTCAACTTTATTCATTATAAAAATGTAATACTTACACTTCTTTATTTACAGAAAACATATCGCATCAGTGTTTGTGTTGAGTACATTTATTTATAAACTTAATTGAATTTCGATTCTAAGAGGACACTGGATATATATGGAGCACGTGGATTCAATCACGGTAATTACATCAAATGTAGACGGAAATAAACATACAGGGAGCAAACTGAATACCTAACTCAAGATAAGTTTACTTATAACTGCCAATGACAATCTGATGATGTCTCAAATTACAATAAATGCACAGTTAGCTAAAATAAAAACAACTCAACAAGAGATCAGCGTAAAAAAACTACCGGCAACATACGGCTTCAATATGACATCTGTTTTGTAAAGATACTGATATTTTCCTAAGCTGGAATCGCTGACACTTCATTCGTTGTTCTTTATGACTGGGTAATGATAATATGGCGTTATTCCTGTTGCTCACATAGGCTTCTCCACTTAGACAATTGCAAGTCTTATCGAGGTAGCGCCGTGGTGTGCTTCGTGTCAGCTTAAGTTAGACAAAAACATAGGTAAATCTCCTTTGCATCTGGTAGTAAATGTCAAATAGAGGAATAATTTGACAAGAATATTTCAAAACGTTTTAATTGTTTTTCAACGATCAGAAATTGTTAATATGCAAAGGATTTACAAAAAATCCACATACTACATATATTGAAATAAAACAACAAACAATGAACATGATATGTAAATGTACATTTCGTTCCAATAAAACCTTTTTACTTTATGCATTATTGATGCTCCTTTTTCATGATTTTTAACAGATGCACTGGCGGCCGTCAGAATTCACTCCAAAAATGACAGACATCTCAACCCCCTAAGGGATGCTTTACCCTTGCCCGACATAACTGGAAACTTTAAAAGTTATTTAATAAGCAATACTAAATGAAAACCTCGTAAAGGTACTTAATTGAAATCATTAATATAACTCTGTTTTTTGTCAAGTCTTTTTAATAGATCTACAAACGATAAAATAACTTTGACAAATACATATGTTCTGTATGTTTCATCTGTCGCTTACGTTTTAATTTATTTCATAATTGATAACATAGTATTGCCTTTAACGACAATAGTTACACGTGAACAACAGACCACGGTAAAATTAAACGTTCTCAAGTTTTGGACCTGAAATAGCTGTTTCGGTTCAATCATATGAAAAGTGTTTTGTCACTAGTGCTGTTTTTTGCTCGTATTCATGACTTTGAAACAACAAAGTATTGAGATGATAATAGTTTAAAGTATCTGAAAGAAAAGAAATACCGAAAGGGGCGAATAGAAAGCAAGTAAATTGAACTGACAATTAAGAATTAAATGCTGAAACTGAGGTCGACCGAACACCCCAACAAATACATTTTTTTCCAACTCGTTTAATCACCTGGCCATCCGTAAAACATGTAATTCTTTATTTAACAATCTCAATCTTAATCGCAATTTTTCAAACCTTTTGAATGTCAATTGTTTTTTGGTGTACGGCATTTATTAGTGTTATGTTTGTCACGACATCAAACCATCGAATAAAGCATGATCAAAAATAAAACGGGTATCAGACTGGCATCTTTGTTGTTCAGATGTTTGATTAATTAAAGATTTATCGGAAGAAATCGCCACATCTGTCTGGTAACTCAAACGCTTAATCGACGCCCAAAACACAGCTGATCCAGTTCATGAGTCGCATTATCCAAAATGTCAGCACAGGAAATTATTGTGTACCCATTTAGAGCACTATTCACTCGTTTGCAGATGATGTGTGTATTAGGCTGTTGTGTAATTAAAATTCTACGTTATTTCTCATTGTTTTTGAGTTGTTGCGAGCGGCGATAAGACTCATATTTTTTTAATATTGATAAACGGTGGGATAAGTACACGGTTGTGGCTGTACAATCTAGTTTAAGTCCCATGTAGATTCATATTCCAATGCTCGTGGTTTACTGATCGTTCCAAAGCGGTATTCCCATCTTTTAACTGTAAAGTTTGTTTTTGAGATTGTTGTATGTCTATGGTGAGTGCAGTAGTGTATGGAGTGTTAATACGTCTGTATCTCTAGATCAGTGTTGGTTTGACCTTTGCTGAGATTTAGCAGGGTTTAATACATGAAGAATGCATCTAAAATAAACTACATGATCACTATCAACATTTTGAGAGTTTATTGTTGTACCATAAAGCGCTAGAAATAGTTTTACAGCAGTGATGATGGAATGATAAACTATTTCCAACGTTAGATCTGATTAAATTCTCTGAAATTAATTGACATTATTGTGCAGTAGGTAGTGTTAAATTAATGCTCTTTGGTAGGTATCCATACTAACGTCGGCTCTGATACTGGACTCATATACACGCGCGAAATAAGCATGTATATCGTATAAGAAGTAGTTTGTTTAAAGGTGCATATTAAGGTCAACAGACACTGGACGGTCAGGACAACATACATAAGTTCAACAGGATTCGAATAGTTATCAGACGACTTTGACGTGACAACACAGGTTTACATAAAACCACATAAAATATTATAACGATGTTACTTGAATTAAATTATCATCCAATATCCAGCTGCAAAACGTATTAACATCAAGTAAAAATGCTTAAATTTCCTCATATTAACGTGTTATATAAACTAACGTAAAACGGAAGCACAATTAAAAACCATACCGAACTCCCATTCAACAATTAAAGTAACGAGACAAGTATCGAGTTGGTCGTAAAAACGCTTACAGCATGACATTTAATTGCAAGAGTGAAGAGTGTATTAGAGTGTATTAGAATGTTATTTGCCACTCATTTAAACCTTTCGAGAGATTTGAAATAAATATTTAACACGCGCGGTCTATTTTCCTTCAGTTCATTGTGGTAACAGAGTTCAAAAAAATCTTTAAAACTTTAATGAGCAGTTTTAAACTAAAAGCAAATCCGAAAATTCATTGCCCCAAACGAATAAATATATCGGTGACCAAAACAATTCTATGTCTATCACTTTTTAAGATATATATTATAACATATTTAGCATCTGTATTATCATAGAAATTATAAAGAAGTAATATTGAATATCTATACTTAACGAATATGTATACAAATTAGTTCTTTGGAGTCTCAGTCGACGTACGGATACCAAGACATAATTTCATCATCGAAGTATTTTTTGAATTCGAATGCCAAACATATGGTGTTTTTTTATGTTTGCATGGATATAGACATAAAAAAATATCTAATTATTAATTTGCGTGGTATAAAACAACGGACCTAAACAGTGAGAATAGTTGCGAATTTGTGGTTTATAGGTAAGTGGTAGCTTTTCCAAGGATTATATTCTGCAGCTGTTTCTTTAACTCACTGGGGTTAACACCTATGAATATTCAGTGATTTTGTACACTTAACGTACTCAATATTTTCCGACTACGTGGGCAGATAGGCCCAACATCTCCACCCAAACAACTACCACCTCTCCGGATTGATATACGTGATATATGTCCATAATGATTTCTTAAATTGCATATTAAGTAACATCTGTTATGTTTTCACCTATTAACATGATACTCAACTACTGCACCACCATCATTACATTTCTAGCAACTTTCTCTGTGGTGTAGTAAACATAAAACACTAAACACTATAATACCGAAAACCAAAAAGTAGTAAACGTAATAAAAAGCATCTGAATCACTGATAAAAACGGTTGAAAGCCTTCTCTTATATATACTTTTCTATGTCGTCAACTCATTTTCCCGCTCATGGACATTGTATTGGAACGAAATAACGTAATATACTAACCAACACTCAGTCGCAAGATCTTAGTTTTAAAACCTTTTGAAAGTCAAATGTTGGTTCTGAGTAAGGCACTTACTATAGTGTATGTCTGTCACGACATAATCCATCATGTGAAACACGATCAAAATTAAAAACGATATACGGCTGGAGGCTTTGTTGTTTAGATGTAAGATAAATTCTAGATCATTGGCAAGAACATGTCACATCTGTTTTGTAATTTCATAATAAATTCCCAATATTGAATATTGGAATAACAGCCAAAATATAGCTAGTCTAGTTAATATGATATCAGGAAAAGATTTTATTGTAACCTTACAAAGCCAGCACTATTTATTTTGTGTGCAGGCGATCTGTTTATCTGGTTGTTGAGTACTCGAAATTGGTCTTTATTCATCCTTGTTTTCATGTGGATGCGGGCTGTGCTGAGGGTTATAGTTCATTTTAGTAATAATGGATACATGCTTGGATAAGTGTAAGGTTATGACTATGCGATCCAAGTTAAGTGACCAGTTTTAGTCCTGTACAAATAAACTCTTATTTAACTGACTTTTCTAAGGCGGTAGTCCAATATTTCATCAGTGAATCTAGATATATGCATGTGTGGTATGTGTGTGGTTTGTGCACTTATATATGTGGTGTTTACACGTTTGAATCTCTAATTCAATGTTGTTTCGGCTCTCACCACGTTTGAACAGGGTTTTTGAATCGTTCATTATTGAACTTGTTTCCATAGTTATCAATGTATTATTAAATCTTTGTCACTGTTGTGTTCGTGCCACTGTCTAAATATTCATTATATGTTTTTTGCATCAACAGCAGACAGCAATTTTAATAAATGTCGTAATATTCACAGAGCTATATAAAAATCACATTGCTTCGACACACAGAGCCTTAAGACTCAAATATATTCACTTAGCATACCGAATGTAATCAATTCAACCGCATCACATATTATAATTATCAATCCTGCATATAACGATGAACACTTATCAAACAATACCAGACACTATTCAATTAAATAAGAATGTTTGCAGTGGAAGGAAAATGGTATTTATGATTAAACATACTCTTAGACACAGTATTATATTTTCTATGTACAATTATTGATGATAAGCATTAAGGGTTTGTATCATAAAATTAAATGTACGTTTGGTCAATCGAGGAAATAAACATCTTTGCTATTTATAACCTTTATCGGTGTTATTCCTTCATGTTTTTCAATCAATTCTGATTACAGTTATTTGAATGTACCCGGATTATAGCCAAACGTTTAAGCTATATTTGCTTCACAAAATATGATTAATGATTAAACAACAAAAGCATCGTATATATATATATATATATATATATATATATAGAATCTCAAATAAGTGTTTATTTTTTATCGAATTTATTAAACGAGTCCATTTTAAAACGATAAAAACGAGGCTCCGCCCAGTTTTTATCGTTTTAGATGACGAGTTTAATTAATTTAATACAAAATAAACACGAATTTGAGATTCTATTTATAACATAACTCATTTACGGTCGAAATCTAGGTTAAAGTTTCTTCAATACACTATTATTCTGATAGTGCGAAGAATTTACAGTGTGTGTTATTAGGATGATTCATCCGTAGGAAAGAAAATAACTCGACATAAAATCATTTTATAACACAATAAAAAACATAAACAATGTCTCAATTATCAACCGATTTTCAAATTTTTCACTTTATTACAACAACAATAATATATTTCAATCCATTTAAATCAAGCAAATCAATAATAAGAGCAATGCCATAACTTCGTGGCGTCATAAGTAATCACGCGAGTGTGAAAATGTCATTTGGCGGTTGAAGATTAAAAAGAACATAAGTCAGCGTCACAGTAGCTTTCAATAGTGCGAATTCGCGTTGTAGCTGGTCGATTACAGCATGGGTTTTTGTCATTTTGATGGATGAGCACAAGGACATTACCTCCGCAAATTAAGCTACAAACATGTTGTAAAATCCAGAAAAAGTGGGATTTCATGTGGACTCAGTGACTGTGACAGTGTGTGAAATTTCAAGCATTGCTGGCAAACTGCCAAGATCGACCTTTTTGCGAAGAAGCAGACGGGGTATTTTCACTAAAGTACATGATGCTGGGCATTTCCTTGTGTTGATTTGGATTTGTATTAGGCTATAGTTGTTTATAGATGCAATGTCCTTGTGTACCGATGTTTGCATAATCTGGTTCGCATGAACATTTTTGTCATTCAATTTTCGGACAAGGTATTTTCTGGCGCTGTGATCAGGGAGGTTTTTGTTTGAATTAAGCCCAGCCTTCTTCACCATTTGTTTTATCGTGCAGCTGATTTTGTTGACACCGACATTATTTCGTTTGAAACATCGTGTCTAATGTATGTTTACATTTTTTGACAGCGCGTATGAATATTTTTTTCTGTGATGCGGTTACCTTATTTGCATAGTTATGACACTAGCTATTAATGAAAATTATTGCATGTAGAAACTCCTGCGCTGTAAGTTATGTTATGAATAGGCTTAGAAAAATTAATCATACACAACAAGAAAACACAATTATTAGTTTGAAATGTGCTTTGATGTAGCGTTTGCATAACGGAAATTGTTCATCAGACTGAAAGCCATCAATGCATTCCAATGTTAGATTAAGTATTATTTATTTCACCGGCTATATGAGATTTCATCTGAATCTGCGAAATTGCATCTGAATCCTTATTAGTCGCAGACTTGCTTATAGGGCATTATGTAATAAGATAAACAAACACATTATGCCAGATGGCGGAAGTTGGCAACGACATATTTCTTTGAAAGCGTCTGATATATTCATAAAACAGTGTCTGCCCCTTGTACTTGTAACAAATGTAGCCTTCAAGTAAACATAAACATTTCGGCTGATGCTTTATGTGAAAATAAATAATTGTACGATCGA